>NC_134171.1:1016611-1319817 GCF_964188355.1 Buteo buteo
GGAAACTCAGTATGTTCATTCCAGCTTTCACAAATGTAATCATATACTCTTAAGTCATGTCTATATTCATCTACCTAGCTGTATATTGTTGTTTTATCTTAGTTGCATGTATGACAATTTTCAGTCCCAATATTACTAAGTGAATTTTAAATTGCTGATCCCTAACTCTCTTCTGTCCTAGCAGTCAGATGGTCAAGAGCAAACCATTGATTTCAGCAAAGCAAATGCGGCAGGAAGGGAACATGGAAACCCTGCGAACTCAAGTCACAGAGATTATGTTTACATCAGCAAATCCTGCGGTGCAAGGGCCATTTCTGCAGAGTCAAATGGCTGCAGACATTATGGATATGCCATCTCTGTTTGCAGGGAGTACTTTGGGCTAATTTTAATCAGATTCTGTGATTTCAATGCCCATCAGTCAGAGCACAGTAGGTCTGCTCTGACAGCATGTGGTTTGGGTTAGTTTCACCCAAAAGGAATCCAATTTGTGCACTCCGAGATTTCCCTATGACATGAATCAAAGCTTGGTAAGTTAGGAGACCTGAGAGATGCACTTCAGAAGCGCACTTACCAATGTAGTTGTACCCTAAACGTCTTGAGTTTTATCTGACCTCCAGCATGGTGGGAGTCACTGTCAGTATCTGGTGGGAGGTCACCGTGGCCTTCAGCTGTGGCTGCTGAGGCTGCTGATCTCTGTTCTGATGGTGATGGGTTCCTGTACCAACAAGGATGGGGGGAATGAAGGTGCATGTCTGCTTTGGACCTTGGATGCCCATGGATGAATTGGGGTGCACCAGGGAAGCCCATCAGGTGTTCAGCAGTGTGTTTCATGCCTGAAATAGGGAGGACGTGAGCTTGATCCTGGTGAGGTCTTGGGTCGGGGTTTCCACTCTGGAAGTCACGGTCACCAACTGAGGCAGTGGTGTTTCTATCAAGGAAACTGCCCTCCATAGCAATTTCCAATTTGTCTACAGATAGCAGCAACAGGACTCACTCCATCTGACTTCAGCTCTCTGGGGATCTGTGAATTAGAAATACCACTCTTTGGAGATGACCCTTTCTCACTAACAGGCCCAGACAAATGGCTTAGACAAGATGCCCACCCTATCAGGAACCATAGTCCATAAGGTGGGTCTTTCCTTACAAGCCAGATCCATGCTTGGTCTTACTAAATATGTAGTAAAATTACATATTTCCAGGAACAAGGGCAATTTAGCGGGATTAGACTTAGGTAAACAGCCAGAAAAAATGGAAAGATGAACTCTTCCATTGTATTCCTTTCTGGGCTTTGGCAAACAACCAAACAAACAAGAACCTGGATGGTGTTTATTTAACCTCCTGGGTCTGTAGATTTTCATTCCCTGTGAAATTGCCAGTATTTCAGCTTCCAGCTGGTGCAGGAATGCCCAGGAGAGAAGAGGGTTATTCTGCGGGTGGTGTTTTTTTTTTTTTTGAGCTTCTTTTTTTTTGTTTTTATTCTCCAGATTTTTTGCACATAGGCTCTCAAAGTTGTCCTGAACTGGAAAGTGTTGAGGTACAAGGAAAATATTGAGCAGAAAAAGGTTATTCAAACTTTTTCAAACCTCAAATAAGGTTCAGTATGGGTTCACTTCATGTTATATGCAAGTTTGGCAGAGAGATGCTTCTTCTTTTGTAATAAAAACCTCAGCTCTTCTGGACACATTCTCCTCTGAAGGGGTTGGAACTGGCTCATAAAGGTGTAGTCCTCAGATTGGTGATTGTGTTCTCAACCTAGAGAAACCTTTCTCGTTCTTGAAGACTACTCCATGGCTGAAGAGCTCAGCAAGAGTCAACAGAGGCTTAGTCATCTATATGGAGAACAAAATTATCGATAGTTAAAGTACCAAAAGAAATAGGCAACAGTTTAGGAAGAAAACAGAATCCTTTTAACTTGGAGCACCACACTGACATCTGACTCAAATTGAGAAAGAGGGAAGAAGGAATAAATAGGAATGTTCTCTATAAACAGGTGAAACCATAATTTTTTTCGTGAGAGGTTCTCATAGCTGCCTTCAAAGTGTCTGGTCAGGACAACTCTGCAAGCAGACGCTCCCATGAGATGAATCTCTGATCTGACCCAACAGGGAACACAGTGATCTTCTCCATATGACAGATGCTCAGACACGTCCTGGACCAAAATAAGTTATTTTTGTCCAGATTTTTATTAAAAGGTTTATTTTTCATCTTTAAAAAAAAATAAAATCAGTAGATTCCAAAACTTTGTGGTATTTTTAAAATAAAATTCCAGACTTCAGAAAGAAACTGGTTTTTTTCCTGTGTGTTTTGTTTTTTCTATATTCCAGCTCAAAGCTATTCCAGTGGCAACCTTCAGCTACTTCTTCTCCTTTCCCCTGCCTCATGTTAAGGTTGCTTAGTTACGGTTAGCTATTTCCAACAAATCCAGGAGGCATCTAAGGCATTTGTATGTTCACAGCTCCACTTCTCAGAATCCATTTTTTAATTTTTCTTACCTTGTAAAAGTTTTCTTGATAAGGTAATTTATATTTTTCTCTGCTACACCTTAAGTCTGTCTGGCACCCAAGCCTTTTGCTCCTTCTGTCCCCCAAAGGTTTCAGTGCTCTGCTCTCTCTTATCTCACTTAACCTATTAACTGACTTATAGGCAGCTTTCTGAAAATAAAATGCTGCTATATTTCCAAAAGGAAAAAAACCACCCCAACTCAAGAACCCAAGAAGCAAACTTCAGTTAAAATGTATTTTTTCTAGTACATTGTGTATGTTTTACCTGTAGGCTTTCCATGAAAGAAAATTAATAAGAAGAGAACTTTTGACTAAACCCTAAATTTGAAGTAAGAATTGCTGTTTTGACTGGGAAAAGAACATTATTCTCTCTCTATTTGGCCAGGACTAGGCTGGTCTACTGCTGTTTGCCAGCAAACACTATTCCCAGTGATTTTTTTGTATTTTGTACTGGAAAGCATTAATATTCCTTTGCCCCCTGCCCCAAAACTTCCTTTTGCTTGATAGCCAAGGCAGAGCAGTCTTTGCATGATGTTACAGGTAAGCAAGAGACACTAAGGGGATCCCAAGCTGCAGAGTAAGTGATCTAGTGGTTCCTTCAGTGTTAAAATCTGTGAATCTAAACATGCAAAGTTTATTCCATCTTTTTGGATAGTCAGCAGAGAGTTGCAATGCTCACAAGGCTCTAGTTGCACTTTTCCCCCTGAATTTTCTCAAAACTTCTTGTCTTCTTTCTGCCCAGGTTTCTCACATAACCTGATGCTCTACCTGTGATCTGTAGTTCCCCAAATATCAGAAAAGTTGGTATTGGGATCGCATTCCTACAGTCAGCCTGACTCTTCGGTAAGAAACAGTCTCCTGGATTTGGACACGAGTGAGCACTGGTAAAACTTGCATCTGGAACAAAGCCTGAACCGTATTCCTCAACATTTTTTTTTAATTCCCTTGTCCTGATTAGCTGATAAATTGTATGTCCTTTGAGACATGCTCCAGTACAAGAAAGGAACAGATTCAAGAAGTCTCTCAACTAGGTGAATAATGATTTAAGAATGAGAGAGAGAGAGAAAATGAGTTACTGGCTTGCTATTTTTCCTACATGCTTTCAGAATTTGGGGAAATTTACCCCTCAGATGATTCGTGTCCAGCATGTGTCATCATGCCTTCCCATGAAATGGACTTTTTGAAGCCCTTGGCAAGCGGACACTACCAAGTAAGTGTAAGTGCAAAGGTCTTCTCCAACTCTAATTGCTTGGAGGCCTTGAGTTAGCCAGGATACGGAAGACAGGAAGGCTCCGTCAGAAGGAAATATTTCATCCTGTAAAGGGGAGACCGTAAGGAAAACAAAACACATTTACCTTATTAAATAAAAGTGTAATTAGCTGGAAGGAAATGTGAAAGGCGTTAAGAACAAAAAAGAAACCCTTTTTCCTCGGGTGGGAAGACCACCAATAGTCACCAAAGTGGAGAGAATTTATGGCAGTGTGGGGGAGAGTCTGTTTGGAGATACTTTAATGGTAATTTTTAGGAAGAATTTACAAGCATACTCTGCTACCGAGTGGAAAAATACATTGGCCACAAAGAAATTGCTGTTTGCCAAGCCTAATGATTCATTTCTGAGTCATAAATAATAGGTCCCTAATGACAAAGGGTATAAGAGTGGTCGTCTCTTGCCAACTATTTATTAGAAAATAGAGCTAAATCATTAGCTGGGAGCTCTCTTACCGGAAAGCTGAAACCACATTTCTCTATGAAAGGTCATAAGCTATTTCCACAAGAATTTAGACAAAACATTATTGCATTTTAAATCTTTCATCTTTAGCACCAAAAAAAAAAAAGCAGGGGAAAAAAAAAAAAAAGCAATCGGTTCACCAGAGAACTCCAATTTGTCATGGGGCATCCCCTGAGATCCAAAAGGGTAAGTAAAGAACAGAGGGAGTTTGGAAACACCAGCAGCAGTGTCTTCTGAAGGAATGGAAATTAATTAGCTTCACCTCCTCTGGAGACCCTCCCCACGCCGCCCTCCCCAGCTCTGAAGGAAGGTGCAGTTAGTGGCAGACCAAGAGAGCCCATTGCCCAGCTCCTGGTCTGTGACCTCCTGGCTTGTGCTGGAGGATTAAACCTCTTGCTGTCACCAGAGCCACTGCCAATCACCTTACCTGCGTTAGGAATAACGAGGCCCTGGGCTTGGAGGGTATGCATCAGCCATGGTTCTCGGAGGACTTTTTTAGCATGAATGAATGCATGAGTCGCTGGTTCGGTGAAGTTCCTCGATGGGTACTTAATTTATCAGGGCTTCAAAGAGATTTGGGGCAACACTGTAAGTTAAGCCCACATCAGCGTGCTTTGCCAAAGCAAGGTCTCTTGTCTTGTACAGTTCAAGGGGAAACAGTGTGAGTAAGCCCACTCCTGAAAGGGAGGGGAAACTGAGGCACAGAAGGACATGGGCCACCCATAATGACTTCTCTTGGGGAGATGGGTGCCTGGAGACATGAGCTGTTTCCCCACTACTATGGTGGCAGTTGAACACAGATCTGATCTCCTGCAGAGGAATTGGTTTGAGGAAATCCTGGGAGATTGCGGCAGGGACCAGAAGAGCAGCTTTGGAGGGATTCACCTCACCTCCCTTCAGCTCTCCAGGTGAAACCTACAGGCACTGTCTGGGCTCTACAGTCAATAAGGAGACACTGCACCCTTGGCAATGAGTCGTTTCTCCTACTTTTGCTGAACCATAGGCTTTCTGCAAGAGTTCCTCTCTCTGCTGGCAGCAGATTGAATGATTGAAACTAGAAACAGGCTATTCTGTACGTATTATATACCTAAATTTGTCTGAAACAACCTCTGACTCAGTCGCATGCCTGTCCTTGGGGGAAATATCTCTGCCTGTCCCAGCTCCTGAATGCCAGGTATAACATCTGACTGAAGCAAGTGCATCTGAAGGCCACGTCTCCCTGACTTTGGACCTATCTGTCTCCAGAGGGGTTAATCAACTGCAACATTTAATTCTTTCCCATATATCAGCTTTATTATCTGTTACTCAAATTAAGTTAGTCTTGATTTCCACCATTATAAGAGAGAGAACAGTTTGCTACGCTTTGTTGGTGACTCCATTTTCAGTTCAACAGTGTGCTGTCCATTGGTGAGTGAAATTTCAATTAAGATGTCAAATAAAACCAAAGTAAGATCTGACACGCCAGTGGCAGAAATTAAATGCAAAGTCAGCTTTTGCATGGGCTCACAACACTTCATTTTGGGGATGGGGGTTTTATAATCACAATTGCTGGAGTGGTGCAATTTTGCAAAATTCTCAGGTTTAATTTTTGGAGAAAAAATGTCTGCTTTTCCTTCCAAATATTTAAAGTAGTTTGTGCTAATGGAATTTTGAGTCCCAAATTTTTGAGGAATGGCCTTCCAGCAATGCATGTCAGGCATTTGATGCCTTTGACCTTCTATGTCACAGAAAAAAACCTCAGGACTTCTCCCTTACATTAGGCTAATGCACAAGGCAGAGGGGGAAGGTGGGCAGGGAAATGCAACTCTTGGTCAGGAGATTTCATTTTGCTCTGTCCCAGTCCCAGAATTGTGCATCTGAATCAACTGCAGTAAAATAATACTGATCCATAATGACACACACAAGTACATGTGTTCACATTAAAAAAAAAATCTTATATTTAATTTGCAGAAGATATTTCTAATTCTCTGGGATAGTTTTCCTTCAAGCAGTGGTAGCTTCTAGCTTGAGTGTTTTTTGTTCAGCCCTCTTATCTGCTCAGTTTGTGCCCTCCTTCTGGAGAGAGGCTGCTTCCTTGGGCACATACTGCCTGTCTGCCTGGCTCCCTTCTCAGATGGGGTTCAAGGACTCTACAGGAAGGCAAATAACAGCTTTTCAATGCTTTTCTATAGGAAGACCATGCAGAAACAGTGTCATTTGACTGCCTCTTTGTCCATACCTCAAGCCAACCTTGGTGGTTTTATTTCCAATTCTCACACTATCCATCAGAGGTATCCAAGACATAATAGCCTAGCCCAATTTTCTGAGAAATGCATCCTGGGGTTAGCAGATGTCTCACTGGGAAGTAACACCCCTCTTCTGCCAGCAGTTATTCCCAAGAGCTCAAAGATATTTGCTTTCTGGGCTGTTCATAGAAACAACTACAGAATCGGGTACCTGACCATCCTTGAGATCCGAGACTGCATTTCAACCAGCAGGGATCTCTTTGAAACCAATAGCACTAAAAGAAGAGTTACTGAGATTAAACAGTTCTCAGAAATGTTTGACCCCCAAAGTATCTTGGGAGGATTGTGTGGGACCATCCCGTGGCAGACCCATCCTGCATTTTCCTTTCCCGAACACATGCACACACAGACATCCCAAACTTGTGGCTTTTCCACCTTGAGAGCGAAGTGCAAACTGCACGGAATAAAATGTAATTGCTGCATTCAAAAACCACAGGAAACCTTGTAAATCTTTGAGGAACATTTCCCCATTGACTGAGCTGTTTTTTTCTGGTTAGCTCTGATTGTGCTGCATGGAGCTGAGGGATCTGCCAGAGGTTTATGATCATTCCAAAAGAAAAAAGCCAAGCATGGCCCTGGTGTTGGGTGTTGCTCTGCTTTCTTCTTTGCAGAAGAAATTGCTCTCTGCCTGTCCTGATAAGCTAACTTGATTCAGCTCAGCACCGAGTCTGCCTTGTACAATAAGTGCAGCTGGAGCCAAATGCATTTGCCACGGCATTTCACCGTATGGAGACACTAAACTCCCTGTGAACTCTGAGGTTTCAGCCTTTACAGAGCAAAAATCATAGGGCCATAATTCACTGGGAAGGTAAAAAGTGGAAGCTGGCTAGCATTACTGCAAGGGCTCTGTAGAACATCTGGGCATGGAGAGTAGCAAGATGCAATGAACGTAGTGCCCTCCAGCCCCCAGTGGGACTTTCAGGGAGAATGACACCCCAGTAATAAATAACAAGACACGACACTTACTGGCCCGTTCACTCACATGCTCTTGGTCATAGTTGGACATGGGGTATTGGGCCGGGTGCTCCAGCTCAATACAGCCGCTCTTCACTCTTCTCTTACCCTGATGTTCTTCTATCCGCATACCTTGCACATACCCAGTTTACCTATCTATGGCAATTTGTCTGATGCCTGTGCATCTATCCATTCACCTTTGCATGTCAGCATGCATTTCTACTATTTCAATTCCTATCAAATCTTCATCTTTCTAGCTACTTGAAAACCGCTCATCTTCCTGAACGTGCTGGCAACCAAAACTGAAGTGGCAGATCCCTTATCATGGCTCATTATGCCACTGTAGAAGGAGAAGGATGAAATACAGTCCAGGATTACTCAGCAGAGAATTTTTTCTTTCAATTCACAGATGGAATTAAATTTTTTTAAGGGAAAAATATCAGCCTAAGGCCTTATCTAAGCAAATGGGTTTCTGCCTGTCATGCCAAGCAGTACCCTTGTGAAGATGCCTCATACAGCAAGACAGCCACAGCCTCAAATACTTGCTCCCACACTGTGGATTTTGTGGGCATATCCTGGCTCTCTTCCTACAGGCTCAGTTCTCTGGGTGCAAAGCATCTAGCACTGTTTCCCGAGCAAAAGGAGTGATCCAAACAAGCACATGCAAAACAGGAGCCCAGACCATCAGATCAAAATATGTTTTCCTATGGGCTCCCATGGAGACCCTCTGTCTGCACACTGGCCCAGTCCAACCTACGTATCTTACAGATGCTACGGATAAATGAGCATCTGTCTCCTATTCCTCTGAGAACATAACTGAAACACACAGCATCTTCCAGTACTTTGTCACTGAAGACAAATGATAAAACTCTAACTGTTAAGAATAATAAGGAAAGAACCCAGATATCTTCCATCCTCTTTCACAGCACAGTGTTTCCTGGGTCTTCCAGGGAATTTTGGAGCAGTAGGCAAAGTCAAAGGCTTTGTTTTACAATTTGGGAAAAAAGCAAGGACCTTGCATAACCTTATTCCAGCCCCAAGATAGATGCAATCTAATCTTGAGAGGTGACATGCCCCCATCTGTCATTGCCTCATTGAAGTGAAAAGGATCTTCCCATACTCAGCATCCTTAAACAACTATATCATATTTATTTAAAGGTTAAACACGGTAATTTGGGGAACTATGTTTAGTAGCCCGTATTTGGAAATTCCTGTCTGATATGTGTAAGGAATATAGGGTTGGAAGGAGCGTCTTGGCTCGTGCAGGAAACCATGTCATATCATCTCATCCATAACCTTATCATGTGCCAGAAAAGCACTTAAACACATGCTTGATTTCCACATACGTCAATGGGACACATGCATGTCCTTCCCTGACTCATGTTCTAGTTAGATATGTGCTTAACTGCTTTTCTGAATCAGGGCCACAGGTATCTTGGCAGTCCTGCCCTGTCAAAAGCAATGCAGCCAGATCCTACATTAGGTAATAACATAAGACAGCATGAAACTGCTGCAGCCTCCCCCAAAACAAAACCACTGCATTGCTGCATGTGGCTCAGCAAAGCAGTTTCCCTCACTTCTCTGAGAAGCATGAGGATAAACATCAATGTCAAAGCTGGTTAATAACGTGCGAATCACCTTTTCTTTGCATCACCAAGATTTTTTCCAAGACAGGAATGACTTTGTCCCACAGCCTGAGACAGTGGGAGGGTGGCTGTAGTTTCCCCTGTGTGGAGAACAGCACAGGCCTGGTTATCTCTTGAAAAGCTGAACAGGAGTTTCTAGGCTGATCTCACTAAGCAGTCTTTAAAAGCCAGTGGGGAATGCTCAAGAGGAGAGGAGAAGAGAGGAGAGGAGAGGAGAGGAGAGGAGAGGAGAGGAGAGGGAAGAGAAGAGAAGAGAAGAGAAGAGAAGAGAAGAGAAGAGAAGAGAAGAGAAGAGAAGAGAAGAGAAAGGAAGAAAAAAATTGAGAGAAAAGACAAAATGAAATAGAAAAAAGAAAATATGAAAGAAAGAAAAGAGGAAAAAAACCAGAAAAAAAATAGGAAAAAAGAGACTATAAGAAAAGCATCAGCTCACCAGACTGATGACCCATCTAATACTGTCCTGTCTTGGGTGGTGGCTGACAATGGATGCTTAGAGAAGGTATGAGCCTAGGACAAACATGAGTGATCCCTGCCCTGGTAATAACCTCCCAGCATTCAGCAGTCACTAGGGGATTGCAGTGGGGTCTTGGCCTCTGGAGATGTTGTCCTCCAGGAGTTTATCTTACCTCTTCTGACCCCAAGGTCTGACCTAGTGTGGTGTGAGAAACTGCTGTCTTCTGTCCATGTGAATCTCATGCCCAACTTCTCACATGCCCTCAAACCTTTGTGGGAAAAAAAATAACTTTTCTTTGCCCTGGTTCATCCAGGATATACAGGTCTCTGTCCTAGACCAGTTGCTGCTTTTCCAGGCTAGAACTTCTTTACCCATTTGGTGTCCTTTCCAAGACCTTATACTAGAAAGCTGAGGTTTAGTTTCTCAAGTGACCTGGGATATCACGAAGCCTTTTGTTTTGTCTGGAGCTGGAGCAGTACAAGCCATCATGCCATGGTTGGAGTGACATGGCAGAGTAGAAGCACTTTGTATAAAGAAGTATTAGAGAGATTGCAAGAGAAGCAGATTCCATCAGGACGCAGTTTGGTGAATCTGGAGTGCTTTGCACAGAGAGACGTGTTTCACAGACTCTTCATTTTGGAAGAAAATCTTGAAAGAAGATCAGGCCATGCTGAAACATCCCTTGCTGATACTTTCTGAACAAAGTATTTCATTTGCTCACTGTAAAATATGATTTTTAAGTTTAGCTTTTAGTTTAGAAACCTTTTATTTTCATGACATTAGATACCTAGATCCCCATCTAAAATACACAATCTACAAAAAGACAGAAATCATAAGAAAATGGGTCATTTAAAACACTTGAATCAAAGCAATGCTTTTTTTTTTCTTTGCAAGCATTTATAAAATTCTCTACTTTTCTTCTCCTATTTGTATCCAAACCACATCTCAGACACTCCAAACCTATCCAGAACAAAAGTTCTTGTCTTTATACAGACCTTTCTATTTCTCTGAAACCATCTGGCCTGCAGGAATATGGACATACTGCATTGTTCCCTTGTAGTCTTGTTGTATTTTATGAATTATCAGTATGATGGGAATCAGGTTCTCTTCAACACCTTATAAATATGAAAGCATACTGGGCTGCATTGTGCTATACGCACTCGGGACTGGAAGCATACATTTTTATCAAGGTACTGATCTTTCTTTTTTCTCTGATCCTTTTTGGAGGGTTTGTTTTTGTGATTTGTCCATACAGGTTTGAATGCCCGTAGTCTTGAAAGCTTGGCAGACTTGCTGCTGTCTAGTGCTGCAGTGGAGGTCCACCTGTTTCAGCCAAGACACTATAAAATCTAGCGCAAAGGACTTGATCAAAGACCTGGCAAGCCCTGGCAAAGACCCTGTGCCATGGGAACTCAATGTGGTGGGAGGCTCCGTTTAGTGCTGTCATCATAGCTGAGCTGAAGAGGATAGAAGAAAAGAAAAGAAAAGGAATTGCTTAATTTAAGGTACTCTCTATTAGACTCCTGGGATTTAGTGGTGAGTTTGTACTGTGGTAGCACGCAGAGGCTTCAGCTGTGATCAGGATTGCTTTGTGCTGGATTTCCCGTTGCTCCTGGGCTGGGTTGTCACAGGGTGTCCTCACCCCGGGACCCTGCACTGCTCCCTCCCTGCGCTCAGGACTGAGACAACCAACAGGTGAGCAGGTAGAGGAGAGTCAGGATGTTGCTGAAACGATAATGTTGTCCTTAAAGTGGCAAGTGCACGTTGGTGGTCCTCAGAATACTTCCCAGCCTTTTGGGATGTGCAGTTTCTGAGCGAGGGGACTTTACATTTAGCAGACCTTGAAGGGCTTTCCTCCTATGAACTTTTGCAGCTGAGTTTTCAATCCATCCAGATGCTTAACCTGCACAGTGTCTTTCTGTGAGGAGTCCCACAGGTTAACCACACACTTTGAGAAGGACCGCTTCTTTCTGTGTGCCTTGAACCTGAAAACTGCTTATTTCATTCGATACAGTTCTCCTATTGAGAGGGAAAGAAAATTCCCAACTCCTATGTCTTCTCTGTGTGCCTCCCAAGATTTGATAGACCTCTTCCCTGTCTCTTCTCACCCAGCTCTCTTCTGGGCTCTGATGAGTCACAGTCCATATAAGAGCTCCTCATGACCACTGCCTTAGTCACCATGCCTGGTCCACCACAGCCTGCTGCTGCTCACAACAAAAGTCCAAGCTGGTGGCTCTAACTGCTCACAGCCTCTCTGGACCGTATCTGAAGGTGGCCACTGAGAAACACTGAGGGATGTGGATTGAAGGAGAGGCACCCGTGGGCCCAGGAGGATCAGTATATAAACAGACTCCTTAGGGAAAGCAGATACAATGTGAATGGAAGAATCCACAGAAATTTGTGGCAT
Source organism: Buteo buteo (assembly GCF_964188355.1). Taxonomy (NCBI): domain Eukaryota; kingdom Metazoa; phylum Chordata; class Aves; order Accipitriformes; family Accipitridae; genus Buteo; species Buteo buteo. The sequence continues at coordinate 1,028,588 of NC_134171.1, forward strand.
CCTTTGCCAAAGGGTTTGAATTTAGAGATGGGGTTTTACTGCTGGATGGGAAGACAAAGAGAGAAAGGTACTTTTTTTCCAATTCTTTTATTCTTCTTGTAAGCAAAAGGGAGAGGGAGAAACCCCAATGGGTCCTGTTAAATTCAGACAGAAGCCTTAGATATACAGGCTGGACTCAGGATGAGCCCCCTCATCCATCCCTGCTGGACTGATGGTAAGACCACCGCTAGCCCAGAAACGGGTGCCTCCTGGCATCTGTGACACCACTGAAGCAGCTACTGGGCAGAGGCACCAGCTCTCTGCTGTCAAAGACGACAGCTCGGCTCCTCTCTGCTAAGGTGGAAATCCAAGTGAAAAGGCAAATCAAGTGAAAAGGCAAATCAAGTGAAAAGGAAAAAAATGTAGACTCTCTGAGACTACTTCTGATTATGTTCCCATGACAGGAAAGTAAGAGGAAATTACACGTATGGAGATGGGAGGGCTTAGGGAAAGACCAAAGAGATTTCCTCATGAGTCCTCTTTTCTTCAGGGACCCCGGGAAGAAGTCAGAAGAGAGACCGTGCAAGTCCCACTGCTTGTGAAGACCCTGGGGACCAGGGTGGTTGGCCAAATGCACACATCCCCACAGATCTGTGCTCGTATCAGTATTCCAATCAAAAGCAAACCCCTCTTTCTAGATGCACAAGGCACTTGGAGGAGCTATGGGTGCCCTGGGGTGGACAGAGGGCTGCGTGGAGGTGGAAGAGGAGCTGGCATCTCCGTGTGTGGACTGGCCACTAATAGGGGATGGAGAGTCACGCGCTGGGAACGTGGGCTTGCACAGGGAGCCCAGAAAAGTGCCAGATCCCTGCAGTGCACTGAGTGGTCCTGGTACAGGTGAAGGGCTGGCTGGGATGCTGATGGGGCTGTGGGGCGGAGGAAGGATAAGAGAAGCAGGAGCGATGTTAGGGGTAGGCTCGAAGGGACCTTTCTAGGGTTCTTTCACGGATACCCAGACTCTTGCTCCAGCCTCCTTTCCCAGTGTGCTCGTCACACCTCCCTCCTGCCCCAGCCACCGTTGGTGTCCTTTCACGGGGGGAGAGGTGCACCAGCGAGGGCTGTCCGCAGTCGGGTGGGAAGGGAAGGCAGGCAGGGAAGTAGCCGGTATTTTGCCGGCCAATTCCTTCAGCCCAGCACAAGCCCTCCTGCTACCCTGACACCTAACTACCCTGTAGACTTGTTTTTCTTTCTGAGAACGCCCCAACGCAGCGATACAACAGCCTAGACACCATGCCTCTCCCCGCAGGAGCAGCCTGCTCAGAAGCAGCATCTGTTTTGTCTTAGCAGAGTTCCTGCTTTCCCCAATTTTCCATGTGGGACTGACAGAGACATGGGGTAACGTGACTTTCCAGAGATCACGTGTTTTTGCAGTGGGCTCTGCTCAAACTAATTTCTAACATTCCTGCCTGGCCATTGTAGCTGTCATGTGCCTTTGTGCCTTGGCTGGGGAGACCAAAGTCCCTGATGGCAGCATCTACTCCCGACCGAGGCTTTGCGACAGATAAATAGGGGAATACTAGGCTTGCTCTGATTTTCTTAGCTACACACAAGGAAAGAGTCTGAGGGTCTGAAAGCCACTACTGTATTCTCTGTCTCCAGGGCAGTAAAACATACCCTTCCTGTGGATAGTGCAGCCAGCACTGTCTTATTTAACTGCTCTATTAACTTAAGTAATTCCAGCCATAAGTCCCTGATGAGAAAAGATGCGTTTTGTATTTTAAGGGGGAACAGGCAAATACACAGTGAGCCCATGGGATCTCACAAGAGGAGCTGCACAAAGGCTTGGAAAGGCCCTTGGGAAAGGGAAGGGCAGGAAGGGGTGGGTGAAAATTCGTCCCCTGCCAGCCCTGGTGTCAAGTCAGTAAATGAATAGGAAAAGCAGTGGTTTCCATCTAATTGCCTTGCTTGGTGAAGGGCTGGTGGCCGTCCCTGCGCACACACTGCCCTGGGGCGGGGGGGTGCGGGTGCAGTGGGACCCAGCAGCAGAGCAGCAGGATCTGTGCACACCTCTGGTCCACAGGACATGTGTCCAAGCTGGGTTTATAGCAGAAGCAACAGCAAACTTCTGGCTTGTGCTGCACCCCAGGCAGCAGCAGATGTGAGGTGTCAAACATGCCACGTCGCTGCTGTGCAAGACTGCTCTTATGCAAGGTTAAGATTGACAGGGATGAAAACCAGGCCTGATTTCTATACTGTGCCCTGATATTAACTTAGGCAAGATGCTTTGCCAGCTCTTTTGCTTCTGTGTACTGGGTACAGGGATTTCCACTTTTCTAACCCATCCTGACTCCCTGCCCGCAGTAAGGGCTGTGCTCTCCCGTTACCCACCACTGCAGTTCATATCAAAGCTATTAGAGATCTCCCAGTACATGCTGCAACCACAGGAGTGGCTTTAGCATGAGTCCTGGCCGAATGCAAATTTTTACTTTCAACGACTGAATCTTCTGCTCTAATTTCTCTATGCTTGTTAAACTGCCTAGTGTGCACTAAGACATAGGATGCTGCTGTGTTTTCCAGATGCCTTTGATTTCGGTGCACCTAGCCAAAGAGGCATCTAACACATGCAGTATGTAAAGCACTCTGGGAGTGCGGGTGTCTATGTGCGTGAAAATTTTATGGCCACCACAAATGCAATATTCTTTCTGCAGGAATTTCATCTGGATCTTGCAGAGCACAGACAGGAGCTCCTTGTGCTTGTCCCCAGCTGTCTGCTGTTCTTCTAGCCAGCAGCCCAGGGGTGCAAACATCTGCAGCCCCTGATCAGGCACAGGGACTCACAGCTGCCCTGGGAACAGTTATTTCTGAGGCTGCTGCCTGGGACCTGGCTGTAGGGAAGGGCTTAGCACTTTTTAGGCTCCCACAACATCAAGAGGAAAATCAGAGCTAATAGCAGCTAGCAGAGCTAATACCAGTCCCCAGGTTCTGGCCCCTTTCATGTGAGAGAAGTGAATGCATTTAGGCTCACAAAACTCCCATCTCTTCCTGCCCTGGGCTTTGAAGGTTGTTTTGCGCAGGGTAAGCTGAAGTAGTCAGTGATGGAGAGACTTGTTGGGGACTGATGCTGCATTTGTGGGAAAGCTGAGGAGGGAAGCTCTCTTCTGCATCCTTCCATGGGGCTGTTCTGTCTCTCCTGATAACCTGTTTCTCGTAAAGCTAAAAATGAGATGTGAGGGATCACCATCATCGAATTGGTCCAGCCTGGCTGGAAGAACACAAAATATTTCTGTCTCCCACCCTCCCCCGTGACCTTCTCCAGGCATCGCGTGGAGACCTGCGTGCTGAAGCCAAACGTGACTGAAGACAAGGCTGAATTGTTTCCCTGTAAACAGCCTGCTCTCTGTCTCCACTGCCTCTGCGGACTCCAGCCCCGACGCCTCGTGCCAAAGGGCAGCAGGATGGGGGGGGCACATGTGCTCCATGCATGCCTGCGCCTGGGTGTTCCTGGAAGCCACAAGAAGGTGGGGGGACCTCCTCGGAGGGGTTGCTCTGCTCCCTCTCTGCTGTAGGTGAGTGTTTCTGGGCAAGAAATGGCTCTCTGGCTGCTCCGCAGCTAGTCGACCTCCAGAGCTGGAATGGGAATCCTGCAGGATCGCTCCAGGGCTTGGCAATCCCAGCAGTGGAGGGGAGCTGCTGGGGTGTGGGGTGTGCAGAGGCACGAGTCAAGTGGATGGGTTTCAGTAGGAACTGGGCACCCCAAAACTGAAAATTTGAAGTCAGCTTCCCCAGTGTGGTTGAATGAATAAAACACTGTATTAGCACACGGTAGGTAGGAGTTTGATCCCAGGCCCTTTCCTCCCCCCATAACTGCCTTCTGCTAGATTTGTGAGGGGCCAGAAGGACCAGTGATGGTGTTTGTAGAGGTCCAGGTCCTGCTCTGAGCACTGTCCCACAATTATTCACATACGTCAATTGTCAGCACGCTCCCTGGCATGGTTTTGACTCAAGAAAACAAGCACCGTCAAAAGAAAACCAGGCAGAGATGAGGAGATATCCAAAACCATGGTCTGTTCCCACTGGGAATTATTACAGTCCCCTGGTGGGGACATGAATTTATGTGTGTGGCATGAGTCCTGGCTCATTTAATGCACTCATATTGATGTAAACAAGGTTTCTCCAGTAGGCTAGACTATGCCAGAGCTTGGCAAGATATACCCAGCTATGCAAAACCCATAGTTTGTCCCAGTGTGGCCATTCTTGTTTCCTTGCCTTGCTGTGAGCCCTTGGGGAAACTTCCCTGCCACTTCCCACCTGATGACAGTCACCTCCTTCAAAACATGCTTTGAGCTACATATATATACATATATGTAAAGCATCTCAAATGGTCATGCTGTCACAAAGCCTTCTTTACTTTTTCAGATTATATCCCAGACTCTCAGAGGCTGAAATTGCCTCTTAGCAGCTGGTTTGCAACATCAAGCTGCTCCAACCTCAGTGGCAGCTTCTGTGTGCTGCAGTGATTGAGATGATCGGACAACTTGCAGTGTGCTGAGATTTGGGCAAGGAAATCTGCAGCCAGCTTAGAATTCAGTAATATTGTAAAATATTACAGCAAACAGGCTCCAGTTCTGCCTAGCTGGTCCTTGCAGGGCAATATGGCTATTCCTATTATTCTTATTGTTTGAATTTGATGGAGTTTACTCTTCCCCAACCAGACTTGACAGCTATTGACACTTCCATGGCAGCCAATTCAGGGGCAGAAAAGGTGGTGAAAATCTCTCAAGCCAAATATTCCCTGGAACGACTTTCGCAGCCCTGGCTGTACTGTTTAATCACACCCACACTTGCATTACCTAAGAGGACAGTTAGGCTTGTGGTATACCAAAGCCACAAAAAGCAGTCAATTAACTTGTTAGCTTGAGTCAATAGATCAGATTGTAATTAGAATTTGGCAAACGGGCCACGTTAACATAATAGCACACCTCCTCTGCTGTAAACCTTCAGCCAGAGCTAGAATAGGAGAAGGGGGACCTATCTGTCTGTGTATCCACTGTCCTCCAGCTTTTCCACTCACTGCCCTCATTCTTTGAATGCCAAATTGGTCTGTTTTTTTTTGAATCCCTGTCCTGTTCTGCAAGGCAGTTAGGTGCTAATGCAGGTCTGTGGGGTGGCAGGTCCTCGGTTGCCACCTCTGCCCAAGGTGGGGGTAAGCCCTGGGCTGCGACCTCGGGATGCTGGCAGACCCATGACCACCAATCTGTGTGGTACGGACCATGTTGTGCACCAGTCTGTTCTCTGGAGCATTTTTATTTCCATTATTTGCTTGCTATGGAAACTGAGGGCCCAAACTAAAACTGAGAGAAGTAAGGCCAGAATAACTTCAGGGAGGACTTCATGGAGGGGTGATGGCATTCCAGTGCCTGGACCCCTCCTCAGATGCTGTTCCGGGGGACAAGAAGGAAGGGGTGAACTGGGATGATATTACTATAGCTGTGGAATTCAATATCAAAACCAGAGTGGAATTGGTTTCTGATGAAAACTCCCTTTCCCTTGAAAAGGTAAGGAAAACAAATCTTTGGTGTGTTTTAGAGAAATGTATGAAATGTAGTGAAAATATTTTTTGAGTGGGAGGAAGTCATCATTCATTTTAAAAATCATGCCTTTTTTCCCCACCATTTTCTGTCTTGTTCAGCTGCCACCAGCAGAAAACAGTTCCAAAGCCATGGACAACAGAAAGATGAAAAGTCATAATTTTAGATGTGCTTCCCATTGTTAAGAAAACAAATTTGCTGTCTGTTTTACCTCTACTTTTTTTCCAAGGGGAATTAGAAACTCTATAATAATTAAAAATTCCATACTGGGGAAGCACTGAAATGCTGGTTCTCCATGAGCTCCCTTCCCATGGAGTTTATGAGTAAAGTCTAACATTGCTATTTCAGGTGAGAGGATGAGTTTTTTATTCAAGGGCCTCAGTAAACCAATAGGACAATCAAAAAATTCGACACACGTATTCTGCTCTAACAACGAAGCACTGCTCACTCTTCCAGCTGAAGAATCTCTTGCTCTGATCATTAAACCTCATGCTCTTCTTTCAGCTTTATGGGATGATGTGCCTTTTACCTGCTATGCCTTGCTGAAGTTTAACTAAAAGTTGCATCACTTACTGCAGGTAATTTGAAGACAATCAAATAAAAAAGTCTCTCTGAGATGAATCAGGTATATATTCCCTCTGGGTCATATATTTTGCAGGGAAAAGACTACTTCCCTGTGATTAAAGCAACTTGTGACACTATTCCCCCATCTCCACCCCCCACCTCCTGTGACCACAAAGAGTCTAGGATTATGCTAACCCGCTATTAAGCACTCGGTGGTGTCAGATGTCTCGAAATATTGCGCACAAACACAGCCCAGAACATTATCCTGGCAGGAGCACATTCCACGGGAACCCCGTCAGTCTGGTATGCTGGGGTTTCTCCGGGTCCAGGGAAAGTGTGTGGCTCTCCTCCCTCCCTCTCCTGCATTTACCCCCCCTCCCCACATGCCTTCTAGCTCCTTCTCCTCTCCCTTTGATGATCAGCCTTGTGAACACTGGGTTTTACGATTTGACCATGTTTATGCCATGCAAAGATGTGGGACTGGCGTGGGGCAGGAAGTTGTTCAATTACTAGTGTGGCTCTTATTTCATACATTTTAATGCCATCTATTCTCCTTTTCCTGGCTCTCATTTCAGGATATTCACAGAGGAGGGAAATTAGGGAATTCCTCTCCCCACTGCTATGCCAGCACTCTCAAGTATCAGCATTTCAATGGGGATAAGGAGCTTCAAGTTCCCATTCCTCTGTCCCCCCAAAGCAAACTGCCAAACTGCCAAAGGGGAAATGGGACTGGATCCCACCTACCAAATTTGGGGAGGACATTGAAGAAATCAATCCCCTTCCAAAACCAGCAAGGACATCCACATCTTCCTTCTGCCTGGCTCCCAGGGTGACCAGAAGGTCTCCTACAAACACTGTGCTGTGGGTCTGGGCGCTGTGGATTTGATGGAGACAGCACCTCTGGATTTCCAGCCCCGCAAACCATAGCATCAAGGCCTGGCCATCATCCTTCAGGTGAGATTGAACTTCTGAGTTTCAGCCTTTGAAAATTAGGCTGCTCATCCAAGCTGGTTTTCTAGGCTCCTTCACAAGACCCCAGCTTGGACTTGAAGCCTAACCAGTGGAGTTTGTCTGACCACCCGTGGACACCTACAGCACAGACCTCTCTCTCAGAGGTAAGCAACACACAGGATTTGTGTTCCATGTTATCCAAGGGATAGGCCATTGTCACGACCTGGGCTGGACAGACCAGGGAGTCCTGTTGAGTTTGAAATTCCCTCAGGCTAAATTAAGGTGAAATGACACCAAACAATCAGTTAAATGTTTTATTCATGACAGGAGCAAACTGAATTTGGGAGGCATAACAGTAGCTGGAGGGGTTTCTCACAACGGGAATTGGCATGGAACTACCTCAGTGAACTGTGTAACTCAGGGTAACCGTATACATCAATTCAGGGAATAAGGGGGTCCCTCCTGTAGGGTCAGGAGGTTCAGAGCAGACCCCCTTGCTTTCTAGACCCCTCCTCAGAGAGGACCCTGGAGGTGGCTGGATCCACTCTTAGTCCCAGACTTTGTCAAAGGTTTTATGTCTTAAAGGGATGAGGTGTAAGGTTATGAAAAAAGAGAGAGAAAGGGAGACCAAGACAGAGAGAGAGAAAGAGGAAAAGAAAAGAGAAAGATTTCACTGGTCCTGGGTCCAGCATTGCTCCAGCCAGCCGAGGGGTCCAATTCTGGTGGGCGCACGCCCGTGGGGCTTCAGTTTGTGTCCTGTTATCATCTCCTTGCCTCTCCTTCAGGTAGGCACTTGAACTCATTAGGCTAATTAGGTGTCATGAGCAGTTTGTGCTTTCAGAACCTTCGGGAAATGGGTGGGTGGGCTTGGGGGTCGTTTGGGGAGGAACTTCCCCGTCCCTGCAGACATGACCATTGTCTGATCCCTGGCCATACAGGGTGAGCTGCCATCCCAGCACGGAGCTGTGCATCGTCCTGCCCAGCCTCCCCGTGACCGTGATCGGGGCTGATCGGCTGCTTTTCACCTGGGGTTCCTTGCTGTGCAGGGTTTGTTGTTATGCAGAGTTCGTAGTTAAGCAGAACTTGCCCCACCACAATGTTTGAGACCTTAACTCTTCCAGTCTCTCACAACCATTACCTGCTCCTTCAACAAGAAGGAAGAGATCTCCTGGAGGTGTCTGTGCTTTGGACAAGTGACATCAGGGAGATTGCATCCTGCTCCTGCTCAGCTGCAAGGCAATGGCTCAGCAGGAATTAGTGAAAAGCTTCTCAGTTCCCAACACTAAAATCCCATCTTCCTGCAATGACGACTTCTCCCTCCCACGCTCCTGCTCACGTCTCATCAGGGAGTCCAGGACTCCTTGCTTGTTGGTCGCCCTGTTTCCACACAATCCTGCTGATGTAAAATGCACCTTCATTTCACTTTATTTGTCCTGCTCCTCTGATTCAAACCTTCCCTTTGCAGAGGCAACCAGACACGAGCCCGCTGATACATTGCAATAGCGGGACTCACCAGATGGCCCCATATATGTCACCACAAATGGTTCAAGGGTGCACAGAGTTCTTGAAAAATGTCTGTTCTTGTGGTTGGTAACAACAACAACAACATCATACAATAAAGTTAATACTAATATTGAATAAATACATAAATAAATAAAACAAATAATAATAAAAATAAGTAATGCTGGGAAGGTCTGAACATGGGATCCATCTGCATTCAAAGCACATAGTATTATTTACTTCAAACACCCTCATCAAGTTTTCTGAGAGAAAAAAGAAGGGTTGGAGGTGTTTTTTCCATCTCAGCTACAAAAGGAATCTGCTGAATATGACCCAGGCATTAGTGTTTTACTGGTCTGCAAATAAACACAATGCCTCTGGGAATCAAATCCTCCGAAGGTGTAAGTGGGGATACCCACTGCCTGCAGACATGGACATAGTTTATAAGTAACTACGTTTATGTTGGTGAACTGGATGGCAGGAGTAAGGGGAGGAGGCTCTGTGACCACTCCGACTTCCTCTGTGGGGTGTTTCATCTCCAAAGCATGAGACGGCAGCTGTGAGCAGAGCTATTATCACTTGCTACTAATTTATAGCTGAGGGCTGATCCCTAAATTCCTAAAAGCGAGGGGTTAAGATGATTTATTTGCTGGAAACAGTTGCAGGCTTGCGCTGAGAGCTTTTATCATAATTACAGGTGTAAAGTGTCAATGTCCATAATTTTTCAAAGAAATTGTGCAGATTATGGTTCTCTTCAAAACACGCCAAGCATTTTATGTGTGAATTTAGTACTTTAAAAATGGAGCTGACTGACAGCCCTGCAAGCTCCGTATCCTGAAAAACACACTTGCCCAACAGTAGTATCCAGATCACTCCCAATGAGGGAGTTTTGTTGCCGTTATTCCTGAATGGTTCTGTCTGGCTCTCCCCAGATGGTGCCCACCAGCCTTGATGATTTTTCTGCTGGGAGAAACCACACAGCAGATTAGGAACTCAAATACCATGTGCCAGTGAGTGAAGCACCTATTAGACCAATGTGAAGTGGGCCTTCATCATCAAGAATTAAAGCATCCAGATCCTCAAGGTGACCAGACTGGATCCTTGGAAGGAGACTTACGAGTCAGGAACTAGCAAGGACTTAAAAACTGCATCAGAAGAGAAGGGCATGGGTCAAATCCATCAAGGGTCACACACTTTTGGCTAGAAGACAGCTGGCAGCATCTCAGATCAATCATCCTGCATGGTTCACTTTCCCATGTCCGAGAAGAGTTCCCAGACAAAACTCTCTTCAAGAGACCAGAGTCACTCCTCTTCCAGTCATCTCTACTGCTGCATGCAGGCTAGGGTGATGATGGATAGAGGGGAGCAGTATTTGAGGTTTCTTCAGGGTATGATGGACTCTAGGAGGCTGTTGAGGTGGAGCAGTGGTGGGGGTTAGATTCTCCATCAGGGAAAAGTTGTCTCCAGCAGGGCCATGTTAAAGTCCACAATGAGACTCCATAGAGCACATGCAGAAATTAAAAGCTCTGCAGGGAAAATCAACAGCAGGCTTTCCCAGGAGAATTAGAAAACCCAGAAAAGACTTTTCTCCCTATTGAACTCAGTGCTTGCTAAGCTCCTGCCTGGCACATTAGTAAAACCCTGTAATACCTTTTTGGTCTTCAGGCCACCACAATATCTTCATAAATCTGAGGCTCTGATGTCATCTCTTTTTTTAGGCAACTCCTCAGTCAAACAGTAGACATTTGCAGTATCAGGAACACTACTCTGTCCTACCAATTTGACTAACTCATGACTCTGCAATGACACATTTTGGAGAGCTTTCTGTCCTCCAGTTTGACACAGTGCCATGTTCACCCACATATCTCAGGAGACATTAGCAGAACCTAAGAGGGTTGAAATTTGCCGAGAGACAATCTGCATTTTCCCTGCTCCAACCCATCCCTCTTCTATCCTTGTTTCTCATTGTTTTCATCTGGTGGACACCTCGACACAAAACAGTCAATAAAGCAAATATTAGTAAGCTTGGACAAGAAAGCCTGGAAGCCTCTCCACCAAGATGGAGGTCAGGTTTTAATGCAGAGAGGCTGGTACACACCAGGGTTTACACTCAGAGGAAACTAGTCCCTTTCCAAGCTATAGTAAGGATCATGGGACAATATAACCACTGATAGACTCATTTGCCACCCGTAGTAAAATGACATAATACTAGGGGCATTGGCCACCAGACCATGTGGAGTCTTGGGCAAGGTCTTGGTTGGGAGATACTGTGGAAGGCCAAGGAAATTGGTTTTGCTGTTTATGCCCATGTGGGAGGGTTGGAGAGCTCACAGTTTACTTGGGTTTTGGATAGTCCTGGTCCCTGCAACACAGCAGCTCCTTTGCTGGAGTGCTGTTAACCATGCCGGTTCATTTTCCCACGTTTCAGTTCACCCACCATCTGGGAAAATAGGGCAGAAATAACAAACCACTTCCAGGGGTCTGATGAATTCATCCCAGTTTGCAAAGAGCTTTCAAATCCTTGGGAGTGGGTGGTTGAAGACGCAGTGTTAGATGAGAGAGGATTTTCTTCACAAGTGTTCTCTGGGAAAATGGTGAAGTTCCTTATCCTCTTTTGCTACTGTTTCTTTTTGAAAGTGGGTATTTCTCTACCTCACAGAATAAATATGTGAAAGACTTTGATATTCTGGAGCTGAGGACCACGTCTGTGCTCACAGAAGATAGCTATTCCACTCCTGGCTCTGTTAGCAAGGATTACAGCCTCATCTGAAGCAGCCCTGAAGTCATATAAAACCTCATAAAATAAAAATGTTACAAGCCCCAAACAAAGCCCTTTATTTATTGTTTGTGTGCAATTAGGACCCTGGCAGTGAAAAAAGCATTATTCCTCAGGAAATTACCTTCTGAAAATCAGGTTAAAACCGGACAACTTGCTGAGAGCTTGTGAATGGACAGTTTCCAAATTCCATCTTCTGCGCCAAAGTATTTCATTCCTGACACGCGAGAGAGCAGCCTGTTTGATAGAGCTGAGGGTGGGGAGGAAATATCCATCGATCAATATTATAACATTGGTGCATTATCTCAGTGACTGTGGGGGCCTCTGGAGTGATAAACAGTGATTTATAGGTCACCAAGGGACACTTTCCATTAAAGTGCTGTTAGGTCCTGAATAGGGGACCTGTAAAAACAGCATTGTGGCTGTCCATAGCCATCCTCCCCAGGTCACTTTTGGGTGGGGAGGGAGTTTCTCAGTAGTCGGAGATCAGCCAGGTCCCATCCCCATTGCCACTAATACAGCTTTGTGCATCCAGGTTGAAGGAGGCTTGTGAGTAACACACGAGCTGGAGCAGAAGACAGTTCGTTTGCCCAGAGCCGGGCTTTGTGAGTCCAGGTCCCTCGATAAGAGCTGGGCAGGTCCTGAGAGTCTGTTAAACAACTAGTTGTGTGCCCTAGTTGTGTTTCTATTTAAAATAGAAATTCTTTTTTCTAGATTCTCTGAGGCTTCATGAAGGGTATGTTTTAATCTTTTCCATTAGCTGATGGAGTAAGTTATCTTTGCCCTCCCCTACTGCTAATTTTCATGACTCTTACATGAACAGCATGCTCTGGAGATACCCTGAAAAGCTGGATGAGACTGTACAAGAAAAATATTAGAAATCATTGACGGGGACAGAGACATAGAGATACACATGACAGTATGTTAACATAAGCTCTGCATCCCTGCAAGACTGAGTTAAAGACATTTGAGCCCATTAAATCCTGTTATAAACATTTCAGCCTTGATCTGCCATCCTAAACCATGTTCACCTCATTCTAACAGATCCAAACTTTTTCTCCCTCTGTTTTACACAATATTTCCATCCTGACGTTCCTCCTGTGTTTAGCTTTTTTTAGTGTTCCTCCTGGGCCAATGTCTTTGCATCAATATGAAGAAACCAACACCCTCTTACCTACTTCACTTTTGCCTTCTCCCTTACTACATACAAGCGTACCATTTCCATTATCTGGCCATGCAAACTGCATGTATGCTAACCCATCTTTAACTGTTTTTTGTGGTTTTTCCCTGAAACCCTTGATGAGAAGTCCTGATCTTATTATGCACCAGATTCCAACATCCTCAGATGGCACTAGGACACACAGGGACCCTGGTGAGTTGATGGCGGGAGGGTCCTGGGGCAGCTCATGGGCAGAAGAAGGTGACAGATCCTGGTGGTCCCAGCGTAGTGCTGGGACACCAATGGGTCCAGGTTAGCCCCGTGGGGGTGGTCTTAGTGGTCCCAGGACTTGCTGTTTCCACCAGTGAGGAGTGCAGGTAACTCCTGTGTCAGCACAGCTCTGCTCTGGCCACCCCACCACGAAAACCAGAGGAATGACAGAAACACCAGCCCCACCATCTAGACACCGTGGCCCAGACCGATTCAGCAGGATCTGTTGGTTTTTTGTGGCAAAGGCAATCTGTATAGGCTGCAAGGCGATATGTCCAGCCCAAATGGGGATGGTATAGACTGGATCCAAACTCCAGAGTTGTGGCTTGTTCCATTTTCTTCCAGGCTACTGTGTGACCTTGGGCTTGTCATTTCTACTCTATATGCCTCTCCAGCTTTTGCTCCTATCATTGCAGTTGTGAGCAAAGATGATTCTTGAACTCTGCACAATTTCAGGCTCTCGCTCCCAGACTGTGACTGATGTAGATGAGTCCTACTTTAAATATACTAAGCCTTCTCACATAAGTATCCTCAGATTTTACAGTAGCTATGCTATATTCCTTAAATTATAAGATTTTGGATTGCAGCATTGGTTAGAAATTCTTGGAATAAAAATCTGTTCAGCTGCCTGATCTTGCATAATTACAGTATCCTGTTAATAGCCAGTTATTTAGATTTATTAAAAAACAAAAATAAAATTAAAAAAAAAAAACAACCCAAACCCATGTTCAATATTTTCCTTTTACAAGAGCAGCCAGTATTCCAAGGCAGATGTTTCTCAGAACTGATCTACCCAAGTGACTTTCAACTGTTTCCACCCTGGAAGGTCATGCTGTAAAATAAAAAAAAGAAATAATAAAAGAAATAAAGAAAAAAAGAAGGAAAGAAACAAAGTTAAAACTTTTGTGAATCTTTTCCCATCAGCATTATGAAATCCTGTTCTCATCTACCACTGGAGAAGAATACAGCTGGCTGGAAAATGTTTTGGTCTTTTCTTTGCCCTTGTACAATCTCAGCTTTTTGTTGTTAAAAACCTGTCAAAAATTGAGAGGAAAGCTTTTGTTTTTCTGACAGCAATTATTCTGTTTTTCCCACCAAGAGAGACAACACAGCCCACAAACTGCCTGATTTAATTAGACAACCCATTTTTTTTTAACTGATTAACATATCTAATGGGAAATTTGACCAACTTAACATTCCTCCCAAAACATATTTATTATGTTTAATGGGGCCATTCACCCCTTGCTGAGAACCTGCGATCAAATATAATCTAGGATCCCGCTGTGGAAACAGCTACTCCCCAAACTATCGTTTGTCGGTGACCACCCCTTGGAGGCAGGAATAAAAAGGGCAGCTGGTGCTTTTTGATTATACTCAAGCGGAGTGGAAAATGCCTTCCCTGCCTACAAAAGCTTTCAAGACTTCCCTCACTGGGACAAAACCAAGATTTGGAAGTGCACAGCATTTGTACTGGGGTAAGACTCAGGTTTCCCATCACCTTCATGCCCCAGTCTTGCCAATTTGTGACTAAGGGCTCAAGTAGTTGGGCAGTAAATTGCATTTATTCCAGAGAGCATCCTTGAAAACCTTCCTTGGGACAAACCTGCTTCCTTTCTCCATGCTCCAGGTCACGTCAGTTCCTGCTGAGACATGACGCATCGTCTGTCCAAGACCGTAGTGGGCTTTTGTGATGGACGTGCAGCCAATACTGCAGAATGACATCACCGATTGGAGCGGATAAAGAATAGGATGCAGAATACAAAATAACGAGTGATGTGGAGGAAGGCATCTAGAAACTATTCCCTTGTAGCAAGGGGGCAAAAGGTCAGTCAATAAAAGGGACTAAGGGGAGAAAATGACTTGCATTCAATATAATATAATTGCTCTGTGCAACTCAGAGTGAATGTTTGTCCCTGGGACTGAGAGCAGTACAGAGGCTGAGAACAAGATGGGGAGGGTGTTCACATGAGCAACAAGAAATCCAGCGCTCTGGAAGGACCAGGCTCCTTTCGAAATGAAGTCCAATGGTACTCAGTACAATGGAGGACAGGTAACAAGTCCCTGCTGAGAATAAGAGAACTCTGGATTGCATTTCCCAACATTGTGGCCCACCTCAAGGCACCAGTTTTCTAAAAGAACTGAAAAAAAACCAAAATGAAGGCCATGATGAGTGACTCCTCTCCTCAGGTCCAGGGAGCTTCCTAATGTAATGAAACTATAATCTGTTTCTGTAAACACACCAATGACCTCTTTGCTCTTTTCAGAACTAAGAAACTCTTTGTCCCTCCCCTGCCTGAGCCATCCGCGTCCCTGGAACATTCTTGTTTAGTCTCCTGAAATGTTATTAACAACCCCAGCAACAGAGAGCCATAAATCCCTGCATCCTCCTGAACTTTACTGCACTCCAAACTGTTTGGATATTCAGTATCAACAAATCATCCCGATAAATATGATTTCTTTGATGGCATTTCATCAAAATAGTTTATGACTCTGACATTTTGAGCTTGGATTTACAGCAGCTGCAGCTTGTGCAGGACTGGCGGTCACCTTATTGAAATTCACCTAAGGAGAAAAAAAAAACCTGCAAAAAAACCCCACCTTACAGCAGCTCCTACCATGCTAACTTTAAAGAGATTCTTCTTTTTGCCTTCCCACACTTTCTTGGAAAAGGCAGGAGTTTGGGGATCCGCAAAACAAACAGACATTAGTTTTGGCTCATCCTAACCAATACAATGATGGGTCAGGCCTCCAACTCCAAGTTCGCAAACACATGCAGGGAGATTCCAGATTTACTTAGCTTTACCTTACTCTAACTCAGCGAATGGCAAAAGGTGTTTTACGACTTGCTTCAATGGGAAAGTGGCTCATCTAGTTTGTGTGTCTTTTGCTGTACTGAACTGCTTCTTTATTGGGAAGATTTCAAAACACCTGAGATAGAAGAGGAAAATTTTGTATCAGAAATGTTTCTGCTAGAGAGAGGGATTTAGTGCTATTGAAAAAAAGCACTGGTGGCATCTCTAGAAAATGTGTAAAGTCTTCATGACCAGTGTTCAAAACCAACTCTGAGCAGGTAAGTAGGAAGGCTGGGAAGTGGAGATCTGGCCACAAAAGAAAAGAAAGTAGTTTTGTTTGAATTTTCAATCAAGGCCTAAGAAGAAAGGTAATCTATGCATGCTTGCTGAGAGTGATCTCAGGGAGAGAACAGCTATTATGTTAAAAGACAAAAGGACACTTGGGGTAGACTGGCCATGAACAAATCACCACAGCAGTGAAACTCTGCAATAGCCTCTCACTGGGAAATGCAGGGACAATAGAAGGACACAGGTCTGTTCATGAAGGGTTGTGTGTGGTTGGCTTTGTGAAGTAGGCAGTGACTGGACTTCATGACCCAAGCAGTCCCTGTCAAGTTTTGAAGTGTTCAGTTTTAAAAATTACCGTATAACGCTCTTCCTGACCAGTTGAGAGAGAACTGAGACACTGTGATCCACATCTTCAAAGACAGAAAGCCTCTAGTTTCAGATTCCAGATATTTTTGAGTAATCAGGTCTACATTGCTTGGCAAAGACCATGTAGGCAATCCACAATACCAGCCAGAATTGAGGAGTCAGGACCTTCTGAAATGCGCTGTTATCCAGAAAATTATCCTTCTACTTGAAACAAACCCAGAAAAACTAAATCTGACAATCTGCTCCCATGTTTCCATGTAATATAAATACTACCCACAGAGCCAGAGGGGGTAACTTAATCCATTAGCAGGATTCTCACCTTGAGTGGTATGTGAATACCTGGAAAATTTCCCAGCTGCAACCCCACAGGGAGGAGCTTTTCCATCACAGGTCCTGGTGGGGCAGGGGACCCTTGCTGTACAGCACAGCATCCTTCTGCATCACCTACAACAAGCAAGAGTCCTCTTGGATTCCTCTCCCCTCATAGCCCTGCACTATAACATGAAATGCATATTTGAGCCACAATATTTCTTTCCCTGCTGTATAATTCTTGATTCTGATCTCTAAGACTTACGTCAGAGCCTGATCCTGAGAAAATACAACTTCTTCGAAAAAGTCAGTTTAGACAACTTTTTTTTTTTTTTAAATAGCCTTTTAGAAATGCACTTGTGTAATATATAACAAAGGTATGTTTCAGGATATTTCTCTCAGATTTTTAATCCAGGTCATGACAATATTCTCCTTTACAGTATACTGCCTTTAGCTTAGCCTTTATGGCTAACACTCTGAAATTTCTCCATCTACACAAGGTAAATTTTTTTGACCATCTGGGGAACTGCAGTGTAAGGCTCAGAGATCTCCACTTAGCTATTTCCAACTGGCTTGTACCCCAAACCTTTTCAAGAGGGCCATGTCTCATAGAAGTCTATGAATGCTGGGATGGGGAAACACATTCAAAGGTTTTTTGACAGCTGCAGGAATGAATGAAAGCTGCCTTCCCTTTAATGCAGTCAATAGCAATGGGCATATGAAATGGCCCTAGTACTTCAGCATTCGGTATTCAAAATTTGCTTTATCCTTCAACTATCAATTTATAAATTTTTGTTCATTTCCCTTTACTGCACTGTGACCTGCTTGCATATCAGAACTGTGTACAAAAGAAGGAATAGGAAAAAAAATAATCATTGAACCCCATAACAAAATAAAGCAGCTCAGATTTTAATGAAGGAAAAGGATCCTTAAGGATCCATTGAGAGTCTTTCTGTGTCTTGACCAAGCTGTACCACCAATGGTTCACTCCCTAACTGGAGCTGAAACTGCTACAGACAGGATTCGGCCATATCCCTGAATGGAGGCCATTAGGATGCAGCTGTGCTCTCAGACAGCCGCACGCCGGAGTTCAACCCAAGGCAAAGTCTAACGCTTGTCTCCATTGATCTGTCTCCAGGCTCGGTCAGCGAGGAGACTTGGGGGTGAGGAGAGGGAACAAAGCACATAGTTCGTATCAAAATGCAGGACGTGTGTGATGCTGTCACAGAACCGAGCGGTCTCAACGGTGTGGGTGTGAGTTTGGGGCCATTGAAGCCAGCACTTGGAATAAGCCAGGTACATGTAATGTCATTAAGCCCATACAGCTCATACAGAAAATAACAGAAAAGCAGATAAGTGATTTAGTCATCGTAGAAGTAAAAGCTGCCCATCATTAGATGTTTTTGGGTTTTTTTGGGGGGTGGGTTTTTTTGAGACACTACTTCAGCAAACATCCCGTTTTGCTCTTTGATGAATGAGGAAGTTGGGCTGATAGCGGTACCTTTACAGACATCATGTTCTTTGATGGTTAACGAGATCAATAATGCCGTACTTATGGTATCAAGGACAGAATGACTGACAGGTCTCAGGGCATGTGTGTCACTAGAAAATCATTGTGAGCTGAAGGAGTTTTGAAAGAAAGTTTGCAGAGATCTAGTCCTGATGATGTGCAACATTTTCAATGTTGATCTACAAATACATATGTAACCCTGAAAAAGTTACAGATAAAGTTTCAATAAACAGATAAAGTCAAGTAATGATGAGGACTGGGCAATCATACAGAGCCTGAGTTAATAAAATGTGTTTTCTTGCTATGCTAATGCAAAGTCACACATCTATAAGCATAAGACAGGCAGGGAGGCCACAACCAGAGAATGATGGACCAAGAAAACAGCAACTTTTTAAAGGATTTAAGGGTCAGAGAGGATTGACAGCTCAACATGAGCTCCTTTTGCAACCAAATCACAGCAAATATTAATGGGATCCTTAAAAGCACCAGCCACGAAGCAATGGCTCAGAGCAGAGACCACAGTGCTGGGGAGACAGACACAGGGAT
Source organism: Buteo buteo (assembly GCF_964188355.1). Classification (NCBI taxonomy): domain Eukaryota; kingdom Metazoa; phylum Chordata; class Aves; order Accipitriformes; family Accipitridae; genus Buteo; species Buteo buteo. The sequence continues at coordinate 1,047,186 of NC_134171.1, forward strand.
TTGGTGCACTTAAAGGTCCAAAAACCTTCAGATGCTGTGCCAGAAACAGAGTATTGTTTGGAAAACTGGAGAAAATGTCTTTTACTGAAGTTGGGATTTACCTCTTCTAACTCCTGATGTCTAAAGCTAATGTGAGATGAATCCTGTCTGAGGTGGGTTAAAGATTGTAAGCTCAGCAGGAAGGTGTTTAGATGGCATTTTGGCATAGGTAAGATGTTTCTACAGAGCTTGGGTGATGACAGACCATGCTGACCAGCAGACATGAGCATGTCAAGGAGCTGCAAAAGCAAAAAAAAAAAAAAAAAAATGCAGAAGAGAAATTCAAGACAATTCTTTTCTCAGAGGGAGTAAAGATATATGGACTAAACTCCAAAGGCCAGTGCCAAATTCCCCCATTCCAGCGAAAAGCAAGCTTGAATGGATGTCACGTTTTGATCAGCAGCGTACTTAGCGGGCCTGAAGCCAGGAGAAATGGGGTGACTTCACATACTCTTAGGCAGGCGTTCAAACTAGGTGATCCCATGATCCCTGCTGACCTCCCCCTCAGCCTGCAGCTCTTTACTTGGTAGAAGAATCAGCTCTTTCCTTTCACTTAAAACCTGGTCCCCAGACCCGAAGGTCTGTTGAGCGAACCTGTACTTCTGCAGAAAACTCCACTGCAAGTTGCGGGCAATGGAGAAAATCGCTCTTCCCTCCCCAAACTGTTTGCTAAGTCAGAAGAGGGTGTGGTGATGCGAGCAGTAAAATATGGGATCTAATCTATGCACCTGCTGCAATCTCCCCTCTCTCTGCCAGTACGGGCAGCCTGGGCTCCTGATTTATGGGCATGATTTATGTCTCCTTTCCACGCCGTGGACTGCTTGTGCACTCTCCTTGAAGCAATCTGAGCCGAACATGATATGAAAAAGGAGAGACTGCATCGTATTTCTGTCATACTGCTTGTCAGACAGAACCAAAAAGCAAACTCTGGTGAGTTGAGCTTCCTTTCTTTTTAATCCTAGGACAGTTTCAGCTCAAAGTGCCTTTCTGTAACTCTCTGAAGGAAGGATGAGGGGCTGTGAGGCTCCCGAAGCGAGTACAGGATCTGTGCTCTGCCTTTGCCTTTGAGGCCAGGGAATGAGCCTTTGCTTATTTTATTTAGTGATACAGATCTAGCAAAGGCAGAATAGATGCAGCCATGGCTTGCCCCTCTACTTTCATGGTTCTGCCTCAAAAAGAGGAAAGTGAAGGCTTAATCCCACTTAGGAAAGCAAGCCAGTCTCATTTCTGAGCTGCAGGACTGAGATGACAGCAAAGGGCTGAGATTCAGGCATCACCAAACACTGGAGATCTCTGTTATCCTTTCACCTTGTCTCAGAGGAGATGTGGGCCAACTGGTGCTGGATTGATGATCCTCCTAAGGTTGATAGCCTCACCCTTGCACCCATTTTGGTGCAGGATCCTAGGCAGCGCTGAAGGAGATATGCTCACAGAGAGCAGTTGATCATGGTACCTCCCTGCCTTGGTCATACTTTTGCCAGAAATGGCAGAATCCTGCTACCTATTTTGCAAAGGAGGCATTGCTGCCTTTGGGTGATTGGGGAAGAAGAAGAGGGTAGAAATTTTAGAAAATCTCAACCAGAAAGTTGTTCTTGTGAACAGAAGAATTTACCCTGATTTCTGCCCAACCAAATTTGAGTTGGTGTCTCTGTACTTGTCAGTTTGTCAGAAAGAGAGCAGAAGTGGCTATCTCAAACATAATGTGAACTCAGGGCTCACAATAATCATTCCATGATGACCACAGCACAGAATGAAGCTGATAGCTCATTAGACAAGAACATGTAGGCAATTAATGTTAATTTCAGTTGACAATTGTAACCCGATGGCTGACTGAAACACCATAATCTGTCCTAAGGAAATAGTTCTCATAGCTGTTTAATTAATGATAAACAGACCCTTTGTTGTTGCTGTTGTTAAAAAAAAAAAGAAGAAGAAAGAAATCAGTGCAGATTTTCCTTGCCACATGTACAAAATCCATTCTGGAGGGCCAGCGCTAACGAACCTCAGTGACAAAGCACATGCCCATTGCTTCATCCTTTCATTCCAATGGCATGAGATGGGAGTGAAGCATGGTGTATGATCTTGTCATGGGAGCCTGGGAAGCATCCAGCCTGAGAGAAGCTGCTCCAAATGGGCTGGAAGAGAAACTCGGGCAGGCCTTGCGTGCTCTGCCCACAGTTTCAGAAGAAGTGCCGACATCTCCTGGAAACTCTTGACTCAGATCATTGTTCTGTCTTTCTGATGCTTCATCATATGTTTCCTGCATTGGTGTTCTTGACTGTGATTTATTTTTGACCAAGGACATGTGTCTGTTAGTACTCGCTCTAACAAGTCTGCCTTTTGCTCTTTTTCTGGATTTCCAAATATATATAACTCAGTCCCTTTCTCAGCAATGTCCTGGTGCACCCAGCAGACTTGTCCCCCACACATAACTGAGTACTCCCAGGATCTATTTTATCAGGTCACCCTTATAGGTACTTTAGATGACAGCAGAGTTTTGTCACATGGGGTATCTCTCTGGCAAGGGCCTGGAGTCATCATCTCTGTCCTGTATCACACAGGCAGCCTTGCCACAGATCAGGACATTCCAGGGAAGAGCACACTGAGGAAGGAGGTGTATAGGAGGTCCACCTGGGGCCTCACCTCAAAGCCGACTTTAAGTCCTCCATCAGATAGAAAAGTATTAATGATTAGTGCACGTGGCCTTGAAACCAGCTTAGAGGCAACTTGTTAAAGTGCAGGGTAGATTGGACTGATTTGGACCCTGCATCAGGTCCTGGTACCTTCTCTGACCTCAATATCACAAGGCAGCTTTCACCACCCACACAGCACATGTTAGGTTTGAAGCAAGCCTGTTTCTTGCTTCCCTGGCTGGAATAGTTCCCTCTGGCACTCAAAGTGACCACCAAGGGAGGGAAGAGAAGGGGCATGATCTGGCAGATGTGCGGCACTGGGAGGTCGGTTCTGCAGTGGCTGGATCCCTGGCCAAGGCAGTCCTGCTGCAAGGCTGAGGCTCTGGTTCCCTTCCCATCCGTGTCAGGCAGTCCTCTTCCTGGTGCATCCTTCCAGCCGCTTGGGAAGGGCTGAGAGTTTTCCTTCTGGTGCAGCTTTGGGTGGGTGGACAACTCCTCACTCACTGAGCTGCTTGAAAGGCTGGCTGAGGACTGCTCCCCAGAACGCTGGGTAGCCCAGGTGGGCTGCTGTCATGATGCAGGTGTCCATTCATGGGTCTACCCTTGCACAGAAAACTCTTTTTAAGTGCCATTGATGTTTTATTAGGATTTAACCCTGAACAAAACAGAACAGATAACTGTCTAGAAATGCAGTTATTCCTAAGTGCTCTTGGTGGCCTCGTGCTGCAAGAGTACCAGGTGAAAAGTTATTTCTTTTACTGACTTTGAATGCTGCTGAACAGAAGCTGTGGGCTGGAAGCAGGTATTAGTGGATGACGTCTTTGGGCTGTGCTCAGCAATCCTTGAAAACCTTAATTAGGAAGTGGAGAAACTCATCCATAGCTTCTCAAGGAGGGAAAGCTATGGTATCTGCATTCTGTTCCTGGCTTCATGTGTGGTCTGATGATTTCCTTTCCTGTGGCTCATTTCCCCCACTAAGAAATTCAAATGATGATGCTTGTCTATATTTGAGGATGTCCAGAAATAAAGTGCTGGAGCGGAGGTAAGCATACGTAGGCTTGATTTCAGTTTTCCTCTTCCATGACAGAAGCAGACAACCTGTTCTGAATCCACAGGTTAAGCATGGGGCAGATTCTGCATAGCAGTTTATTTACTCCTGTTCTTACTGTGTGCTGGTTTTTTAGGCATCAGTAAAAATCTTCTCTGTGATTGTGGTACATAAGAAGAACCATCTTTGCTTCTGCCCTGAGCTCCTGCAATTCCAGCTCCCCACTCATTGCAAATCCACAACTGAGAATGCAGAAGGAGCTTGTGAGGTGGTATCCAGTTGTGAAAATCATAAAAAAGCCGGGATTGCTGTCCCTTCCTTAGCCACCTGCCTTCTCCCTGAGCTTTTCTTTTCTTTTCTCTCTTCATGCAGGACTTTCTTAACTTCTTTTGGGAACTCCCCCTCCACATCCTCCACCATGTTCAGCAGCTGATTCTCCAGTAGTTGTTTGCCTTCTGAAGATTTCTTGGTGGAGTCATCGGGTACTAATCTGAAACCAGTTATACCATGGCTGTAAATTTTATCTTGGATCCCACAACACAAAGGCTGTCATGTGCTCTGCCACAAAAACAGAGGAAAAACCTTGTCAGACCCAAGAGCCCAAGGGCCCGAAGAGCCTTGTTTGCCATCGCTTTGCAAACATGCAAGGTCTCGCCGCAGCCATGGCATGGCTCTGCGACACTGAGACCTCAGCCTGAAATACTGGACAGCTTGCAGACCTCACAGACATACAGAGCCTCATGTCTGGGCACTGTAACAGATCTCCGACAGAGGCGGTGGTGCAAGAGCTGGAGATGCACTGGGGCAAATCGATGAGTACTGCATAACTCCGACCAGTGGGACCACGCAAGGGACTGGATGTGGAATGCTGTGGAGGAGAAGACAGAGGCCATCGGTAATGTTGAAGCCAGCTAATCTTGCCACATCCCCAAGCCCCTGGTTTGTTTATCCCATGGGAGGGTCATTGCAGGGCATTTTGCCTAGCAGAGGAGGGCATGAAGGGCCTGATGGGTTGAATCCCATCACGCTGGGCCAGCAGGAAAAGCTTTGCTTTCCTTCCAACTCAGCCACCGCAGCTGAGACCCGTGGGTCTGAATCCCCCTCTCTCTTCTTTGCAGCCTGCAGCAGAAAAAATGCTCCATTCACAAGGGTTTCTGCTGACCTCACTCATGTTTTCCCAACACCAACGCGGCCGAGGGAACAAGGGTGGGATTTGGAGCTACCGGGAGCCAGCCTGGGAGCCAAGATGATTAAGTCCATTGGCCCTAGCCCAAATCTAATGTGAAAACCCTCCTCCCTATGCTCACCTTCCACAGTCAATGATCCCTTATCAGGCGAGCAGTTACTAACTCCCCTCTGGCTCTGACCACTCCAAAATACCTCCAGGGCCCGGTGAGGGGAAGAAGAATACCCCATCTCCATTGAGACCTCAGCGCTGCCTCTTAACTCCTCAGGTTTCTTGCCGAAGTCCTGGCTTTCTTTTATGTTGCTTCTAAAAAGGCATCATTATTGTCTCTTTGCCTATATCCCTCCCTGCTCCGGCTCTATTCAGGCATAATGGAGTTTCTCTGAGAAAACAGCTGATAATATCACTTCTCAGGCAAAGAGGCTTAACTCTCACCTCGGCGGGTCTGCGAGGGTCCTGGCACGGTGGTCTGGCAGCCCCGAAGCACGACCTGTCTCCCCGGGAATGTGTGCTTTGCAAGGAGTAATGCTCTGCTGGGTAACTGCACAAAAGCCACCAGAACACAGCGAGCAAACAGGACCAAAGCTATTAAAGGTTGGAGAGCGCTGCTCATAGGTATCCCTTTTTTCCCCCAAATGCATAAGAACAAAGAGTTCCATGGAATTTGGATTATTTAACATAGTAAACATTAAGCAACTTGTGGTTGATGTAAATGCTTTCTTAATAGGCTGGTGAAATTCCTTGGGATCTGTCCAAGTTCATGTATAACCTCCAGCTCTGCTCTCGCAGACGTCGTCTCCCTCATCCCCCCTAGATGCTTTTTTTAATGCCACAGTAGCAGACTAACGTAATTTGCAGCAGAACAGATGCCTGCTCTCCCTGTGTGCTGCGCAGGGAGCCTGATGCCGAGCTCAGGACTCGGTCTCCTATTCGTTGTGACAGCGTAAGTCTCGTATGCCTGGGTCCCCATCCTTTCAGCAACGAGTACTGAAATACTTTATTCAAAGTGAAATAGCTTAAACAGGAGGTGTTGCAGTGAAAGTCCAATCCAGGATATCTTAAAGATCAATGGATGGGTTATTCTGGTGGTGGTGAGTCAAACTCATTTGTACGCTAACTACAGGCTTGGTAGGTATAAAGAGAGTGGGAGGGTTTTTGTGGTTAGGACACGTGTGAAAGCCCATGTAGGTGTGCCTGGGACACGCTGTGGGGGAAGGTTTTATAAGATGGCCGAGCTGATCCAGCAGCTCACAGCTGCTGAACGGCTCCTTGCCACAGGGTCCTGCTCTGTCCCTTGCACTGACTCTGGCACTCTTTGAACCTCTGTTTTGGCTCATTTAATTGGCAGAGAACTAAACTGGAAAGCAAGGTCACGAGTTTTCTAAGAGTATAGTAAGCATCAGAGCTCCCATAAGAGTGCAGATGGCACCAGGAAGAACTGCAGTTTTTTAACCGTTAGAGCATCTTACCTTTCCTCTGAAGCCTTAGCAGAAATTTTGCTGAGACCCTAATCTGGGAATCCCACCAAGGCTTTCTTGGGAGTTAGAATTTTTAGGAGCTCTACAAGGCTTTGGGTGTTTTAGGGTATATCCTCCAACAGAACTGTAGGTCCTTGGTGAGGCTTTAGGTACATCTAACAACAGGCAGGACCTGAAAGTTGAAAAGTTCTCAGATGAAAACTGAAATTTCAGATTTAGGCAGACCATGATTTTCAAACAATGATTTTCAGGCCATGAAGGTAATGGGCTGGAATAGGTGTCCTTGAAGGCAGCATTACAAATGAGAATGGGAAGAAAAGACCTTGCCTAGCACTATGTTGAAGTCTTAAGCACCAAGGTTTTTAAATGTGGCTTTTGCTTTAACTTGATGAATGAACACTAGAGTGAGCAATATAGCATATGTGAAGGGCAATTTCAACATGCAAATTTTTTAGATTTTTTTTTTCTTATGGTCAAATAAGATCTGTGCATGATTTCAGACTCTCAAAAAATTATCAAAATTTTTGCTCCAAATCAAGGTTTCCTCAGATTTACAGACATTTTAGCTAAAACAATGTTCTTTTAACACTGATTTTTTTTTTTCCACTGAGATACCAATTTTCTAAATAAAGCAGGAACTTTATATAAAGCTTTGGTTTAACCAAATAATCAGTTCTGAGTTGACAAGCAGTTGGGATGGAGAGAGTCCAATCCCATCAGATCTTTGTAGACAGAGCTCACCTCTGGTCCTGAATGTCCCTGTGCTGTTTTCACCTCTCTCAGCTATAAGGGACTCTCAGATGTAAGGGGTACCTGTGCATCGTTGCTATTTTCCACCCCTGTCCAGAGGTATGTACAACCCCTGACTGAAGACAGCATGTTTTATAGGGAGACCTTACTGTTCTCTACAACTACCTGAAAGGAGGTTGTAGCAAGGTGGGGGTCAGTCTCTTTTCCCAAGTAACAAGTGATAGGATGAGAGGAAAAGGCCTCAAGTTACACCAGGGGAGGTTTAGATTGGATATTAGGAAAAATTTCTTCACTGAGAGAGTTGTCCAGCACTGGAACAGGCTGCCCAGGGAAGTGGTGGTATCACCATCCCTGGAGGTATTTAAAAGACGTGTAGATGTGGTGCTTCGGGACATGGCTTAGTGGTGGACTTGGCAGTGTTAGGTTTATGGTTGGACTTGATGATCTTAAAGGTCTTTTCCAGCCTAAATAATTCTATGATTCAATACATAGACTGGGGTCTGCAAAACCTTTTTGGTCTGCTAGCCACATGCCAAGGTGCATTCAGTTCATACTATTTAACTCCCTCTGTCGTCCTGTAAATCAGTAGCCACCCCCAAACACAGCATACACACATACTCCTTCTCTGCCCATCGTTCTGCTGCTTTCAGCTCCATAGGTGTCTTCAGGCTCCTGGATGCAAGCTGCCCAGGGTCAGGTGTAATGCAGAACTGCCACGACAGGCTTTTTTTTTTATACCTCCTTGTTCAAAGATGCATCTCAGTAGCAAATCCACATATTCTTCCTTGCACGGATGACTGCGAATGTTAACACATTCTGCGAGGTGGCTTTTGATGGCCAGGCATTTGGCACAGAAGCAACCTTGCAGTCCCTGGGGAAAAGCTTCCTCTCCACATGGCATGTCACTCCCAGCCTGTTTGGATCTCTCTTTCCCTCCCTCTCTTTTGGATGTCTGTCAAGCAGCAGAGAGAGAGAGTGTTTATCGTGTCACGGGAGCCTGGGTCTGCGCCAGGCTGCCTGGCTCTGCAGGCTCTCATTGAGCTCCCTCGGTGCTGGGAACAGGGGGGCTGTCGTTCCCATGAAAAGCAGGTGCTGACGGAAGCCCAGGGCCAACCTCGCTTGAACTCCAGCGCAATTACACCTGGCTTCCCTCCGTTCAAGCCTGCAGCAGAAGGAAGAGCAATGAAGCCTACAGCTTTGTCCCCTATTTCCTTATAAATTACCCCCACCCCTCTTCCTTGTGTCATCAAACTCAAAGCCTGTTGCCACCATCAACGCAATAATTTGCAAAGCTTGTCTTTGCTGCAGACGGTCAAGGTGATAAGTTGGATTCAGGTGCTGCTGAGTGTGGCCCCCAAATGCCAAAATGATAGAGCTGGCTCCCTCTGGCTTGCCCCAAAGATGACTGAGTGGACCTTGGGATGGACAAAGAAGGGAGAAACAACTTTCCTTCCCTGCCTTCCATTAGCCAAATGAATTATTTATCTTTTGATGTAGAAGTTCAAATGGATTGTATATCCACTAGCAGAACTGGGCAGGAATTCAAGGTATGAGTGCAGAACAAAATAAGAGAGCACCGGGGACCAAGGGGCATAAGTCAGGCTGACATACATGCTGCTCAGTTCTGGTCCTCTCTAAAAGAAGGTTGACCACATCTACATCAGGTAGCAGCTGGACCTGACTCTCCTCTTAGTTCCCCCAGCACAGACTCATATTTTCTGCATTTTTTTCTGTTCAAAGCATCTGAAATAATATGAACTCTGCTGCAATACCTCAAGACGATGCAGTTATAGCATGAATGTATGTGTTGCAAGCCTGTTTGAGGATGCAAAGCCTCCCAGACTAGGTTTGGAGCAGTGCGTGGGGTGACCAGAGCCCATCTGGGTGCAATCTCACCCTTCCAGGCTACGGGGTGGGATCGCAGGATTGAGTTATCCCCACAACCACGTCTCTGAGGGAGCAAGTTGGGGTGGTCCGAAACGGAGCCAGCAAGCAAGGCTCGGGTGAAGCAGTGTGGACAGGGAGGGGTCCAGGGCTCGAACAGCTTCCCTCGCCTCCCTTCCTCAGCAATGTCCGTCTATCCAGAGTTTCCACTTTGGGGAACATTCCACAGTTTTAATGTATTATTTTTTATGACTAAAACCCAAAGCGCATAGCTATTCGCCAAGAGGTGACATCTGGCTAAATAAATAACAATTACTGGCTGGTCCAGCACATGTTTTGTTTCGACTGAAACTTTGTTTTTAATAACTAAAACACAGAATATAAATATGACTGTTGCGTATTCAGACACATGCACACACACGCGCACACACACATATAATTTTTTTGTGTTTGTAAGGCAGAGTAAATTCCACATGAAAGAAAATAAAACACATAACTTTTATCCATGTGTTTCAATTATTTAGATCTGAATAAAAATACTGTGGATGTCATCCCACTTATTTTTAGTCATTTTGATTGCAATAAAAATAAGGCTGAAAAGAACATTTCACTAAAATGTTCCTGACCTTGTCTAGCCCTGCAGATTACCACTTATTTGCTATTGTGACTATTATATTTGCTGAGTTCGAAACAAGTACAGAGACGCAGGTACTGAATCTGAACCTGCAGATTTTGGGTGTCTGGTTTAGTTTTTCATAGAACACAAATTCCCCCCACACTGTTTTTCTCTCCTGCTCACTATGCACAGTACATATAAGGCACATCAGCTTCCACCTGTTTTAATGGTAATGGTAAGTCTGAGTCCCCACCCACGGTCAGCATCTCGGTGTGAATCAGGACCTGCAGTTGGGATTAAAGAAGGATGAGTAACCAGAGCAGAAGGTGTGGGCAGAGATGAAATGGGATGGGGTGGCTTTCCCTGCATCACACAGCGGTCCAGGCTCAGAGGAACAGCTTGAAACACAAGCTTTCACTTGATGCCCTCTCCAGAAGACCCCAGACCTTCTGCAAGGCAATGCATCTTTCACATACATCACTCACGTAGGCAGGAGGAGGTTTGATGGTAAAGGCGACTCCTTCTGCTTCAACAGCTGGAACAACTGGATGGACACTGAAGAGCTTTCAGGTGCATCCTGAGGTGCACACTCTTTCCAGTGTTAAACAGGAGTAGTAAACTTCAAAGGCAAATGCGAGATGAGAAGAACTCCTCTGAGTTTAAGTAGAAATGGTACAGAGAAAGAAGAAGGCTGGCTCTTACACGGTAGAAAGTGCATTAGTAAATGGAGACATGGGAAAAGGATTATCATGCAAGGAGAAGAAAGACACAAGTTACTTAATTTGAGCTGAACATGGGGAGGTTAGCAAAAGAAAAATGATAATCCATAAAACAGATATCTCCAAACAGTTTTGCGGCTGCGCTCCATGACAAATAGAGATGGATGATCAGATTTTGAAGGAGTTTTTATTTTACACCTGGGCCTGGCTAAAATTGTAAAACTGCAGCATGGAGCCCACCACAAGGCCTTCATTCATGATCCAGGAGGTACAAGGCATCCACCAGTAATAAGGGAGAAATCATCCTGAACCAGCCTCCAAAAAGTCCTAGCACTGAGGCTATAGTGGGACATGTGTTTTAGATACACATGAGCAGTTCGGTGTAATTCTGCCCATCAAACAGGACACACAAAGCTGAGAATAACCCCTGGGGTGAGGTTGAACTAACCTAGGGAGGATCAGAGGAGTCTTCTGAGTGTCTCTGAGATCCCTTTGCATTTGAGGGAGAAGAAGGGAAATTTGAGAGGGTGATTCATCTCTTCCTAGAGATGTATCCTTGAATGCAAAAGCCTAAATGAAGGTGGCTAATTTTAGATGCTCTGGGTTATTGGGCAGATTTGCACAGGACCAACATACATGATGTGCAGGAGATCTGTACCCTTCTGGTGTTAGCTCTCTGCTTGGGCAACTGAATGCCACCTTTACAACAAAATGAGACTGAAAATAATCTCTTCCTTCATTTGTAAGCTGATTCTCAACTCTCTTGTGCCTTGCTGGTGTTCAGGGCTCCCAGTACAAAATCAAGAGTGCAAAATCAAAACTACCGTGTCTCTTCCCATTCCCATTTTCAGACGATGCTTTAGTAAAATAAACACCGCTGTGCAAGGGATTTCTGCAGGTACCCAGGAAATTGTTGCATATTGTGAGAAGGGTAATTAACATCACAACAAACCCACAGCTACCTCCAGCAGGCTGGACTCTGCACGGGCTGGCCAGGGGCGTATGAGTGCGTGCACACCAGTGTGCTAAATAGGTAACCAGATGCCAAGGGGAAGAATAGCCAGGGCTGCAAAGGGCAGATAAAAACTGTCTCCACTCAGTAAAAAGATCTGTCTTAGCCCAGCTGAACTGTGTTTTTACATTAATTAGAGTCTCAGACAACACCGCCCTTTTGTTCCCTTCATCCTTTCCCTCCTCTACCTCAAATGTTTGGCAAGATTCGGGAGTTTTCTTCCCAGCCTCTGCCTGTTTCTCCTTCCCACCGTCTGCCCCAGTCTCTTCCCCTGCAGGGGTGAGGCTTCCCTTGATTTGCAAGACGGTGCACTTCTGCACGGTGCCGGCCTCGCTCAGGATGGTGCACTTCTGCACGGTGCCGGCCTCACCAGCATCATTGACCTCAGGGCAAGGAGAGGTGCTGCGCACTGTCGCTGGAATCTGCTGGCACTTTGCAAGGGCGTCAAAGGCTGCACCAGGCACAGGTTGAGTTTCCATGGGACTAACGCCCCTTTTGTTCAGGTAGGACTGTCATTTTACCCCCTGCCAGAGCAGAAAGTGGAGGCAAAGAGAAAGGGGAAGTTGTGCAGAGACTTACAGAGATGGGATGAGGAACAGAAATGGAGGCCCGAAGAATTCCCCTAACACAGTTGTCTGGGAAAGAAAGTGCACCAGAGGCTGGAAGAGCAGGGCAATGCGGGTCTGTGTGCCTCATATGAGGCACAAACACTGGGGGAAGTTTCAAAAATATAGTAGGGAGAAGTAGGGTGAGTGGGAACAGAGCCTGTCGTCTGCCTGGCACATCTCTTGGGGTGAGGTGTAAGTGTTTGCAGATGGTATGGACTTCAGGGCGACTAGCAAGCAAAGTCTGGCGCGGTGTTGCTTAACCTGTGGCAGTCAGGCTGTTGCAGGATCTGATGCAGAGCACCAGAGAACAGCCAGCCGAAAAGATCGCAAACAATTCACTTTCACATTTCCACAAAGCTGGCAGATGCATTCAGGGATCGGCTCCTGAGCAGTGCCTGGGCTGAAGTAAACTGCTAGTAAGTACAACAGTAGCAGCAAAAAATTTATAACACTATAAAATGTTCTTGGCCAGCAAGCTAAGGCCTTTTTCTATCTACCACCTCTTCTTCCCCTGGCCATCAGGTAGCAGTGCAATGCAGGACAATCTGGCTGCTAGTCCTCCTTCAAAAGTTACACAGACAATCAATAAAATAAGCAAATAATATTAAAAGACACAAGTAAGAATCTCTGCCCCTGTGAATAGGGAGATAAAAAAATACTTGTGCTGTTATAAATAGCTGGATGATTCTGGACTCTTTGTTGTTTTATTTAGACTGTAAATTTAGAATTTTGCAGACAAACCGTATCCAATCCTAGGTGTGTGGAGCTTTGGACCGTGGAGCCAGCACTGTGCACTGTGCTGTAGTATTGGTGACATCTCCTTCATGGGGTACGGCTGGGACAGAGCTGTTGGCTGTGTAGCAGCTGGTTGCCTCTGTTGGTGGGAATAGCTCATCTCCTTCCCAAATCTCTGCTCTCAGCTGGCTGAAAAGGAAGATTTTACTCATTGCCTCTGTCTCAGTGGATCAAAGAACCCCCTCATGGTCAGGAAAGAGGTCAGTGTCCCGTCTATGAATGGGGAAACTGAGGCACGGGGTGTTGAGGAGGGGAAGGACTTGCCCAGAATACAGGAGGGAACCAGGGGCATGGACAGAAATGTTTCTGATGACCTGAGCCAAGCAATGAGATCCAAACCAGTACCAGTGTGGGACGGGGTGCACCCCACTTCAGCTACACCAAGGTTGGTTGGGATTTGGGAGCACCTCGGGTCAGCTCACAGCAAGATCCTTCAGGAGGGAGCAAGGACAGAAAGGGCGAAAGATTGGGACCCCTTTGTATCCCGCAAGAACAAAAAAACCCAGAAATCTTCATAGGACAGGGTGGGAAGGGAGGGACAGGTGAAAAGAAACGTTTGCGTCTGAGATCAATTCCTCCAGCGTCTCCCCTTTCATTAACAGCCCAGGACATTTGGGGCGGTGGAGGCACAAAACCCAGCCACAACAGTGCTGTCCATTTATCCGCAGCCTGCAAGTGGACAAGAGGACTTATTCTCCTGGCCTTGAGAATGAAATCTTCCCAGGGTAGGAGGCTGAGCCCAGGGCCTAAGGAAAAAAAACCTTTTCATTGCAAGTCATTAGGAAGAGATAAAGGTCTGCTTTGCTGGGTATTTCGCTTGTCCTGCCAGCGCACCTTCTCAGCCCTGGGACAACAGTGGGGCCATTTTAAAAGGCCCTTTAATTATCTATTTCCTCCCATTGCTGCTGCTTGCAGAGGGAGCTACGGAAAGAAAAAAAAGGAAAAAAAAGGCTTATTTCAACAGTCCTTATCTGATAGCGCATTCAAGATGAGTTTCTCTCGCTCCCCCTCTCTCCCAGCCCTCCCTCTGCTTTCTTTTCTTGCCCTGCTCTCCTCCCAGTGCGGCAGGAGCGGGTTTTGTTTTCTTGGCCACCAGGAATATGGGGCCGAGCGGTGTGGGTGGAGGAGTGGTGACAGGGTTAACAAAGAAGACCTCACTTTGCAGATAATGACTGGCCCTCGGGCCCTTTCAGGCAGGACACCCAAGCTCCCAGTACCGGGATGTCTTTCAGGCTTGTCCTAATTCAGTGCCATTGTCCTGGGCTTTTCTAAAGGAGGATGACAGCTGACATCAGTTCTCTATCTGCCGCAGGTTTTGTCCTTTTCTTCCAGTTCAAGCCATAGATTTCCCCGGTTTGTTATGCAAAAACCAACAGAGGCTTTTATTGATTTTTCTTTCTTTTTTTTTTTTTTTTTTGTAAAAGCAGAGTCCTGATAAATGCTGCTAGATACAGGCCTTCACTGAGCACATTTTGATCTAGGCTTTTTTCAAGTCTGTGCATAGGGTACTACTGAATTAGTGGAGATCTACAGTGTGCCAGCTACCACCTGTGAAGACGTGCCCGCCGTGCAGTGCCTTTCTTCTGGGCAAACCACCCTGAGGATGCTCCAGCCCCCTGCAAGATCCCTGAGGCATGTTCAGACATTTGCACGAGCCTTTCCTAGACCCTGGTTCTTGGCCAGAGACAGGGGACTGTGCTAGAGGGATGGCACCTCTCACCTGGCAAGGCTGCTCTTGCATCTTCAGCCCATTTTTTGCAGCTGCACTCTGGGGCATGTCTCCTTCCATGGTTTTCCTGCAACCTCTGCATTGTCCGAATCCTCCAGCTTTGCATTTTGGTGGCATACAAGGACAGTCAGAATGATCAGCCTAATCCTCCAGGGATTGATAAATCCCTCAACAGGAGAAGAGGGGCCGTGATCAATAGACTGTCAATAAGTGCAATTAAATATGCTTTTTCCTGCTTCCAGTATCTCTTCCCCCAGAGACAAGCACATGTCTGACTCCTTTGGGCTCTGGCTGATTTTGTGTGAGGTTCAAGCAACTCTGCAACACAGCAGTTTGCACCCTCCCAGTGCTATGTACAGACTAAAAGTCTTAGAATTGAGTTAAAAAAGATCAGTTAGATCACTTAGATGGACTTTTGTTTTCAGAAACTCTCAGTTTCACCCCAACACCCCTGCATCAATCTTTATAACTTATATAGTGCACAGCTATCTCCTGCAAAAAGATATCCAGATTCAATGAGCTGTTCCTAAGAAAGACTCCATCCCTGTCCTGTGGAAAAGAGCTCCCACAGCAAACTTCTCTCACTTCTCATTCAAGTTTTCCCAGCTCAGCTGCCCTCTTTTGCTTCTCCTCCTACCATTTCCTTCCAGGTTACAGAATATTTTCATGCCTGTATTTTCCTCACATGATGCTCCTTGTGCAACGTCCCTCCCCACCTTCCTTTTTATACGCAGAACACGAGCTGTCTGTGTCTCTGCCTTTGAAGGTGGGATATGGGGTTTTTTTGCAACTGAATTGCCTTCATGGTGTTTTTAGCATGCTCTCTCACTTTCTCACTTCTCTTGGATTGGTGTTTCTGTAACAGGGTGATAGCTGCTCTTTCCTAAGGTAAAGCACCATCTTTTTCTTTGCTGCTTCTGTGCTTATATCCCATAGGTCTCAGGAAACTTTTTTTCTCCTTTGCTAAGCAGAGACTCACTTCATGAACTTCTCTCTGTGTATAAACCGCTACTACACACAGTTCATAAAAGACCTAGCTGAATGCGGAGCTGAAGCAATTCCCAAGCTCCCTTAAATGAACATCTTTTAGGGTCATCTGTGTTCAAAGGACATTCTGTGCACTGTCCCTTAAGCTGCAGTACAGCACTAAGAAGGTGATTTCCACAGCACAGAAGTACCATAAAATCCATACCCAGTTCCAATGTTTTTTTAAGGTTAGCAGGAATCTGATACCAAAACATCTGATTAAGTGATAGCAGACCTTAAGTTCTCCAGTCTGATCTGAACCAGCAAATAGGCACTAATTCCCAAGGTGCGAACGCAAACCAGACAGCGCAGAAATAAGTAACAAACCACAGCTGCTTAAGATGTTACTGAGTCAGAATGCTCACGCTCCGTTCGTTTAGCTGTTTAGAAATGTGTCGGGGAGAGGATGCGTGTCTTTCTGCCCCCACACATGGGCTACAGCCACACTCATAAACAAAATAGAGCTTGTGCACGGGCTGACGTAATGGCCAGCAGTGAGCCATGCTGTGCCGGTCCTGTCTGCTGCCTGCCCTGGGCTTGGGCCAGCATCTCCCAGTCAGTGCTTGGTCGTATCTCGGGGCACAGCATAGGGACAGTGGGATAAAATCTCCCCATGCCCAACCACATTCTACAGGCAGCTTGCCCAAAGCCTGTCCCAGACAGCCGGTTCAGAATGACCAAGTCACCTAAGCAGAAAGCTGCCACCACCAGTCAGTGTGGCGGCCAAGCTGCGTGTGCAGCAGTTGAGTTAATGATCTCTCCTCGTTGGGCCACAGTCCAGCAGCCTTCAAATGGATAAGAGCTCCCTTCCCGGTGCCCTGTTCTTCTCCTTGTGTAGATCCTGCTGCAGCCTCCTCCGAGTCCTGAGGTTCTACAGGTGTCAACCACTCGAAGACATGCCCACCTCAGCAGACTCATTTCTCAGCTGTAGCCCAATTCTCAAGGTTAGCCCGGGTGCCCATCTCCATTTTTTTTGTAGGTTATGATCTTACCTCCACAGCAGTTAACAAGAGCACTGTCATGTTATCTCTAGGTGTAGACTAGAAGCTTACACCTTCAAGATAAGTAATTTTCATTAAATGAAGGAAATTAATTAAACCTACTCAGATCTAGGGGGATGTCTCATTCTTTGAGGTGCTTCTTATAACCTGACCTCTCCCACCTTTCTTTACAAACTTCTGACTATACCTTTGTCATGTTTCCCATCCTCCTGACAATTCCCATGCTAGATAGATTCATGTCGGAACTTAAAGTGAGAAACCCATTGCAGTCCTAAATTATCCCTGAAAAAGGATGAAAATCCACAGGCCTCTGTGTCCTCATACTCAGTGACCATTTTGTGCCAACCACGCATAAAATAAAGTAAAAATAGAAAGTTTTCCACAATGTCTTTTCAGAGATTGTTGCACTGTGACAGAAATCAAGGCGATCTCTGCAGCCCATAACCACTTGCTGAGGAGAGGTTAAGGTTGCTGAAAATCCTATTTGACCTTCTCAATGGAGTTAATGAGTCAGAAGACTTCCTGTGGATAATCCAATGAGGTGGATAAAAAGGTCCTGAACTACTTGGCATGAAGTCAATGCCAGAGAATTCCCTTACCCTCTGATCCCTGCGAGCAGAACAGCACAATCCCATCTTCTCTCAGAACTTTATGGGGTTGTCATCATTGTTGTTGAATTTTCTCTGTGGCTATTGTCTTTTATGGGAAAGCAGAGTATATAAATTAATAACAAAATGCCTGCTATGTCAATCAGAAGCTAGAGATTACAAGATACAGGAGAACTTTGTCCATATTCTTGACATGTATTCATTCATTATTTTTAACTACAATATCCCTAAGGAGTCTTAGATGTAAACCAGGACCTATTTGTACTGAGCTGAACACAAACTTAAGGTTAGTTCAGTCAATACATGTAGTACGTAACTGTTAAAGTCTTTTACTTATTGCTTGCTTTACTTGATCTCATTTCAGTCTTATAAATCAGACTCAGAAACAAATGAAACCTTTTGTGAACTTCCAACATGCAACTCCCATCCAGAGTCAATATGAGCAACTGTACATCTGCAGCTGGCTTTTTCTGCCAGGTTTCAGCAGAGTTTTACTAAGCAGCAGTCAGCTATATTTAATGCCAGTTTGGGGTTCTAACTCTCCACTGTGTTTTAAGCCAGAGTTTATCTCAAGGCTTGGTAGCTCCCTGAACAATTAGGTGTCTGATTGGATGTGGTCATCCAGGCTCCTGTGAAAGCCAGCGAGAGAGGACTGTCTCCTTGGGGTGTGATTACTCCTATCCGAAAATACTATTGAAAACCAGCTTGTTGACCCACTCCCTGGAGATGCCAGCCTCTTTCCAGTGGCTTTTCAGGGCAGCAGATGACTAGTTTAGACAATATGACTGACTTTTAGATGTATACAGTCAGGTGAGTTGAATCCTTCCTTAAGCAGCTCCTGATTAATTACAATATGCAAGTTTCTATCATCACATAAATCGTCTCTTAAGATTGCAGCATTAGAAGGCCCCATTTAAATGAAAGTTGCTGTCAAGATGATAGGCTTTGCAGCCCCACTTTTGATTTATGGCCTTTGTTTAGGACTTCTACAATACCTTTTTTGAGATGTGATGAGTACCCAGCTGCTCCCACTGTGGTCAGAGGAAAGATATAGCACAATTCAAAGGAGAAAGTCAAGATCAGAGTTTCATTCCTGAGGTCTGCAGCAAGGTAACTAATGCTGATGAGACAGTTACTGAAGCTGGTGCAGAAAAAGGCTGCTAAGGTAACTGGTAAGCAGAGAGCTGATGTGATGAGAGGGATCCAGAGTTGCTTGGCCTGGCTAGCTTAACAAATAAAGGCTAAGAAGGGATGTAACTGGTGACTAGAAATACATCTGGGAGTAATACACCAAAGTGGGGAGACAGCTATTAAAGCTAAAGGCCAGTGTTGGCACAGGAACAAAGGGATGGGAAACTGGCCACAGATAGAAGTCAGGCTGGAAATCAGACGGTTAAAGTGCTAGTGATGCGAGATCTTGGAAAGCCTCTGTGTTGGGGCAGAGTGAAGGGCAAGCAACCTATATTATTTATAAATGACTTGTATGAAGCAGGGTCCTGCAAAAAAAAGGGGTAGATTCACTGTACTGGGACAGACCCTCCCTATCCCACCTCCTAATTCTTAGTTATGGCAGAAACAGGTAAACAGAAACAGGTCAGCAGTAACCCTTTCTGTGCATGGACTGCAGGTACATACCTACTTCCCTAGTGAAGACCTTCTTCTGGATGCTCTCAGAATAAGACAGAATCCTGTTCAATCTTTCAGGCCGTGATAAACCTACATGCTGACTTGAGCCCCTGCCCTGAAACTGCATGAAGCTACTGCTTTCCCTGTTGAATCTATTTTCTGTTGTCAGGTTTCCAAAAACTCAGGGATCATCGTCATTGTCACTTTTAGTAGTGAGCAATAAAGGCTTTGAGCTGTGTGACTTTGTCCTTACAAGGAGTCTGGAAGTTAAGTACATCACTGCAACCACGCTACCTCACCTCCCCATCCCTAGCTGTTCATCATGGTGAGAGTAAAGTTAGAGAACTATGTAAGAAGAAGTTGGATGAGAGGAGACTGGAAAATCCTAGCGCAGAGGGCTGGCAGTGGCCTTCAGAGGTCATACAGCCTTTTCTCTCCCATCTTTCCTCAGCTCCTAGCTTGCTCCACCCAAGGTCCTCCCAAATCCATTTCGGATGGATGTGTATCTACCAACTCTTGAGGATCTCCTGAGAATGGGAGTCCACCCTCTCAGACCACTGTCCCAATTTTTTAACCTTTCTTATGGTTACAAGATATTTTTCCTCATCTGTCTAATGCAATTTAGACTGGTGCCTTTTCCTTCTGCCCTCAGTGAATGTGGAAAACAGTCTGGTTTCTCCTTGTTGTGTACTCAACTGTTGTGTACTGGAATATATCTGTATCCTATAGGCTTGGTTTTAAACACCAATATCATCAATCCAAATTATTCAAACTTGTGAATTACTCTTTACCCTGAAATGAATGTAATCTTTATTTTCACTCCTGTATATACATTTCCTTGTAGCTTGGCTTTTTTGGCGATTTTACCTTTCTTCTTTTTTTTTTTTTTTTTTTTTTTTTTTGTCTTTACAGTACACTCAGGTCATATTTTCAAGCTTTTCTAAGCAACTCCAAGACCTAAAGACTTCTTTAATGAAAGCTGGAATCCTTGCACAACCACTTGCTTCCAGATGCTGGGGATTACAGTAAAACACTAAATATTGCAAGACTTACGGTACTATTGCAAGAGTTGGCAGCAGTGAAGAAATGGATCAGGACTGAGAGAAAGGGAAGAAAGTAATGGGAGACAATTAAGAAAATAGCTAATTTACAGTGAATACCAGGAAAGGAATTTCAGGAAACAATACTTTCCAATAAATTCTCTAAGGATATGGAGCAGTCTGAAGAGAGAAAGACAGCATCAGTGTGACCAAAGCCCTGCAAATGAGCTGTTGGGAACATTCCTATTATTGCACTTTTGCATGAAATGCCTTTTTTGCCTTATTTTCCCTTGATCTTTCTCCCTTCCTTGCTGATTGTGAGAAATGGGGTTTTTTTTCTGTATGTGTAAAAGAGCATGATCTAATCTACATATTTGCTAAGCATATCACTTCACACATCAGCCCAGGGATCAGAAGGTCTGCGGAGGATTTTCAGGGTACCAGCCAGCCAGCATTTGTTCTGATGAGTGGAGCACATCCAGCACAACAAAACAACAGCTACTGGAAGTAACTGGAGTCTGGTTCCCAGTGGTTGTTTGAAAGATTACTTGGAAATCTCATTCCATTCTTCAGTGATCATAAGAACAACACTGGACCGCTCAGACCAATGGTCCATCTCACTTAATGTCTTCGCTCTATTGGTGGCCTGTAGCAAATGCCTAAGAAAGAATATAAAAGCAGGGCAAGCATTTAATGATGCTTTCCCTGAATATTCTCTGTAGCTCAGGCACTCTCTGAAGAGATTTTAGATCTTTGTATTTAACGTGGTTAACTGCCATATCACAAATTTAACCTCCTTTAAATATCTCCTTTTTGATAATTTCAGCTAAGGGTGGTAGGAGACTTCAGAGACTTTACTGTCCTAATGTTTTTTTCCTCAAGGTCCTGATTCAGATATTGGATAATGAAGGGTCAAGGTTCAACGATCGTAATTCATTTCAATAGTAAACACATAAATCAGAAGTGAGCAAGCAAGCGAGAAAGCTGGTCCTATGATATCCAGAGCCTGCCAAAGCATGAACCGCAAATGACCTCCGGTTTGTGGAACGGTTAATAATCTATCATTTCCTCCTCCTTAACTGATGTCAAAGAGAGTCACCAAGGAGCAAGTGTCCCTTCAGGGGTCCTTAGCACGTTACTCAAGGGTGGCTTCACAATGTGCATCTCTGCCAGCATTTGTGACCATGCCAGGAACGCCCTGAAACCAGGAGACCTCCTACCATGAGGTCTCAGAGACAGGTGTGGAGGTAGTGAAAGGGTATTTTACCTCTCTCAATGCCACAGCAGTTCCAGCACAATGGAAATGTGGTTCAAGGTCAGTTCTTCCTTATTATAGATCTGATTAGGCAGCTCCCCAGCATGGGTCCCAATTTAACTCCGTTTCACTGCAAGGAATCAAGCGAGGGAGATTTCTTAAGCTAAAGGAGCACTGGCCCAGAAGTTGTTCCCGCTTACCATATGGTTTTTGGAGAGCCATGGGAGAGCAGGTCATTAGAGGGTGACCTGTCAAGTTAAATCATTCACTGATAGTACCAACCAGTGAGATAGCACACAGCAATATTCTCTTTTGCGTCTGGACTGAAGTGCCTCCATTTATTGCATTATTATTATTTATGTTTAACATTGACTTTGGTGTCTTAGATGGCAGGTGTTTGAGGACACGGAGATGCCTCACTAACTTCTAGGGCACAGACAGTACAGATTGCCATGATGTAAATTTATCTCTTCCCCTGTCTCCAAGGGTATTCCCATTTGGCCTAGGAAAGAAAGTGAATATCTACTCTGTCAGTCTAGCCCATCTCAGGTGTCGTGCGTAGGTTGCATCTCCCTAAATGTCAGCAATGCTTTCACATCCATTCACACTCTTCTGCAGGTCCTTCTGAGATGAAACACAGGCACAACCCAAGGTTAAAACTCATCCCAGGGTCTCATTCTGTGCCAACAATACCGATGTGTTCTGAGTAAGGGTCTGGTTCAAGGGCGGCTCATGGTGGGTGCATCAAGTTCGCTCTAGAAGAGGTTTGTTCTTAGCAGCATTGGTTCAGATGATTGCTCCTTGATGCTTGGTTTTCTTGCTCCTTGGAGCATGTACCTAAGGCAACACAGTCATAGCCAGACATTCAGTTAGCCCATTCACTACCTTGCCTCTTTGCAGAAGCTGCTAACTGCAGCAGTGATTGGGCAAGCACAAGCTTTTGGTGCTTGTGGTGAGCGCAAGCCGTGAGGCCCCAACAAGAACAAGAGCAAGAGCAAGAACACTTCCATCATCCTCCTAAATGTGTGATGTCCTGCAAATGAGCAGCTTCTCTGCAGCTGTTACCAGGATCCATGAAAGGCTTTAATGGTCCTTAGTGGCATGGATGGCTGACTTGTTTGGTAGGTGTGCATGGACTGAAAACTTCTGGTTTAAACCCGTTAGAGAAAAGATGTTGGTTGCCTACAGAAGTGATCCATAATTCTGTTGCGTTTTCTGGAGACACACCATCTGCAGGCCCGGAGTGTTATAACTAGATGATCAATGAAGTGGCATTTTCCCTTGGAGGTTTGGAATGACTCCACAACAGGTTTTACTCCCTTTTCCTATAAATACAGGAAGGGATCTAAAAAATGAGGAAAGCTGAGGGACATAGAATCAGGACTATAACCAAAGATGAGCCAAAGGGTGATATGCCCCTGAATACCCACAGACAGGGAAAACTGAAAAACCCAGCCAGACATCCATCCGACACTGAGAAAACTGTACTACCCAGGAGATATGCCCTGCTTCCAGGAACTTCACTCAGTGCCTGTGCAGGAGCATAGCAAGAGGGATACAACTCTGTTAGAAGTGGATGAACCTCACAGAGCCTGACATTTTGCAAGCAACTCACATTTTAATTCTGTGGGCTTTTCAGAGCTGGTTCCTGCTCACAAAACCCTTTGTACTTGTAATTTGAACTTTTGTTCCCTGAGGATGAGTCAATTAAACAAACACAAAAGAATGCTGGCTAAAGGGCTCCAGGGACAGAAGAGCTTAACACAAGTTCAGCTAGAGCTGAGGATGGGTTATGTATGGGCTAAATTCAACTCTAGAATTTCTTGGTGGAATAGTTTTCTAAGACTTTCTCTTTAGATTGTAAATTGGCATAACTCCATGGCAGAAAATTCTGCCACACTGGTTTCTGATGGAAAAGCTAATTTTTCCATTGCAACAAGGTCAACACTTCTCCCTCTTTTCCCTATCTGTGATGGCCAGGGCAAGAAGTCAGGGTTACATTACAGAAAGGAAGATGTAGGTGAGGCATGAGGAGATAAAACATTGGGGATTTTGGAGTGTGAGTTTCCAATGTCAGAAGGAGGCTGTGGAATCTCCCGAAGTGGAAATTTTTAAGATTAATTTTATTGATCATTTGTCAGAGATGGCTTAGATACTTAGAATCTTTGCAGAAGAGGGATGTTGCAAATCTTCATGTTCCTTCCAGTACTGTTTTGTGCAGTTATCTGGTAGCTGGGAATACATGCCTTTCTCCTTTTTTTTAAATAAAAATATTCTTCCCAAATATTTTCTTCTTTAATACCTAATGACTCTCTGGAGATTTCTTTCTGCAAATCTGCTATAGAAGGAGCCTTGATGCATAGAAGTATGACATAATCCTCCTTGACTTCTAGACTGTTTCACAATGCGAATCCCAACTTTACCCTCAATGTAAGCACCCAGAAGTTGGAGAAGCTAATATTTGACTTGAGACACAATTCCATAACCTGTGGTGATGGGCAACATGTCATAAAGATGCAGGTCAGGAGGTGCTAGCTGTAAATCAGAGGTAAGCTGTAGTGGACCCTGTCTGACTGCAGACATCAAGTGTCTGGCATCTCATCATATTCCTGTGCGTCTTCTACCACCTATATTAACAAGGATTTTTTTAATTTTTTTTAATTTTTTTTTTTTTAAATTTGGGATTTCCTGAGAATATCCAAGGTTTAGTTGGTCATTGGACACTGTTAATTAGGAACTCCCAGTATACTATGCTTGTGGTTGGTCCATCCTGGAGAGTATAGAAAAGGGCACTCTAACCCTTAAGGACTGACTAAACATTGCTTTAAAACAAGCCCCCAAAACTCAAAAGTATGTGTGTGGAGGCTTTTGCTGGGATTAATAGTGCAACTTCAATGCAAACCCCTTCTTTCTCTTATGGAGCTTTATGACTCACCCAAGTTATCTATATCTACTTAGCCTTTTTTTCCCTCATACAAGTGCAGATATGTCCTTTACCAGGAGTATTAATGCTCTCAAAGTGGTCATTCTACTTTGTCCCATAGCCCTTAAAATTATTTGTTTCACCACATCACAAAGAGACAAACAGGAGATTTATATTACTTCTAAGTGAAATATAAGGCACTAGAAGCCTTGGATCAGGAGTATATTAAAATCAGTCTAAATAAAACCTGACATCTCTTTGGGTGACAACAGTGGTGTCTCTCTCTTCCATCCAGACTTGACACAATTACAAAAGCAGGAGGCTGAAGATAGTGTGGTTTAGTTCTTAGGGATTTCCACAAGCCTTTATTCCTTTTAACTCTAAACTTTATTCCATCATCAGGGCTTGTGGGTTCTCCTCCTGCTGCTCCTCTTGTTCCATGGGATGAGTCAGGGTTGAACAGTGCAAACATTCAGACCCACAATTGCCAAAGATATGCTTGGTTTGGGTCGAGAATCATGGCAAACTGAATGCCTTTCACCACAGGATCAGAGCTGGCTCTGAGTCTTGCATGAACCTAATGCTGATCAGCCTGGTCCAAGATTGGTTTTGCAAGGGTACCCAGCATGGAGCTATTTCTGAATAGCCTGGAAGGTGCAAGCTCCAGGGCTCTGCTGTGCCAGGTGCTGTACATATGAGATAATCCCTGCCCAAAGCAGTCACAGTCTAGACAGGCCTAGGGTGAAGAAAAGAAGTGCTAATGTCTCCACATTATAAGAAGGTAGAAGGTGACAGAAGGCCAAATGCAAGTGACCTTCTATAAGCTCCTAATCTATCTGCTGGGACATCAAAATATTAACACTGGGACAGATTCAGAGCTTTCCTTAGCTCTCCTAGAGAGCTGATGTTGCCTCCAGCCAGCAAACAAAAGGAGGTACATCCAGCTTCTGCGTCTGTGACTGTGGTCCTAGCTGGTTCTCCAGTCCGAATCTTGTATATGAATGCCTACAGAATTTTTCAGTCCTAAATTACTGCGCTAATTAAAAGTGCATGCCTTCATCACCAGGTCACCCTTGTAGCAAGCAATCTGAATTGTCTTGAACTTTATGTTATGTTCCTCTTAGATGTCAGGACAGGTGATCTGGACCTGAGTTGAAGGCTGCATCCGACCCATCATGTCTCTGCTTTGACTTGTCATGTCTCTGCAAACGATTATGTTATCTGCATTATCAGTCCAGTAATGCAATGGGAAACCAAAGAGAGAGAAATGCCACTTAGCCTGCTCCCAAGCTCTCCAGGTCTCTCTGCCTGCAATATGACAAATCTGCTGCAGCCCCCTTGTCTCTTCCCCAAGTCCCTGCAAATGGAAACTTCCAGGAGGCAAGCTGGACGTGTGGTACGGGGTCAGAAAGGACCTCTGCCTCATTCTCAGAGCGCTCCGAGAAACAGATGCTGGAAAAATGTGTGACAAAGTTGTGCCCTGGAAAATTATGAATGTTGGGGAAAAAAAAATATTAAATAGAAAATGAACTCAAGCCTTCCCAGATTTTGTGGTAGCAGAAGTCTGTGGGAGGATTCCGGAGGAGCTGTAAGGGTTGGTAGATGGCTCCCTTAGGCTGTGCTCGGCTGGCAGAACTACTGTGCTTCCCCAAGCACTGTTATATCCTATCACTGATCTCCTCTGTGCAATGGGATCAGACAACTTGTTCCTCTTTGAGGGCTACGGACTGCTGCTTTGGTTGGTTGTGTATCAGGCAGCAGGGATACTAAAGTCGGTGCTGATATCTTCTCCCACCCATCAATTTATCCTGATGGGGAGTGATGTCAGCTACAGATACTCCATTTCCCTTCTGGAATTTCCCTCTTTGAAAAATAGTCTCCTGCTTTCATGTGGTTTTGATCGGGATAGTGCAGCATCCCACTGATTTCTGTCATTTTACCCTTTCCCCAGATGCTGACTACAATTCAAGGCAGCTTTGGAAGAACATCTGCGTTTCAGCCTGTTTGCCCCACTGGGCCTCTCTAAACTACACCAAATCAATGCATTAACTTTTCTGGGGACTTGAAGAAGCTTTGTCTTTTCTCATTCAAGGCCCTATTTGTCTTTTGTCACTTAAGGTCATACAGTGACTGCTCCTCTACTATAGATGGAGGCAAAGCATTTCAGAAATCAATTTAGAAACTCCCTGGACTCCACGGTCCCTGGTAGTGCTGAATCTGGAGTTTGGGCTCTCCTTTTTTATAGACCAACTCTTTTAGCTAAATTGGTCTTCAGTATCTGGACAGGAACTTCTCACAGCTCCAGAGCCTGGTTTTGAAGCAGTTGTGGATGCCATTGTCACAGAAGGCTTAAAGTGAAATCTAGTTGTGTGTCTCCTCTGCACCTCCACCACATTTCTTTCACTCTTGTCTACAGCTTTTTGTTCTAGCTCTCTCTGCAAGGAGAGGCCAATGACCTTGATAATGGGACA
This sequence comes from Buteo buteo, assembly GCF_964188355.1. Lineage (NCBI taxonomy): Eukaryota > Metazoa > Chordata > Aves > Accipitriformes > Accipitridae > Buteo > Buteo buteo. Next base: position 1,073,633 of record NC_134171.1, read on the forward strand.
TTTTGCAAAGGAGATTCTTGTGAAATTTGTGAGAGAATATGCTTCTCTTCCTTGCACTCTCCCTTGCATCCACCCTTTGTCTTTTCCACCCTCTTTCATTTTCTTCCTTTCTTCTTTTTGTTCATCCTTCTATCCAGTTAAACTCTCTGTCATACTTTGAGCCCTCATTTCATAAACACTTCAAGCTTGTTTCCTCTCTAAAAGTTGGGCAGCTAGGGTAAACCAACCATTTGGCTTTCCTTTACAGTTATTCAGAATGATCAGTGTTTTCATGTGGTGATTTGTTACACCGTAAAACTGGTGTATAAAATCACGCGGATTAAGCATTCTCTGAGAAAGAATGGTCCCCACCTGAGAAAGAACCTGGAGCAGTACTGTAAATTAGATCCCCAACTTTCAGATAGCGAAAGACAGCAAGGCAAAGTGTATCCTAAGTGCCTTTTTAGAATGGGCCCAGAAAACTTAAAAATTATTTGCTGTAGCTGACATCTTGTGACATCTTGCTATCTCCAAACTGGACTTTCAGATGGAAGGGGCAGGCACAAGACATGACCTCTTAACTGCATAGAAAAGCAACCAATAAACAAAATGAGGTTGAACAGTATAAACCATTAGAAGAGTAGTTATTGGGTTTGCAGTAATACCATTTTGAGGATTACTTTTAAATGATTTTTTTGTTACTAGTTACTATTAATGCCATAATGACCAGGATCTCCAAGACTGGAACAGAATCCTATTGCATTGGTAGAGATTTTGAGAACAATGTTGTGCCATGACAATAAAGAAAGTCCCATGATGAACTATTTATGCATAAGAGGCATTTGGACAATGCTTTGACATGGTCAGCCCTGAATTTGTCAGGCATTTGGACTAGATGATCGTTGTAGGTCCCTCCCAACTGAAACAGTTTGGTCTGGTCCAGTCTGGTCTATTCTATTCTTATATATCTAGTATGATTACATGCAATATGACGTAGGAGGAAACACAACTGGGACTAAGGTTACAGACTACAGCTGTTTAGTCTAGAGCTTGGAGGACTGAGGAAAGACATGATGATGGTATTCAGACACATGAAAGTCAGCTGCAAAGAGAAAAACAATCTATTCTCCATGTTGACTGAGGATAGATTAAGAAGTTATGGTTTTAAATCACAGAAAGGCAGGTTTAAGTTTGGTAGTAAAAAAGAAAACACAACCATTTAGCGGTAAGGACAGTGAAGCACCGAGTTAGATCGCCTAAAGAGATTTTACTGGGGATTTTTATGCATATGCTAGACAGACATCTGTCAGGAATGCCTGAGCTATACCTGAACTTGCATCAAAGCAGGGAAATGGATGAGGTGGCCCATTGAGATTCCTTCCAGCCCCACATTCCTATGACATAATATCATGCTTTCTGCAGAAGAATTCCTGCACTTCCACTAGCCTACGGCACAGCGTTGAGCCCACCCCAGATGACCGGGGCCTGTCTTTCTCAGCCCCCTATTTCCCAGAAACCATTTGGAATCCACTTGAACTTTGGTCTGCTAAACACGCTGGAGAGGAATCTGACATCTCTACTGACGCAGCTCTTGTGGTGTAATTGTTAATGTTATCCCATCTGCGGATCATTCCTGAAGGTCTTTCCCTCTCTGTTTCTCACTCTTCTGCCTCCAGGAGGCTCATACCAAAGGGGATCAGGGCAGCGGTACAATTCCCATTCACAAAATCCTTCTATTCCAGCTTTAATGGCAGCATCACCTTGCCAAGAAAGCTCTTTAGAACATTGGGAGCTTGCACTGCATTTATTAAAGACATTTGTCACAGCCGGATCAGTGTGTTTTCATGTAAATTGATCTGTAAATTTTGTTGATCCAAATCAATTTCTTCTCCCCCACATACTACTTGACTCACAAGGAGGGCTTCTTAATGTCAGTAGCATGATAAGAAAATATGATAGAGACTGACAAATTTCTACAGGCTGAAAAGACCTTGGAAAACAGTTTTGGCTGGTATAAATTAGCTTTCTTCCACCAAGTTCCATGAAACTTTTTTGCTGCTGCTATAGTTTTGGAAACTTCTGTGAATAAGTATGTTATATCCATGACTTTCAGGCTGTCGTCCATGTACTCCCAGGGGTCCAGCAGCAACTGCTATGGGATATAAAAGAGATACCTGAATATCCTTTCAATGCACCAGAATTTATATACAGGACCCAATGTCCACACTGGAATAAAACAGGACTACAAATGCTGGAGAAGAAACAGTAAAGGTGGCTGTCCAGATGGGTGATTGGATGGATCAACCACTTCATTCATTGAGCACCTCTGCCATACACCAAGTAAAAAGTGTGAAAAATATAATCCTGGTCTTGGGTCATGACGACAAAAGGACTGGAGGGCTGGAAGGGCAGTGAGAAGATTTACATTGCTCCCTCCAGACCTGCTTCCCGTTGGCAATCAAAAGGCTCCTGCAGCTGAACAGAAACAGGAGAGCTATTTTGCTGGTTAAGGGTATATGGTACGAACCCTTACTTCATTCCCCAACTATATCTTCTTTTGAGTTTTTTTTTTTTTCATGATTTGTCTTCCCCACCAGTCCCATTCACAGATTTACAGAAACAAATAATTTTGTCTAGCAATGAAAAACAGCCACCCCTGGGGACTAAGCCAACAGCTGTTTTGTGGCCACAGGGAAATATCATGCACTAGTTAGGGACAGATATTAAAAGTGCAGATTGGATTGATTGGGCACAAGCAGACAAACCTCTCTATTTTATAGAAAGGCCTTCAATAACCACAGCTCAATAGACCTCCCTGGTTCACTGTGCATCTCTGCTGAGGGAAGCAACTTTGCCTCCTCTAAAATTCTATTAAGGCTGATGGAGGAAGGAAGGAGATGAGCTATGGTATGAAGTCAGCCTTTAGACCAGTAAGCCACCAAAGCCCCTTGCGAGTGTTTTCCCTCGAGGCCTCCCACTCTGGCAGTGACCTTGCCAGCCCTCATTTGGTGGGCACAGAAAATAGCACGTCCTACCTGGAGGCTAACTACATGCAACCTTCCTGTCCTTTTCACTTCATACTTTCTCCATTATTTATTTATCTTCAATTGCCTCCTTGAAGCTTTTTAAACCAACCAAAGGAGGGTTAAGTCCTGGGATGAAGGAAGGAAAATAAACTTGGGGAAAGTTTAACAGCCACTGCTAAGGGCAATCAACTGATGAGTGTAAACAACGCTCTTGACCTGGAAACCTCCATCCCTTTCAGAAAGAAAACATCACTCATTTGACCATATGAGGGCACAATCTCCTTATTTTTAGGATTCCAAGCTTAATCCACAATGGATATTGTTTGAAATCTGTCTCAGTGCTTTTGCTCATAGTAACTCATGCAACGCAATGTGTGTAACCACAGCAGCTACTGCTGGTGAGCAGGAAAGCCGTTGTGGGGAACACTGGGTAGCTGCAAGAAAGAGCCAGGTGCAGGCAACACTGTGTGCCCCACATTCCCTTGGTCTGGGGAAAAAAGAGTCTCTTAATCTGGGTGGATAGTCACATGGTGTTAGAGAAAAAGCGCATTGCCATGACTAGGGGTGCAGGGAATGATGCGAAGAACGGGGTGCAAAAAGATGTTCTCTTCAAACCTTGCTTGGAGGGTAGGCAAAACTCGTGCTTTTAAGCTGAACTGATTTAAAAGGAGAACTTTTTACACAGGGAGTTGGTGTGATCTCTTAAGCATTGGTTCAATCTTTGACTTGCTCAGTAGGTTTCTGATGACCACTTCAAATTCTTGGCATGGCCCTAACACTGTCAGGCAAAGGTCACTCCAGTGCTCTGTGCCATCTGCAAGGACTCCCCACTCAGAGGTGTCCGGGAGCTAGCAGAGGTGCCTGCCACCCTATTTCCATGGTCCCAGGCGTCTCCTGCTCATTCTGTGGCTGTCCTTCCTCAGCCTTCTCCCGCTCTTTTTGCTTGCTAAGGACGCACTGGTCCTCCTTTCCTCCAGAGCCTCCCTGCAAGTGTCCTTCACTCCCTGTGCTTCCAGCATCTGGAGTGGCATTCCTCTCCATGCCTTATCTCCTACAGCAAGAGCATCGCTTTCCACCTCGCCTCCGTGTATGCTTGTGCACAGCTGCCCTCACCTGCACCTATCCAGCTCTCCCGTTGGCTTGTTTAACTCCATTTTGGAGGCAGTTTTCATCAAAGACATGACATTAAATAGAACCATCCAGTTTTATCCCAAGCAGTCCCCAGGAATGCTGCAGATGCTGTTTTTCCATGATGGATTTTGAAGGGACAGGAGGGAAGAAGCAGCAGTGTGAATGATTTACAAGATCAAGAATCTGTTGCTGGAAATGGGAGACACCCGTGTGGATCATCTCAGTAGGGCCGTTTACTTCACTATCACTGACAGTTGCTGTCCCCCAAATGACCTTTTAATCCACACCCCCCCCTTTTTTTTATATCAGTCAAAAAGGAACAAGGGAATAGAAACATAAGGAAAAAATCAGGAAAAAAAAAAATCCTTCCCAGCTTTTCCACTGTGCCTGTGGAGTTAGGTCTAATTTTCTTTTTTTTTTTTTTTTCCTTGGGAACAGAACTATTAAATTTGAATCAATATTCCTTTTTTGGGTTGTTGTTCATCTTTCTCTCTCAAGGATGGTTTGCACATCTCTGTTAGCAGCAACACCCCTCTGGTTCATCCCGGATCCCCCTTGGGTTGGAAGCCTTGTTTGTTTTTTGGTGGCACTTTGACAGTTTCACAAGGCAAGCGTAGAAAAGGTCACGAGGGACTGGAACAGTGAGTCAGGCAGGGAGGGGGGTAGGGAGGGGGGGAAAGGAAGCCAGTGCTTTTCCGATTGAAAACCTGCCACCAATCATGCATGATTCAATGGCAAAATGAATCCCAGGCGCTTTATGTTGTTGTTGACATTTACTTAGCAAGAGGGGTTGACGGGCAGATTTAATGGGGTTGGGACGGCTCACGTTTAAGTCAAAGTGACCAAAGTGCAATATTAAAAATGATTGAAGTGGGAACCTTTTCAGATTACTCATTGGCTATCACTTCAAGAAGCCATGTGGTAAACCGAAAATATGCTGCATGAATGGCCCAGCTCTTTTAAGGAATGCATCGATTTAGCAGAGACTGAATAAGTTGCTAAATTTAAGCTCCAGCCTCTCTCTGACTGGGAATAGCCGTTCCCTTGCAAGGCTGCAGTGTAAGCTAGTAAGTGCCGTCCTGCCTTCGTAAATGGAGGCCGTGCAGTTAACACCTCAGCGCTGCGCAGGGAGCTTTGCCGCCGGCGTTTCCTCTGCTCCCGATCCACAGCCTCTTCTCGACCTCGGTGGGGGAGCCTGCTCCTGCTCTCTCCCCACGGCAGGAGGGATGGGGAGGGTTATTGGTTTTCTTATCATCCACCTCCTCCACGCCACCGGAGCCTGGAGTCCCTGCACCCCTGCTTCTATCATTTAACTTGATAAGAACTCCTGCTCATCCTAGGCAGCTGCAGAGGGATGGGCTGAGACACCGAGGCGCGTTTACCTGGAGCTCTCCTGTCCCAGCTCTCAGGTGGCTTGACTTTGCATGTGTGTGCTTTTTAATGTCAGCAGAGAAAGCAGGTTTGAGAGGGAGGTGGAAGTGGGAGGGAATGAATGTTAACTCTTCCTGAACATACGGGGGATGCGGTGCTGCTGAGACCTGGATGGACAATTTTTTTATAGCTTTTGAGTCAGAGGAGAGAGAAGCTCCTTCATAACTAGGTAGGATCAGAAGCAGGGACAGAGAGCACCTTCTGCTCCCAGACCACCTGTGTATCTGGGCTGAAGGCTCCTGTCCCATCTGGCCAAGGAAAACCAGAAGAATCAGGTTCACACTGGGTCTCTGTGAGATTTCCCTTTCTCGTTAAAACTGTGTCTTGTGACTCCAGGCCTTAATGAGACTGAGGGAAGGCGAGGGCTACTTTCATAGTATTTGCATTTCGTAGCATCACTGCTCTGGTCTGTGACCTAAGCTATGTTTCAACCCTTTCAGTGGGCACACAGACTTTAATAAAGCGAGGAATTGGGTCCTTGTCCACAGCAAAGAGGGGAGGACAAAAGGAAGGGTTGTTTGATCCTTCAGAGATCTCCCAATGACAAAGGTATTTTGTGAGGCAGAGGAGACATGTTTCCATTTCAATTCCTGCAGCAGGGCCAGCTGCATACTGCCCACAGATGTAAAGGGGAACCCAGTACTGTGCTGTTTCATCCCCTCTCTCTTGCGTTCCTTCTTGTGATAGTTCCTTGCAAAAGGCCCACGCGTTGTACCTCCTGTGTCCTCTCTCAGCATAGGGCAAGGACTGGACAAGAGCAGTTCTGTGACTCATATTGCCTGAAAATGGGACAAGTTATAGCCACCACATCCCAGGTAAATAACAGGTGGCTTCTTCCATTACGTTTAGAGGTGAGTTACTACAGATTAGCTCTAATTTACCACTGCGCATCAGTGTCTATTGACATTGTTTCAGAAACCTACTTATTTATGAGGACTGGTTGCCTCAAAAAATCATGTTCCTATATAAGGGGGGCAGGGGTTGTCTACGCTGCACCATGGCAGAGAGAAATCCAGGATAACTCAGGTACAGAGGCAGTGTATGAACTAATTTTCATTGGTTTTGGTAGATGAGCTGATGCAGTGTAGCAGTGTATGTCAGATACTTCTCAGGAAACATTCTCTTGTCGCAACACCAGGACTTGGGGTGGGATGCTGTTGGCATTCACACCCTCTTCCTCCTGAGCCTGCCTGGTTCATCTTCCCTCCATGCTCCTCACCCCCTCCAGGGGAGGCGTAGGCAGCCCAGTGCATGGTGGGCACGGCCTCACATTACAACCCTGTGATGCCTTTCTCTGCCACTCGGCCCACCCAGGGCTCTGCAGAGCTGGTCCCTAATTGGCGCTCAAATAAATATGACCTGGGCCAAATCAAACACCTAAGCTTGAAGTGTGATCTAGAAGCCTGAGCTCACAGGAGCGCAACAAACCGAAACAGGAAAGGGGTTTAATTTAAGGGACAAAGTTGCTCATTAAGACTTGAACCCCCTCAAAAAAAAAAAAAAAAAGAAGAAAAGCCAACAAGCCAGGGCAACTGGAAGGTTTCCCTTGACCCTGGAGGTGTAACTCAAAGCAGCTGGGTTATAAAGATGGCTAAGATAAAGATAGAGCACCCTGGACCCTCATGGTGCAGGCAGTCTGCTGTGTCCAGGGCGAACATTTCCCTGAATAGTCACAGCTTCTGCTTTGCTTTTGTTGCAGTACTCCAACAGTGTTATGATCTTGTCACGACACCCTGCCAAAAAAGTCCAAACCACTGTCAAGGAACAAATGGTGGCAGATTAGCCAGTTGGAGAAGAAAATGGTTGAGAAGCCTGTGTTTAAGGGAGGAAAAGTTGGGGTCCTCAACCAGGGAGCAGTAACAATAACTAAACCCACACATAAATATCAGTCAGCCTCTCTGGAGGAGCTAATGTTTGCTCCTGAGTCAGGTTTGCCTGAAAATCACTGCAGAGAGGACAAGTTTGTAGGCAGAATGATCACAACGTGGGTCGATTAATGTGCAAGTGCTTGGATGAGATCAGGTAGAAGTTGGGGTAACACGGTGCTGGGCAGCTGACATAACTATTTTTGCCGGAGCAAGTAGAAATGTTCTTCCGCAAGCCCTATTGCTTGCTGTATGACAAGGTGTGTGAACAGAAAAATTATTGTTATATTACAGTGGGCTTCTATGGCCTCGGCTGGGTTTAGTTTCACTGAGCTTTACTCTAAATCTCAAAAGCTTATCATCAGTCTCTGATCATGTACAGGTTAAGGAATGGTGAACAAGGAACAGTCTTGCCCCAGTCAGAATGTGGTTTCTACAGAAAAGGACATATTGCCTTGGGATGGACCTTGTTGGGCTGGTCCTCCCCTCTTCACTGTCTCCTCTGCAGCAATCCAGAGCAAGCAAGACCCGGTGGCAAAGCCTCCTTTGCCCTCTGGAGAAGCAATCTTTCAAGGTGAAATTCAGTTGCCCAAGCAAATGCATCTGCTGCCATTTCCCACTGGCCTCCCGCTACCTTTCTAGAAGGGCAAAGGTTTTCCTTAGCTTCTCTCTCATATCCACCAGCCCTATATGTGTTTAGGGTACCCCATGACATCCCAAATAGAATTAGATATTGGACTTAAGGTAACTGAACCTTATACTCAACTTCTTGTGAGCGACATCAGAGAAGGCATTAGAGGCAGCATCTTGGAATCAGGGCTGGGAAGACTTGAGTGGTCTCCTCCTCTCCCATTTCTCGGGAAACATATGCGTTTCATGGTGTGACCACTATTAGCATTTTCCAGTCCTTAGACTAGGCTCCAACACACATTGGTAGAGAAGCTGCCAGCATCATTAGCAAATGCCACTGCTTCTTTCTTACTAGGCCCACTGTCAGCAAAGGCCACACTGAATGTTTATGGCCTAAATAAGACAAATGAAGGAAATAAAGGCATCCTTATTTTGCAGATGATGAACCAGGTGCAGAGGAATGTGTTGACTTCTCCTGGGACAACACAAGTGGAAATGGAAAATGAACATGCTGTTCCTAAATGCCGTACTGGTATCTTCCAGGCTTGCTGACCAGTTCTTCATCCTGCTTGGCAGGCACAGAGGCTTGGCCAGAGTGGAGTTGCTCTTAGTTGCCAGATTATTTGCATTACCAACATGGCAAAGAAGTTCAGTCATGGCCTGAGGACCCCACAGAGGTCAGCAGTGCTGTGTAAACACAAAGGGAAAGGATGGACCAGGTGCCAGAGACCTGGCATTTGGGAACAGGTTGTGAACAAGACTTTCTCAGCTGGTGGCCAACACCTCTAACAACCTCTCCTGTTGGTGGGTAACCCGTGTTCCTCACCACAGGCCCTTGAGCAACAACATGTTTTGGCACCTCCATCCTTCTCATTCCCTTAATTTGTAAGCGCCTTTTTCTCTGTTTTCAGTGTGAATGGATCTCTTTTCCTTCAGCAGGGGCTGGGAGAGGGTAGTGAAGACAGCCTCATTACCAGCTCCCTTGGTTTGGCTTGACCATCTATTTGGGCTGGCTGGCTCTTCCTTTAAGTGTTTGCTTTGGGCTTCTTGTACAGCGTTGAGGTGCTGGCCACTAGACACCTCAGAAATATGTTAACCAAACAGAAGGGGAAGATGTTACAATAATCAAGATGAAATTGTAAGCCATGAAAGTGAGGAGGTACAGACTGGAGGAGAGGCTGACAGAGTCCAGTGATATTCAGAGTGGATCTTCAGGAGAAGGTGAAAAGCTGTGAGATACGTCAAGAAAAGATGGCCTGGCAGATGTGTGTGTGTGTGAAATACAAAAACACAAAGTGGAAGGCTATTAGTAGCAAAAGCATCTGGATAAAATTACAGCCTAACTGTGCACGAGAGAAAGAAGGAGAGAAAAAAAACTTTATTAGATCCACCAACAAGTCTCGCTCTGTTTTAAGGAAGAAGTACACAAATCAAGGGGTTATTTTTATTCTCAGAATGAGCTCGTTTCCCAAATGAAAGAATGAAAGATGAAGTTAAAAAAAGAGGTGGGGAAAGTCTTTCTTTCTACTCAAGTCCTGTGGAAAAATCCCCCTGATCCCAACTTTATGAAGCCCATAAAAAAACTTGGAAATCTATCCTGGCAGATGCTGGTGGGACTGGTGTTTGAGGCTTATACTTATTGGGTCTGATAGACAGAGGGAAAGAGAGGGGTTGTAAGGCATTCGGAAAAGTGCTCCACTTTGGAAGTGTTCTCATCAGCCTATTACTTCACTTAAAGGTCAGTAGGGTGGAGTCATGGTGAAGGGAAAAACACAGCAGCGAAGAGCATTGCCCGCTGGCTGAAGCCATGAAGCTCCTGGTGATATCTTGGAGCGCTTGTCTCTGATGGAACAGAGGGCTCTGGCAAGCATTTTTTGGAAGCAGCAAAAACAAGGGTTTCCCTTCTTCATTTTTTAATCAGAGGTGCCTAAATCAGTAAAATGGCTGAATTCAGTAGGAACTCAAGGCCAAATTTCCTCTGGCTGCTCTTTAAATCCAAGCCCGAAATACTAGAGCTGGGGAAAGAGAGCTCACGCTCATTCTTTCCTCCTCCATCACAGGCAATGTGCCCTTCCTCTCAGTTGCAGAGATAAAATGTTCTATTTTGGTACATCATGGCAACATCAAGGCAGAGTTTCATCATTTATGCTGTACCTACAATGGTCACTGCAGTGCTTCTGCCTACAAATGCTTTTTACAGACAGAGGAACTAAACCATAGAGAACTAGACAGTCACACCGAGTGCTGTTTAGATAGAAGAGGCTCAGTTCTGGGACTGAAATTCCCAAATGCAAGCTGTGGCCCATGTTCCCTAGGCACTGACCACCAGGGAAAGCTGAAATGGAACCCAGAGGTTTGGCGGTGGACAGGGTCACCTGCAACATTCAAAGGAAAATTTCCAAAATAGGTACGTCTGTGACATTCTGGCCTTCCATGCTTGGATGTCAACCTGAACCATAGGTACGCTCCAGCAAGACACTATGCACTGAGAATCTCTCCTGTTTTTAGGAAAATGGGGCAGGGAAAGAAGCTGGAATCACTGACAGGGAGTCTGCAACTGAGATGTATGTCAGTCTAATTCACCTACGTCAGTGTAACTCGAGTCTGGTGCCTAATTCCCAGCAGTTCCCAGCTTCCTGGCTGTGTCTTACATCCAAGGGAAGGAGTATAAGCACCTTCATGTCTGCCTTGATGGATTTCTTAGGACATCATAACTCCCTAGCCATAGTTTTAGTTTAGTCTAAGCAGATCAGGTGTAGTACGGGATACCCACCAGATCAGTGCTGGGGACAGAACTAGAGCCCTGCATGCAACTAAGCAGCAGCTGCAGAGATGAGCATGTTCACTGTGAAAGTCTTGAATTTCATTCTCTAGATGTTAATTCTTGATTTTTCTTTCTCTCTTTTACATAAAGAAGGCAGATCCTTGCTGTTGGACATCACACTAGATCTGTAGATGTGTGTGTGTGTAATTGTATAAGAGTTAAGTATTTCCTTGGGAATAATTTCCAAGAAATAGGTGGACTCACTTTTTCCTAATGACCAGTTCTGTCATTCTTTCCCACCACTCTGGTATTCCCGAAGAGGAATATAGTATGGTCCTGCTTCTTCACTTCTAGGAGACCTGTTGATGAAAAGAAATGAATGCAAATAATTTTTGGCTGTTCTTATGGACAGCAAACCAGATTGGACTGAGACACTTTGATATCTTCATATTACATTCAACAATTTCCAGTTAGAAAAATTTTCAAATGAGGTACTTAAAGAAATTTTGTACTCAATGAAAAATTACTCACTGAGGGAAGAATTGCACGTGCCCTCATCCCTTTGTTGAGTATCAGAAAATACAGACTGAGATATGTTAAGGTATACCCAAAAGCCACTCCCCTGTACGAGCTTGCTATTCCCATGACCTCTCACCAAAGGCTGCACAAACCCAACACACTAATATAACTTAGTTACCAGAGGGTCCCTGATCCAGATGGCTGGAGCTACATAGCCAGAGACATCTTGGCCTTGGCCAGAATGAAATTCCAGGGCAGTCCCAGCCAATGGATGGATGCAAAACCCTGTGTTTTGCCTCCTTGGCAATATCTGTTACTGTTGGACAGCAACACTTGTGCTCTGCTCACCTCCACACCTTCTCAGAGAATCCTACATTAATTTAGAGGTTTCAACCTTTATCCTCAAAATGCCCCAGAAGTTGAGCTGTCTGTCTAAAACACTGGGGCAAAAACTGGAGCTGTCTCAGCTGCAGTTGTCTGTTATCAGAAGCTGTGCAGGTCTGAGACCGCAGAGGAAAGTCTGTTAAGGACCGTTACAAACCTCGCCATCCTCTGCTCCAGATGTCAAGCTTCTATAATGTTAACGCTGAGTGACATAAACATAACACAAGCAAAAAAACCCTCACTCTACTGATTAAACCTTTACCTTCAGAAGAGTGAATAAGGTACAGGGCAGCCTCTTACACTTGATATGCTGTTAGCAATATTTGTAGTCATCTCAGCAGTGCAGCTGAAGGCGAGGAAAGGATCTACTTTCTCTCCCCAGAGGAACAAAACCAAAAAGAGAAAATCCTGCCTGGAGTTGTCGCAGGAAGGAACAGAAGGCTGTGCCCAGCATCACTCAGAAGGTCATCACAGGCTTCTCTCCTCTCTAATGGACAAAGCTGAAAGAGACATTAGACTCACCTAACTTACGCCTCTGGCAATGCTCAGTCTCTCAAGAACCTAAACCGGAGCTGTCTCTGTACGGAGGGAGCCTGGGTGGGGCAGAGAATTTAACTGCACATCCATTACAAGGCTTTGTTGAGTGCACACACGCTCTGCAATTTTAACTCAACCAAATCTGGGAAAATTCTTTTATCAGTGCCAAAAGACACATCTGCAACAGGGATATTTAGCAGGGTGCTCCCTGCTAAATTTTGAGGGCCTCTTCAAATTCAAAGGCACACTGCAGCTTTCCAAAGGGAGGAGGTTTCCAGAATCATTTACCATAGGTAAAACAATATATTATTTCCACTCTCCCCCCCTGCCTTGTTCTCAGAAACTGTTTTGGCTGAACTATTTTGGCTGAGGCATCCAGGGAAATCCAGCCTGTGGCATACACCCTGCATTTCATGGTGCTTTGCTTCATTTTTGACAGCACTGCAAGCAGATGAAAATAGGGCTTTAAAGTGAAGTTTCAGGCAACCACAAGTTTAGATGTTCCTACCTATTCTGCCGCTAATGGCAAAACCATAGAAAACTGTAATCAGAACTGCACTTTGTAGGTTGGGCTCTTTTCCAGCACTTATCATGGAAACTATGGGAGATGGCAGTCTGCTCTAACTAAGCCCCAGCCGGGCCTATATAACTCTTTTCCCCATTTGGGAATTCTGAGCTTCTCCAGCTGGTGGCATCTGCTACTTGTTGGCCAAGATCTCATGTTCTGCTGCACTATCATTTTTGGCTGAAAGCAATTTGCAGGACTTGCCATCATGGAGATGGATTTCAAGATAAGGAATAAAGGTTTGGAAGAACAGACCTCCTCTCCTAAGTACCGATGACACTACCTCGCCACATAACACACTGACAGAGGAAATACAGAACCACGTAGGTTGGGAGAGACCTACAGAAACCATGTAGTTCAACCTCAGGTCAGAGCAGGTCTAGTTAGAGCAGGCTGTCCACATGACAATGGTGTGAAACACCTGAAGTGAAAGTCCTGTAGATAATTCTGGGTATTTCCCATATCTCTTTCTATGGTTTCCAAATCTAGTGGCCACAAAAAGCACATAGTCTGATTGGTCTCTTGAATACAGACACCACAGAACCTCAACAATACTTGAGATAACTGTTGGACATGTAAAGTGATCTGTCTCACTGACATCACCGTAGCTCCTCAAATTTTGAGGGTCTTAAAACCAAGCCAGTTCTAGGCAAGAAACAAACGTGCTCTATGCTTTAGAGCTTTCCTGGAAGTGGTTTACTTATTGGTTGAATTTCAAAATTACAAGATCATGGAAGAAAGTTGGTAGCTGTGATACAATACTCCAGCAAGATCTCCATCCAATAAGCAACTATGGTTTAAAAAAACAAAGCTGATATTGGGTCACAAATGAGATAGGATGTAAAATCATAAGAAAATTACTGCAACCTCCCACGTGAATCTAGGGGAAGGAAGGCAGTAGCTGGCAGAAAAAGGAAGGAGCATGCAGGTAACTCCATGCCCTTAAATCGTCACAAACCCCATAATGCACTGGGGAAGAATCTGCAGCAGGGAAACAGCTGATGTAAATTATTTCTCTCCTTTCTAGAATGCAGCTGAGAGCAGCAGAAAACACAAATAAAGTGGGAAGAACGTGTCAGGGTGGTTAGACATCCAGGCACTTAATTAAGCTTAAGTCTTATTAACTCATCCCAAAGAGCTGTGCCCACTGTGAGGCAGTTACGCCCAAGCCCCAGCTGAAACCACTGAAAAAATTGGTTGATTCAATAGGCTTCTTATTGAAGCAAATACTTCTCAGGATGTACATGGGGGTGGAGAAGGGAATGAGCCTGCCTGTACCCAGTTGCAGCTCCCAGACGTTTATGTCATCAGGTGTACACCATTTACACCATTGCCTGATTTATATCATGAGGTAAGTTGTCCCCAGTAGTTATTACTGAGAGGATTAGATTTATACCACCTGGGGTTTAATGAGTCTATATAGGGAAGAACTGATTTAATTTGGCTGAGAAGCTCAGTGTATTTATTACTGTAGCCCACTTATGCTTGGGTAGGCTACTGTCTCTGGTAGGCATCCTTTTCTCCAGGTGAGCTGCAGGTAGACTTAGTTCTATTGTGTATTATTCAGTTTGTTCTGGATAGTTTCTGTTTTCTGCTTTTAGAAGCTTCAGCATAACCAGTAAGGAGGAAATCTTGCTATATGCTAGCCTACTGGTGTTACTGCATATTAGCTCCCTTTTTTTCCCCTCCCCATTTTCCCCCTTCTGGGAGAGGGTGTGAAGGTGGTGGTGGTTTTATTGTTTTGTGGTGGGGTTTTTTCTCCTTTAAATTTTTTAGCTGGAACAGTTTAGTTACTTGTGAGGGAAAAAAAATATGGAAGGGGAATGTTTGCTTTGAATTCTGAAATCCTGTGTGTAGTGGAATTTTTTGTTTTGTTTTTAAATCTGAACACTGCTTCATCTTGAAATCTAGGCAGTAAGCTGTGTTGGTCTTTGTCTTACAAAAGTATTGTTTGCTGTTCCCACAGAAAACCAGCTCACCTTAGTTCACAAAGAAGTGTTCTGAAGATACAGTTTGATAGTGCTGTGAAACAGGTTTGTTGCCATCTTGTGATGGATGTTATCAGAGTCATAGGGAAGTGTTTTAACTTGGAGCAACTTTCTCTGCCAAAGCCTTTCACAGCTTCGCTAACTCTTCAGACATCCCTTGGCCAAGTATCCCATCGCCTGCTCTTCTTGGTCTAGAGAGAAAAGGACATCCACTAGTGTCAGCAGCTCTGTTGGATGAGGTACAGAAATACGTGCAAGAACAAATTCAGAGGTTGTTTGCTGCCAAAGCAGAAGGCTCTGTAGAGCTGTGGTCCCCAGGGCTTGGGGGCAATTTGGTATCTCCATTGGTGACTTGTGTGAAGAAATACAGACTTTATGTATCAGATGTGCAGGTGGCATTGGCCAGGGCTGGAGAGGAAAGGGTCTGCCAACAGACTGGAAGGGAATCCAAAGCAAACTCCATGAACTGGAGGAATAGCCTGGAAAAATAGGTTGTGAGTCCATGGGCACAAACACAAATGCCCATACTTAGGTGAGGTTAACCACCCTAAAAAGGATGGAGGGAGGCTGGCTAGGGACAGCAAAAGGGGAAGGATCTGGGGTTTATGGATTTCCGTAAGTCATGTTGTGCCTTATGAGTCACATTGTGAATGTGAGTCAGCAACGTTTTGCTGTCGTACTACCCTGGGATGTATAAACGAACTAATACTCCATAAAACACATAAGCAGTTTTGCCACTCTAGTAGTGGAAGATGTATTAGCTGACATAGTGTCTTGAGGGGTCAGTGCCCTTTCAAAAAGGGATGGGAAGAGAAGTGAAAGAAAAGCAATTCAGATAATAAAACATGGTCATGATGATGAAGGAGAAGAAGGGGTAGTTTAGTCCAGGAAACAGAAAGGCAGTCTGAATTTTGGCATTTCCTGTTGTTTGGGTGGTTGACTCTGCAATCTTGCCAATCTTCTTTTAGCATAGCTTTTGTTTCATTTCTGATGTCAGTGTTTCTCCAATTTAACAAAGTAACTCCAAGAAATACAGACACTCTGTCCTGTGACATCATGTTGGCATTCCTGTATCTCATCAGGGTTGGAGCACAGACCTGCTGTAGGAATTGTGAAAATATGCCTGGTGAGGTCTCCGAGAAGTCACTTGGCACAGCCTCCTTTCTGGAGGCAGGATCATCTGTGTGTAAGAGGCCTCACAGGTGTTTGGATAATCTATTTTTAAGAACCACTGGGACTTGGAGTTCAATCCCTGCAGTGACATTCACGTGTTAGCAGACTCTTTCTACGCCCTTCATCTGTTTTTGTTGTTTTTTCCCTGTAGAATCAACAACCTTAGTCTTTAAAATGTCTTGGCAACTTTGGGGTTTTAGAAATATGAAGGATTAATGTTGTTGTCTGTGTGCAAGTTACTAGCTGCATTTGTGATGCCGGAGAGTTGTCCCACTGACAGCCTCCAAATGCTGCTCCAGAAAGGCATGAGTCTCCAATCTTGTGTGATACCTGACAACCTTATGCACCCTCAAATGGTACAAGCTGTCTGTGTGGAGGCAACTGAATCATACTTTAAAAGAGCTGGTACATGCACAGTGTTCACTTGTTGCACTAAATGGGGCTAGGATCCAGGGGGAGGCGAGTATGTGATAAAATGATGCAGGAGTGCATCAGATCGCATGTGCCCAGGTAGGGTGGCCTGCAATTGCTCAAGCATAAAGCGTCTTCTGGAGGTGGGGTGGGAGGAAAGTATTTGCCTTGGAAGTGCATCATAACTCTGTCTCAGTATTCCTCAGCAATGCAATTTCCTTTTCTCTCCGGCTCTGTCAAAGTAAGTCTCAAATGTTTTGTCTAAGAGACAAAAACCAATGTTGAAATGCAGATTGCCTTACTAGTGATGAGCCCTAAATGTGCGTGAAATCGTGACTCCAGGTCTGCCAGGAGCAGCACTTGAAGTGGGAAGGAGGAAGCCCTAACGGCACTTCTTGGAACATGACATTTCTGATGGCTCTTCTCAGGAAGCCGGCTGTAGGACAAACGGATGCTGACAGTGAGCTGCGAATTGCCACTTCAGCTCCTGACGAAGAGTCTTGCCTTAGAACTGGAAGGACTTTTTTCTTCCCCAAGCTTCCCCTGCCTTTTGCCTGTGCCCGTGAGTGGGGATCGATCCCTCCCTGTCCTTGTCTCCACACACGAGCCTCCCTTTATATTTTCTCCCCATCCCACCATGGCCGGGGTGGGGGGAGCGGTGAGCGGCTGCCTGGTGCTTTATTACCGGCCGGGCTGAAACCACGAGAGTGACCTTTCTGTTTCATGTTTTACCTGATCCTGTGTATGTAATGAAGGCATCGCTACCAGCCCTACTTTCCTCTCCCCATTTCTCTTTTGCCCTTTTTCTTCTTTCTCACTATTAATGCCTCTACTTCTCCAGGCTCTATCCTCTGCCTTTTCACTCATTAAGCACTAATGGCTTGAGTACACTTGAGCTAAGGATCCAGGAGCCTTTTCCCAGTAACTTCTTTAGTCCTCAGTGTGGATGCAGATCCCTCGCCAAAAGATGGCTCTCTGGAGCAGGGCTGGTAGCAGAGAATTGCTTCTTAAAGATCTGTGCAATGAAGAAAAAAGCATCAAAATCAGAGCCAGGGAGACCCAGTGAGGAGCACTCTGGGGGTGTCTTAAACGTGTTTTCTGAGTGTGCTTGGTCACTGTGTTTCCCCTTTCCTGCGTAAAGAGAACCGTGGCAATTTGGACAAAATTATTTCAAAGCCTCTGTGTTAGATGTTGCAGTTGCTAACCGAATTTTCTCCAGGGTGGTGACACCACGGGGAACTCCTAGCTGCTTCCCCAAAGTTACATGAGTATGACTTTGCAAGGAATGTTTCTTGCATCTGATGAAGCCAGGATGTTTCCGTCTTAGGTTCCTAAGCCTCCAAGTGAAGTCAATTCTCTGGAGTTGACACTGTGTATAGAAAGTATCTAAATTCTTTCCCCACTGGTCTCATTCCAGGTTGACGCATCGGACATAAGCCAGATGATACTTGACCTTCCAAAATGTGTTGATCAACCTGATGAAGAGCTTCATTTTCTGAGGTACAAGTGGAAAGTAAAGTTTATTTTTTCCTAAGGAAAAAAATATCCACAATATCTTCTTACCAATCCACATATACTTTCATCAAAAAGTCAAAAGCAAATGAGAATATATATAATGACCTGTGTTGTTATAAGTTGATCTCTGACCAATCCTATTCCCTGTTTGTTTTCCCCCATCAGCTGAAGTCTGTGCTAGTGGACTTGTTTCAGACTGATGCTGGTCTGACTTGCTGGAGATTAAGGTGTATCACAAGGTGGGTAGATAAGAAAAAGGACAGTAACCTTGTTCAGCAGAGGGGCTGGGGGTAGCCAGAGTGTGAAGAACATCAGCAAAGTGAAAAAGGTTTCCTAAATTTTAAGGTTACTCTCCACTGTGACACAAACCAGAGATGCATCCCATCTGAATCCACCTCAGCTCGCTAAGTGGAATCACGTGTTTAGAGCAACAATAATATATGATAAATTGCATTGAATATCAGACTGTTTGAATGATAACAGCTACATCAGAGTGGTTTACCTAAAATTCCTTTACAGCCAAAAAATAGTAAGTCCTTCTGGAGTGATTCATGTTACCTGTTTGCAAATCCTTTTAGGCTGAGTTGTCTCAACTGGGTGAAGGTATATGTGTCCCTCCGTTAATCTGAAAAGGAGTTTAGGGTGACTTATGCAGTTGTGGACATCTACACTGCAATGTCTAAACCTTCTGAAATTATTCCCAAATGTATTTGCTATTTAAAACTAGGTTGGAGAACTGTTAGGTGGTGGGATTATCTATTCTAATGGTTAAAAATGTACCTGATACATAGTAATTTTTAAACAGAAAGTTTGACTTTCTAATACATATTCCTTTGCCTTGTGGGGAGGGGAGACGAGATGAAACATCAAGTTACATATTTACATCAGACTTAAAACCACGAAAAGGGAAGATGGGATATAGCAGTGAGGCAATTCATGTAGTGAACATCTGAAGATGGAGTTCAGTAGTGCTAAGCAGCAGATCACGCTGATGGAAATGAGAGAATTTCTATACCTTTTTTTGGTTTTGTCACTGTTATTGTGTCAACACCTGAAAAAACCCCAAAGGGTTACATTAAAGAAATAATTAAAATGAAAATTATCAACTTATTCTTTTCTTAATTTATTAATCAAATACATTTAAATTACATCTAAACTTTCAGCCTCTGGGATTTAACCGAGCTGTCAAATTTCTGGCTTTGTTAGAATGCTTGCTGCATAATGAAAGATATTATTTCCTTAAACAACAGCATTAACTGTTTCCCACTGTTTACATTAGGCAGAGGAGCTTTTTTTTTTTGTTCTCTTGCATTGCTTTTTCCCAAAGTATTGGGAAAGCAAGGGGAAAAAGAAAAAAAGAATTGGTTAGGAGAAAAGAAAAGACAAGGGAATTAAGAGTTACATTGTTCATGCAGATAGCCTGCGCCTTGCTCTACATGTGGCTATGGGCCAGTGTAATCATTTCAGTCTGGGATGTGATTTTTTTTTTCTCCTGTTTGAGCCAATCCTTGTCGTAACTGAAGTTTAACTGGGATGTCTTTTTACTGGTTTTACCAGTTCTACTGGTAATCTGCCCATAAAAACACATCCCCAACCAGAACAGTAACATTGGAAAAGATGAGTGGGGTGCTCCTTTCTGGTTGTGGCTTTGTGCTCCCTCCCCAGGAGCAGCGCACCTCTGTGTTTTGCTGTCCTTCCCCTGCCACATCTCAGCAGATGCATAAGGGTCCTGCCTCTGTGACAGCCACAAATCTCCTTATGGTATGGCTGAGCAGTGCCTTGGCACCGACTGCTGCCTGTGGTCCCCGATGTTGGCCGCATTACATAGCATGGTCCAGTGTAACATTATCTTATGCTACACATTGATTGTTTTCCATCTAGAACAAAACATCTGTAAGCAAATTCAAACTGGTGGCAACAATTCCCAGAGAAGTGAAGTTTGCTGGGCTGCTCAGGTATCCTCAGCTTCTTGTATAGTCTCCAGCTCCATGGGTGAGTTTGCCCCAAGTTTAGCTGTTTTGAAGGTTAAGGAGGGAATTTGCCTTGCTCATCTTGGATACAGACCTTAGGATGGGCAGAGAACCCTCTGGAGATCTCTCTCTCCATCTATTGACTTTGAGAGGCTTGTCTAGATGGTGAACTTTGGTTAGTCAACAAACTTGGAGAGGGGTGGTGTTGGCCTTAATCTCCTCCGTTGCTCAGTGAGATCTCAAATGCCAAAGAGTGGTGCCAAGGGCTCATCTCTGTGTTGTTCCCTGTGATGTGTGTTGTGCCCACATTGCTGCAGGGACATGGGTGGGCTGGAGGGTCCCCTTGGGACAACCGAGGTGGGGGCTGTCACATTGGCAAATCTCTCATTGCATTCCCTCCCCACCAGGTCTCTGCTGCTTCCACATGACTTGCATTTGGGAAGAGAGAGGAGAGGGAGAAGCTACTTGGAATTGCCCAGAATCCTTTGAAAACATCCTCAAAGGATCTTGGGGGACCCAGACAGTATCCCAGCCCTTTTCCTTGGACTTCTAGCCCCCCAGCTTGCAGAAGAGCCCTTGAGGGAGGAGAAGATGGTCTTGATAAGAGCGTGGTGTGGAAGCAAGAGGACCCTTGCTGGCTCCCATTCCCTGCTCCTCTCGTGCACTCGGCTGCATGACAGAGGATAGTTTAGGGCAGTCATGTCTCTCTGGTTTAATGGGCCACAGAGTATCATCTGAAAGGAGTGTGCAGCCCCCCTTTTCTCTTAGTGGGTGGTTGGGTTTTTCAGGATCATGGATGATTATCCTATTTATTTTGCCCCCGTCAAAAAAGGAAACGGGTCGGCTTCTGCCAAGTAATTTTACACCTAAGTATTTCCTTCTGTTTGTCTTAAAAACAGCTTAGTATGGATGTTACCTCCGGGTCGCAGGGTCACTGGGGGATTGGCAGAGGCTTTTCTGGGTTTCTCAGAGCGCAGCGCACTCCTGGAGGCCTGTTCCTAATTGTTTGGTGGAGACAAGGGAATACGGAGCCAATCCAAAAAATGCAGCACCGCAGAGTGGGGCTTTGTCCCTTTGACAAGGTATGTAACTGCCCAAGCCTGCTTGGGTGCCTTGCTGCAGAGACGCGGAGAGAAGCTGTGTATGCATGCATGCACACACATAACAGGTCATTTTTCACTTTTCGGAACATAAGCTCTGGTGTATGGAATCGCACGCAAGGGGGTAATGAAACCATCCGGCCCAACAATGCTGCCTTTCACAGCATTGCAAGATAAAGGATTGTTCCTTCCTGCCTGTCTATTTAAAGGGAATTTTGTGCTGCTGAGAGGTGCTGGATGGATAGTGAGAAGTACTTCTTATTTATTCATAGCACTGGCACTGCATGGGTCCCCAAAACCTCTTTGAGAAGATATAGCCCTTTCTGGGTCCTGCTCACCAGTATCTGTGCTTTCATCTGCACAGTCAGGTTCAGGGAGCCATGTGCTACCTCTAACTGCAACCTGAGTATGATCCAGACCTCATTTAGGTATATTATCAGGCATCTCTGCGGTTGATGGGCTTATAAGCAAGGGTAAAATCCACATTAATATGAACACACAGGATGTGAGAAAGACATGCTGGGAGAAAGTGGGTCTCACCTGCTGCAGTGATTCGCTTTGCACAACTTGCCAAGTAGCCCTGTTTGCCACAAGCATATTCATTGATCAGCCCTTGCAGGGAAAAGCACTTGTCATCCCTCATCAACTTAAGAATGAGATCTTCCAGCTCACAGAAGGGCTGGTCTCCACTGGGCTTGTCTTGGTCTAGGGTTTTCTGCAGACTTTTTATTTTCCCTATGGATTGAAACTGAATATGAAATCTCAGCCTTCTCTGTAAAACCCTGGCCATGTCCCTCAAACAGCCTGATGGAGCAGAGCAAGTACAAGATGCCACACATGAGCATAGTCCACCTCGACAACACAATGGTCTTCAGGCAGATCTCAAATGCCAAGGGGAACCCAGATGTTGGATCTAGTGATCACAGTGAGGTGTGTGTGGCTGCATTCAAGTAATGAAGTGTGAAATGAACCCTCATTGAACGTGGCCTGAGTAAAGGCCAGTGAAAATTTTGCAGGCTAGATCTTCTTCCCCAAAGTGCTGCAAGGACCATTGGGGTAAGGCACGAGTGCGGCTTCTCTGTCTCCTGCCTATTTATTGTGAACACTTCTGCTGTTCTGACCAATACTTACTTGTTTTGTGATAAAGCATTACCACCAAGTGTGTTTGCAAGAAATAATCCACACCATGAAGAACTGCCATATGAAGAGAAAAAAGAAGGATCAGAAATCCATGGAAAGGAAAAGTAATGTTATGAAGGTGACAAATTCAAGAAGCCACTTTCCTATATCCTAATCCAGCATTTCATCCAACAGAACTGTATACGTAGCACATATTTTCTGTTCTTTCTCCTGTCTGATGCTGAAAGATGGCAAGTTTTCAGTTTTTTTTAAAAGATCACATTCCTCCTCAAAGTGCCTTGTGGACCTGGAGGACAGGCAGAAGATGTCACTTGCAATCTCGAAGGACAAAGAGATTAATGTAACAAGCCATCATCTCTGTCCATGTCTGTTATCAAGCTCCTAGGAACAGCTGCAGACAGCCAAGTCCAAAGAAACACTGAAAACCATCGTTAAAAAGTTGATGATAAGAGACCCTGGCTCCAGGCATGGTGGGGAGAGGTCTGTTGTTCAGCTCCTAGAGGCATCAGGATCTGCATTGCTCACAGGGCAGATACAGATGATTTACAAAATCTGGAGCCTTTGCGATGCTTTATCCATGCTGCCTGCTTTATTTTAAACCAAGAAGGCCACAACAGTCCAGGGAGGTGACAGGAGGTGATATTTACCTAGTGAGGTAGTGAAATGCTCCTTTCATGGTTTTTTTCCCATCATTTTGCATTGCACGCACAGCACAAGACACCTACTCTTTGCAGAGATTTTATTTTATTTTTTCTTTTAAGCATGAGACAGTGCTGTACCAGGGTTGTACGATGGAGATGGTTTTGGCTCTGGAAGCAGTCATGAGGCAATGTGGCAGGGTTGCTACATGATAAACCATTCCCTCCCATCCCCATTCTACTGGTCTGTCACTTTGACCATTTCTCTTTGACCTCTGGGACAGGATATGAGAGTCATCCTCCAGAGGTGAAGCTTGGCAAGGTTGTCTCTGGTCTCCTGAGGGGTGTGGATGTTTGTTTGCTAAGATGACAGGCGATACTCTTTTCCCTGACATCCAGGAGATGAGACAGTTGGTGCAGCCCTCAGACAACTGCTGGAATTCACTTGCACATTGCATTGCAAGGTAACTTTTTTGGGGCGAGGATGCTGAAAGAGCTTTCTTCTGCAAACCAACAAGGACCTTCTCCTCATCTGCCCTTTCCTTCACGAGGAATGTCGTCTTCTCTCAAGTGTTTGTAGAATACCCCAGGGAGAGCCTTCAGAAATGCTACTGGAGTCCCAGCTTTTCTGGGAAAAAAAACCAGAGGAGATAATTTTTTAGGTGGACAGAGTTAGAGTCCATTGCCTCTCAAGAGGTGGATTTGGACCTGCACAGCTGTGGGTCCTGGGCCCTGTGCTACCAGCAGGAGTTTGCTGTTATTCTGTTTAATTTTGTTTGCTCATGAATGTACTGGAGCTTCCTGGAGAGAAGGGATCTTACTGAAAGCAGCAGCCAAACGATGCTAACAAGAATGACATCCTACATGGCAAGGCTGAAACCTTTGGCACAGAAAGCTTACAGGGACTTGCCCAAAGGTATTTGAATTTCCCTATAAGGAGAGACCAAGAAGGTTGGTACTCTTCAATTTGGAGATGAGGATGCTGCAGTGGGTATAATTAAACTTTGGAAAGAGTAAATCAGTCAGCTGAATGCACAACCGTTGTTCACCAAGTCCCGTAATACAAGAGCTAGAAGGCAGTCAACAAAACTAGCAGATACTTAAAATAGATGAAAGAAAGTGCTTCTGAATGGAGGGCAGTGAATGTCTGGAAGCAGCTGCCGCAGAAGGCAGATGGGATCAGCAAGGGATCAAACAAATTGATGGACAAAGGAATAAGTGATTTCTAAAGGGACCAGGAAGGGTTGGGCACTGTCACCTCCCCAGAGCAGCAATTGTGGCTGCTGGGGGATGAGGGGGTAGAAGATGACAGAAGGTGGCCCAAAATAGCCACTGCCTCTGCCCAGAGTATGGGCTGGCTGAATCACAAATGTGACCCCACAGGGTGTCTCCTCTGTTCTTGTCCTCCAAGCGAGGGGACAGGCCTGGAGCAGCAGGTCTTTGGAGCCCCAGTCCAACAGACCTGTGCCCACTGGACCACTCTGCCCAAGTGAGGACTCCACCACCAAAACACCCCTCTGGCAGTCTCTCAGGTCTGCTTACACTGCTCCTTTCACCGCATCTTCCCAGCATGACCTGTGTTCAAGTAAGGATATCCACTCTTTTTTGGGCACACCATGATGACACCCATGTTGAAGATGCAAACAGAAGACCCCAAACCCGGGTCAGTTCCCATGGTGGGTGGACACTGAGTTACTTTCAATAAGACTAAGAGAAGAGCCAAGGGCCATACAGGAAATCTGTAGCAGGGAACATGACTAAAAACCCATGTTCTCGCTTCCCAACCTTGTTCTTGAGTTACATTTATGCACCCCTTTGAACACCAACCCCAGAAAGGATGAATCAGTCCCTGGAGGGGCCAGCCTCCCTCTGACAGCGTAGAAGATCTTTAGCCGATGAAACCAGAATCTGCTCCCTGGAAATCAACCCAAAAACTCTGTGGACTGAAACGCACTGAAAAGCAGCCTCTGGCTCGGAAAGCAAATTCTTCAGCGGTGGCTGTTGCATCACTGTAGGAAAGGGAGGAAAACAAACTGCTTGATGCCTATAAACAAGGGCTATTGTTAAATGTACTTGAGGATTTTTGTGGAGACAGCATCAAATTTCAGGCTTCCTGCTACTAAGTAAACGCTCGCCCATACGTGGAGGCTGCTGCTGTCTCCGAGTTTGCAAAAAAAAGAATTGTTACTATGGTAAAAATGCAACAATTATCTTCCTTCCCTGCAGTATCTGAAGTTAACTAGCCTTGAACCAGGTCCGAGTTAGAGAACAAGCCCAAGAGAAACACAGATGCGAGCTCCGTGGGGTGAAGAATCCCCCGTTCCAGGCTGCAGGATGAGTGTATTTACTCACCTGGCTGGACTCCAGTTCACCTGTGCTGGTTTGACCTGGTGCAGCGCGTGTGTGTATAAACGGGGCTGTGAATGCCCCATTGGATCTGAAAGGGTGCTGGTCCAGGTGTCAGGGACTGGCAAAGTCCTCTGGATCTATGCTCAGTGCCGCTGATCTGATTGCACCAGAGTGGCGTTTTGGATCTATGGGTGTATTGACTAAAGACCTGCTGGCCCAGACGTGGCCTGTGTCCCATCATTATACTGCTGATTTTGCTCTGCTTTCTTCTCACCTTCTTCCAAAGATGCTTTAGGTAAACCTTGGTGTGGCTTAGACAAAAGAATCGACTGATGGCTATTTGAAGCTGTTTCCAGCCTTCCAGTAGTTTCATATAGCTGTGGTTTACGAATTGATTCATATAGATTTGAAATATAAAGTGAATTAATGTTTTTCTGGAGGGTCTGTAAATGCTCGTGGAAGCATGCACGGCAGAAGCCGTCTATGAAGTGATGGTTTGAAACTAATCTCTCTCTTTTCAGGCTTCCTGCTGTTGCCCATGCCAAAACCTACACCTCTTTCTCATTAAATGAAAACCAAGACTTTCTTAGGGTAAGAGGTTTTCTTAGGCTAAAAGGGGTTTTGGGAGGGGGACGTGGAGTGAGACAAAGCATGAGAGATTATTTAGAGGAGCGCTGGAATAGAGAGGGGTTTAAATTGTACTCCCTGCACAGAGTGGCAAAATTTCCCAGCCTGGTACATAGCTGGCTTCTCCTCTCCCATAACTTCATAGCTGGGTTCGATGGACTGGTCATGGTTTATCCTCAGCTCTCACCTGCATCCTGATGGTCCAGGGATGTACTGTATTTTTGGATTTAAAGGGGTCATCATAAAATCACAGAATAAATGAGATTGGAAAGGACCTCTGGTGGTCTCCATTCCAAGTCCCAGCTAAAAACACACCCACCCCACCCCCCCGGTTTGGTGTCATCCACAACCTTGCGAGGGTGCAGTCTGTCCCATCACCTCTGTCATGAGACAGCATGGACAGAGTAAGAGGCACAACATGCTTCTGCCAAGTTGCAGGGATCTCTTTTAAGGTTCTAAGCTGAGAATTAAGCCAATGTGGCCAGAAAGGGGAATGTAGTTTATTCACATTGATATTTTCCATGAAACAATGTTAATGCCTCAGAGACACATTTGAGCCACCAAAAGAAAATATTTTTCATGCCTTGTTGCGCTGGACCTTGCATTTGTCTTGCAGCCTAAAAACACTGAAGAGGCAAAGAAGGTTCGTGGGAAGGCATTTGCCAAGAAGGCCATTTGGGCTGCAGTTCACCCTGACCACCCACAGCACTTTGTTTGGGAGGAACCAGAGCTGTTTTCCCCTCCATGGAGAAGAAGTCTTTGCTATGGAGAGCAGCAGATGCTTTAAAAGCTCTTTCCAAAACTCCTCGATAGCAACTTGGATATAACTGCAACCTCCCCAAATCCATACTGGGGGCTTTCAGGAGGAGCAGTGGGACAAATAACTTAGCTCTGGGGAAAAGCACTTTGGAAGCCCAATGACCTGTAGTCTGGGGACGTCTGATCAGATGTCTGCTTTCGCCAACCCTGCTGCAACGCTACGCTAGATAAGAGTGCTCCTGCTGGCATGCAACGCAGATCCCCTCTTCCCCTATCAGTTCCTTGAACCCCTTCCCTAGAAACCCAGCCTGACCTTGCCTAGCTGGAAAAAGCTTAACACAAGCATCTGAGGGCTTAAAGCAAGACAAAAGCAGTTCCTGTAAAATCTGTCAGGACTGATCGAAACCATATTGGCTGCTTCAACTTGAAAGGCCTTAATCTCTGAGGGACAGTGCGACTGAGGGTTGCAGGATTCTTAGACTTGTTATCTGCCTTCACAGCCTGCATCTGGGTGGATTTAACCTCGATCCCGCCTGTTGAAGCAGCCACTGGATGTGTGCAGCCCATCTCTGGATCAGGGGGAGGGGAGGCTTATGTTCCTGGTTGTCTTGAAAGGAGCCATCAATCATCCCCTCAAGAAAACACCCCCTGGATCCAAACAGCATCCATAGCAGCTGCTCAAGCCCTCATCCATTATTCCCTCCGTGCACAGACAGAGATTCTGTTGTATTAAAAAAAAAAAAGAGGAAAAAAGAAGGAAAAAGAAAAGCCCTACCAAACCCTGAAGTTCTGAAAGTTCACTCGGAAGACACATTCAGGCATATAAGACGCCTGTGGCACGTGGCCAGCTCGGGGTGACCTACGGGCTACTCCCCCAACGGGACTCAGATTACACGAACCATCCTGTTCCTTCCAGACGGTACCATTAGTGCTCAACACCTATCGATCATCCTGCCGGCATTCCCGCTGGAGGAGCACGGTCCTCTCCGTGCATCGGCCGCGCTGCAGTGCTGCCACCTCCTCCGGCCCCGTCCGCCCCTCCCTCTCCCCCAGCCACCCTTTGCGACGTTGTGCCCCAGCTCCAAACCTTGCTTCTCCAGGCGCTGAGCTCATCCCTCTTTCGTTACATGGTTTGTTTTTCCTTTTTTTTTTTTTTTTCTTCTTTTTTCCCCTTTTCACTCCCAGACT
Source organism: Buteo buteo (assembly GCF_964188355.1). NCBI lineage: Eukaryota > Metazoa > Chordata > Aves > Accipitriformes > Accipitridae > Buteo > Buteo buteo. Next base: position 1,101,322 of record NC_134171.1, read on the forward strand.
GCTGACATGTAGATTTATAGCCAAATGTCAGAGCTCTCTGGGTCTTGGACTAGTTCTACTTACTCTGGGAAACTTCTGGAAAAAGAATTCATGGGCTGGAAGGGCTTAAATAATGCATCTGTGGCAGATTCAGCTCCTTGCTGTTAGCACCCTTCAGAAGAGCTGAATGCAGGCCAGGTTTTGTTTATTTTTCCTCTAAATCCTCCCCCCGCCTCCCTTTAGTCCTCCAGTGGGGCAAAAAAGAAAAGTCTGGTGGAACCTCCATCTCCTTACTCTATTTCTTCCCCTTTCAGCATCTTATCACGATTGTTTCTAACTCCACCGCCTCCCTCCCCCAACACCTCTCAGCATCCCCATAAAATGGGCTCGGTGGCTGCTGGAATTTCCTTCCCATCATGACGATGGCCATGGCAGTTAGCAGGTCCTAATTCACTCTCTCATGCATAGAGACTTGGCTACTGCTGTTCTGTTCTCACCAGTCTCAGGGTGGAAATTCCTTCAGAAGCTGAAGCCCTCACTGCTGCCAGCCAGCAGGGTAATGATCCAGAACTAGAGTCACCACGTTCATGGCTAGTTTAACAACTTATTTTATTTCCAGCACCACACACTCGTTGCCTAACTCTCAGAGGTATCCAGTTTTAGACTGGAAGCCCCCTTTTACCCTGAAAAGGTCAACCCCCTATTCTTCATTAAGTTCTCATTTTAGACTGCAGGTCTAGCTCTGAAACCTGGGCAAAGTGGGGGCAGCTTGAGCTGGGAAGGCCACCAAGACACAGCAGACGGCACAATCTGTCCTTTCACAAAGGTGTGAGTCCTACAGCTGACCCTGGTGTCTCTCCCCAAGACCTGTCTTTCATACACTGACACAGCAAAATCACGGTCTTCCTCCTGCTCTGTGGAGCTGTACCACAGATATATATTCAAGGCAGGGAATTTCCCAGGGATAGCCCTTGCGAGGAGGACACCAGAAGGTCCTGCGTCCCTGAGAAAAGTCATGCAACCACATGTCAGTCTGAAATCCGAAAGAAAACAGAGTTTTCCACTTAAAGCGTGTTTCGTAACTCTGCAGACTGGACTGGATGGGTCTCTGGCAGCTGTCTGGGAGCGCAGATGCTCAATGCACTTATAGACGTCTGCATTATGCACACCTTACACAGAGGTCTATGACCTGGAGCTGAATCCTATTCCTTAAGGAAGGTGGGAGGAATCCCAGCAGTCACCCTCACAGGAGTGGGCCATGTAAAATCCATTTTTTTGGCCCCAGGGAGATACAAGACCTACTTTCATCTTTCAGTGATGTTGCATTAGTTTTATCTTTTCCATCACACTAGTTAAGGTCCCAACCCCTTTATTCTCTCCAGTGTTGTTAACATCTCTCCTGCAACAGGTGCCCAGCAGAAGGTGTAACAGGTCCCTGGTTGAGAAGGTTTCAGCCCAAGAATAAATTCTATCCCCAAATAGACCCAAAGTGTAGACACTGCCATGCTTGCACTGGCAGGATTTGTCCCTTGGTCTGTAAACTTTACTGAATGGAAACTTTATTTTTCTGTTGCTCCAAGAGCTTCACTGAGCTCTGAGCTGGTTTGTGTGTGTTTAATGCGTAACAGACCTGGAGACAATGGTGGGATCTGGGGAGAAACCAAAGGAATGTGGACATGGGAGGGACTGGAAGGCACCTGAATTTGAATGGGCTTTAACTCTCACCTCAAATTAAGCCCAAACTGAACTTTTCTTCTGCTTCTACTCTAAAGCACTGCACTCTGCAGAGCCCAAGAAGGAGCCGGACCTGCAAGATGAAGGGGCTGGATGGGACAGGCTGGAAGAGCCCATGATGAGCCACAACCAAGACTGGGAAACCCAGGTGAAGGACAAAGCAACTTGAAGGACCATCAGTCCCACTGCTGTCTCCTCTGCACATTTTACCACGACATCATCGCTGCAGAAAGGGGTCCTTGTACACTGGTCCAGTTGCCTTGGCATTTTCCTCCTCCTCTTCTTTCTCCTCTGCTGCCTGACAGCCCTGGTCTTGGTGGTATGCAAACACAGGAAGAGGTGATCCTTTCCCCACAGCATTTGTCATCAATGTCATGGAAGTTACTTATGATCACAAGCTGGAAATTCAAGGAAACAATGTCCACTCTTAGTGAGCATGACAAAAATTGTCTAAGCAGCCCAGCAGCCTTGTTATTGCCAAGGGTTTGCACCAAAGAGCTTTAGAGGGGACTTAAACCAGGATGCTGAGGAGGAATCTCTCTGGAAGTGGGGAGAAGCATGTGCTAAAGGTTTGAGAGGTTTGTGAGAAGTTTCTCCATGAGCTACAGGGACACTGGCCAGGAAGGATCTTGGCAAAGGAGGAGGAAAGATGGGCTGGACAGAGAAGATGGAGCCAGAGGGAGGGCAGATGCAAGTGCAGATAATATGGCATGAAAGTGGCACAGGTCACCTCTGTCTTTGCTTGCCTGGGGAATATGCATTTGATCCTTTGACTCCTCATCTGGTCCTGCCCTGGCAGGTGACTTAGAAGTTATTTGGGCTTCCCCACACAGGATGCTGCTGCTTCTGAAGGGAACAGAAAGCTTTGCATGAGTCACCCTTACCTAGAAATCATGCATCTACACAGGCCAGCTTAAGAGATGAACAAAATGACTTCAATCTATGCAAACACAGGTCAAACTGAGATTGTAACGGACAACCAACAAAGTCACAACAGAAAACCATGAAATGTCTTGTCGTGCTACCCAAAGGCAAATCACAGATCCTGCAGGTGTCATTGTCTGAAAACCTCCCCAGCAGTGACAGTGCTAGCACTCAGGCAGCATGCTGCATAAGGCTGCAAGCCTCACTGCTGCCACTTTTCATGGACCCTTATAGCAGGTGTAATGCCTGATCAGCACCTTTGTCACTGTAGGGAAGATGGGACAGTTCTGGGAGTAAAACAGGCTGCAAACCCCATGTTAGCCTCCCTGCAACCAACACTACATGTGTCTTAAATTCTGGGACATCTTAATGCTGGTGAATATCAGTACACAAGTAAATCATCCCTTCCTGAGGAGCATGGAGTCCTTGGTCTCCGTCTCTTCCCATTTGGCCTTGGAGTAGCTGCCGTGTGAGGGTTTTTGGTGGCCATGCATGCTACTAAACATTACAGCTTCAGTGTTCTACCAGCCCCTCAACGTAAAGCCCAAAGTTACACACTCATCTGAGCAACCTCGCAGGGCTTGATTTGTAACCTGGATCACACCAGCTGGAATTCACCCCATCCAAGCGTAGGTGTCGACAGTGTGGATTTCCCTACCTGTCATCTAGACTTCCATGGCAGAAACAGGAACTCACAGGCTGCAATTAGTCCAACTTATTTTAGGTATCTACATGAGAATGAGGTAAATCATGCCTGAAAGTTCCTTTTTGTTTCCCCATTAACTATAAAAAAAGCCCAGTCTGGACTAGATTTGAGCTGCTGGCAAGACATCTATAGGGAAAAGCCAGAAGGACAGGTCAAGATTTCAGTCCGGACAGAAAGAGAGATGTGTTGGAAGACAGAGGTGGATTTGTGAGTCATCAGTACAGATGGTGTGTTTGTGGATGAGGTTCCCAGAGAGATGGGGAGAGGGAAAAGAAACCATGTGCAAAGCCCTGTAACAGTCCTGCAGGCAGTGGGTGGGGAGATCAGGAGAATCCTGAGAAGGACACCAAGGAGGTGACTAGAAAGGTGGGAGGAGAACGAAGAGAGGGAAGAGTACTAGAAATGAAGAGGAACAAGATCTCAAAGGGAATAGTATGTCCAGTGACCACACGGATAGGGCTGGCAGGTCCAAGCCCTCCAGGCATCAACATGGGCTTGAAGCTTGGCTGGGAAAAGATTGATGTTAATGGGAGCAGTTTCAGTGAAGGGCTGTAGATGAATGTTGGATTGCAAAAGATGCATAGGAGAAGAGATGGGGAGAGCCAGGTTAGACTTCAGGTTTGGGAGAAACTGAAGCATGTTTGCACTGACAGGAGAGGGACAAAAGAGACGAGAGCATTGAGAGAAGGCTGGAGAACTGGGTGACAGGGAAGAGAATGGGAATGGAGCACTGGGAAGGTGTCAGTGGAGAAGGCAAGGCCAGAGGAGATGAAAAAGAAGATGGCAAATGTTTACATGTGCAAAAAAAGGGTAAAAAGCCATGATCTGTGTCGAGTGACAGTCTCTGCTTTCACCATGATTTGACTATACTATGGAGCACTCAGACAGGTATTTCCAGGACTGTGCAGAGTTAAGGTTTCAAAAGTAGTGTCAACTTTGGGATGCAATATAAAACTTACTGCTGAAAGCTGATCTCTAAAAGGAGTAGCACAAAATTACTTTCCTTACAGAGAGATTATTCCATAAAAGTGAATTTCTTACATTTTCTCTGCACATCTAGTGATTCCTACTCTCAGAGATGGGGTAAGAGGCTCCACTTCTGACCTGATGCACTCGAGCAATTTTCCTGTTTCTCTGTGCTCATAACAAAAGTGTAAATTTATAGTGGAGACAACAGGACAGGACTGAATGCTAAACTTTGGCTCTTCTTACTGTCACAGAAATCTCACTCACTGATCTTCACAGCCAAAGCAAGAAGCAACAAACCAAAATACTCCTATTCCTTTGTGTTTCTCCTTTTGTCACAAGATAAATATATCCATCTGCAGAAGTCAGAGTATTTCTTGTAGTAGGCCAACACCCCCTCCAACATTTACAAAGATTAATAATATGGGTAAACCCAAGAATAACAAAGATTAATAAAATAGGCCAAATGTTCATGTTTTCTGCAGAATCACATACAGAGGAGTTCAGATCTCAGGGAGATGCTCTGCCATTGTACAGATCATGTGCAACGCCCTCTGCCCAGATCTGAGAGGGGCCTGAGCATGGCGTGAATCAGCTGGATGGTGACACTGGGGAACAGCCCAGTCACACGTCCAACCTCAGTATTACCTGCCTCTCAGCACAGGTTGAGGGAGAGCTCTGGGAAAGCGCCAAAGTAGAGGGAAGAGTCCTCCCAGGACAAGTTCAGCCTCTGGTTATGGTGCCCGGACTCTGATAGACTCAAGGTGATTCCTTTGCTCTGTGTGATCACAAGCAGGCTGATCTCTCTGCTTTCATCTGCAGGTGAGCTATTCAGGCCTGCCTGGAAATTCTTGATGGCACGCTGTATTTTCTTGCATGTATCCCCTCCCCTTCGCCTTTCTTCTTCCCTGAGCGAGAGTGATGGCTTTGTGCATGTGTCTGAAACAGCAGACATCTGCCAGTCACTGCTGGTCAGGGGCTAGCCAGAAAGCAGAGAGGGGGATGAAGCCGCAAAGGTTGTTTGGGGCCATATATGTATTTTCATGCATTTAATAGAAGGAGGTTATTCCTCCCCCCCCTCACCCACAGCAACAGACGTGATTGCACTGAGAAGGGATTTATAGGGCAATTCCACCCTGCCTTCATCAGGCTCTGCTCTGATCCTGATCCTCCCAGGAGGCAGTCTCCAAAATGCCAGATGCAGAAGCTGCTCACGCAGCCCAAGTGGAGTCTGAATTCAGCCTGAGTGTGAACTGATCGCCGTCCCAGCGATAGCCTGGCAGAATCCTCCCTGCCGCCCCAGGAGCTGCTGTCTGGAGAGGGGCTGCTTCTTGGGCTGCACATGCATTGGTGTGCTGCTGCTGCGTGTGCTTGTTTGGGGCTGCAAATTTTTATTTATTTTTTAAAGGGGAGTATAACCAAGGAGATTTGGCTGCCCTCAGCCTCAGTAACCCACTTTCCTCCACGTCTGAATCCTCCTTTCACTCTGCTGACATCCAGATGCTAATTTGTTCTCCCCTTGACCCTGCTCCTTCCCCTCCTGATTTGAAATTAGCTTACTAAAACATGTTTTCTTTTAAGAATCCACAGCCTAATCCAGAACAAACAAAACACATTTTCGCAAACCACCAACTGCATGAACTTCTGCCCTGGCCTTGACCGCACTCTCTCCGCCCCTCGCCTCCCAGCCCCCCCACTCCCGCCATCACCATCTGAGTGAGGTTTCCAGGAAATTTTTTTTCACTGACGAATACAGTTGCAACAGCTCAGAAACTGTGGAATTTTTTGGCAGCCGCCGGAGATGTTATTTTATTTACTTTCCTTCTGCATGCATGGATTTGGAGCGGTGGGTTTGGAGACGTGAGCGGAGAAGATGAATTTGCACACGTTGGCTTTCTTCAGTGGACCGTGCTGTAGGTGGAGAAAAGCCCTGAAAAGGAGAGCTCTTCGTTCTTGTTAATCTTAGGGGAGGAGCTCTTAATGCTTATTAACCTTAAGGTTTCAGAGAACAGATGGTTTGGGACTTGAAGAATTGAAATGAGACTGAGATGAGGCTGTTTGAACAAAAAAGTAAATTATTCCAACAGCACACAGGTCAACGCTTGCCCTTTTTTTCAGCATTTCCTATGAATTGTTGGGCTGTTTTGTTGTTTACCTTTTTGGTAACCCCTCCAGAACACACAAATTCAGTCCCAAGGAAAGAAGTTGAATGCCGGTGCTCTCCACCTCGGTCGCCTCTCAAAAAACTTGTGACTTGCAAAACAGGGAGTGGGGGGACATCCCCCTTTCTGCTAGAATTGTCACTTTTGTGTATCATCTCAGCTGTGACTGAGGCCAGGACAATTTTGCAGCGGGGGTTTCAGCTCTTCCATCTCTAGCCAGGTAAAAATTGAGTGTTGAGGATGACCTTCTGCTCAGAGGAGAGCTCCCCGCACTCCTAAATGCGGTGTGCCCCGGCTGCATACCGCATGCTGCTGCTGCACGAGGGGATCCGACCCTGCATCACCTGCACCCTCCCGTGCAGTGCCCCAGCTCAGGACTTCGGGTCCTGATTTTTCCTCCTGATACGAATCATCCTCTGCCCTCTCTAGTAGCCTCTTTGGTGAACAGGGAACTGCAGCCTGTCACCCTGTGGTGCCAGGTGGGTGATATTTGCTTGCAATATGGGTAACTAGTTCCGCAGCTATGGTGCACTGAAATGAATGAAAATCTTTCCTTTGTAATGGATCGTAAGGGATCCGTCTGAAATGGGGTAAAGTCAGGAAGAGCCAGAGGAGAATCTGGTATATTGGCTTCAAATGACAGACAGACCAACAGCGATTCCTGCGTTATGGGATCTCTTTGATGGTGGCATTTGAATAATTGATATATTTTCCTTCTTTCTCTCCTCCCTCCCTTGCTCCCTCCCTCCTTTCTTTCTTTCTTTCCATCTCTCTTTCTCGGTTTGTATCTCCTGACCCTGAGCTGCAGCAGTAAAATGTTTCACTTCCATGATGAAGTGTTGATTTTTCAATGGCACTGTATGAAGCCGACTGGTCCCACTGGAGACGTGCTGCTCAACCACAACAATAGATAGGTACAGAGGAGGCTTAAACATTGTTTTTCTGTGGTAGCTGTGGCAAAGGGAGTGTGGTATTAGCTGTGTCATGGGAAGAGTGATAGGCTTAGCTCATCTAAGCCGGTATTATGATGGGAGGAAGGAAAGAGGGAAGATTAGAGGCGGGCGGGATTGAATTACTCTCTGAATCTTTTACCGCATTGTTAAAATAAGCATCTCCAAGGAGACACTTTCATGGCCTAGCGATCTTGGTGTCTCTGGTCTTTGGCAGTGACCAATACCTCTGTTAATGATTAATACAAGTCAGGAAACATAGGTTATTAAATTCCTTCTTACGGCTCTTCTACCCTTCTGTAGAAGGGTACACCAACAGTATCTGCAGAGTATTTCAACTCACCATAAAATATGACTTGAAAACAATTAACCCAAGCCCCAGAGGTTTCTCCCTATCTCAGAGTCTGTAGGATACCTGCCTGCAGTAGGCTTTATCCAGACCCAAATCATGCAGCACAATAGAGAATAAACAGATTAAATTATTCAGCCCCAGTTAGAATCAACAAATAACATTAAAAGGTTAAAAGAGACATTCTCACCTTTTAATCTATACATCTATAAAAAAACAAAAGCAAAAATACAGCCAGGTTGTCAGGGAAAGCAAATATTGTTTTGCTAAATATTTTCATGTGTTAGAAATCCAATTTTCCAATGAATAACAACTTCAAGGGAATGTTTCCTGTCTGTCCTAAGTGTCACCCCCCATTCAGAACAGCATATGCACCCTTGAAAAATGGGATTTCAGGGGGTGAGAAGGCACTCTGCCTGCCCCACTTGCTCCTAGCTGACCCTGCTACATTAGTTTTAATATTCGTGTCTGCCAGGCTACTTTTCTGAGCTGAATAGCTGTTTCAGATCATCTTTCTTCAGCAGTCTTAACTTTTATTTTCCAAGTGGAAGATTTTGTGTATTCATTTCCTGACCATGCTACTGATCGCTCCAGAACATTTTCTTTATTTTTTTTCCGATCCACATCCTTGTCCCACTTTTGAATTTCTTGGATTTCTTCCCCTTTCATCTTGATCCTTAATGAAGGTACTTAATGGTAACAGGTCAAATTGATCAGCCTCTCTCTGAGAACCCTTGATTGACAGGTCAGATGTAACCACTGCTCTTTATATGTATAAATACATACGTACATAAGTACAGAGAGACTGAGTGAATGGCACAAGAGACTGGAGGGTGCGGGGTATACCAATTAAATGACAGTATTTTTGTGCAGAGAAGGTGACAGCAGAATAAATAGGCAGTAGTTTGGGCATTTTGTGCAGATGTAGAAAACAATGCTCACAGCCCCTGTAAGGGAGAGGATTCAGGGAGACTGTCCTGAAATCTCAGCCTCTCTCTTTCCTTCCGATGGTGGAGAGAGAAATCACAGTACCTGTAAAGACCTTAAAGTGCTATGAAAAGCCTCCTTAGCATAAATCCTAATAGTGTGGGTCCCTCTGCAGCTTAATAAGGCTGTATAAGGAAAATATTACTGGAGATGCTCTGGCTGCAGTGTGCATTTGATGAAGGAGCAACCAGCAACCAGGGAGGTTTGCAGAGCCCTGGGTCATGGGGAACAGCCCTCACCGGAGATCTCACCAGCACCAGTGCTATTCCTTCTTACTGAAGCAAGGACATGGGAGGGAGAAACCAGGCTCATGTTGCAGGCTGGGCAGCCAGGGGAAGCCCTTTGGAGAGATCCTCTGAAACATGATTTGTCCCAGCTCTTTGGCAAGCACTGGGGAAGAGTGAAGCCTGTCCAAGTCAGTCTGGTCTGGCTGGCAGTGGGCATCTCCAGGAGGAAATGTTCTCCATACGACACAGCTCAGCCTGCTCGAACCAGCACGTTGCCAGCATGCCGACTCAAGCACTCTTGGATCATCAGGATGGTAACTCATCCGGAGCATCCCAAGTAAACTTTGCCTGGAGCTTAACTGGGTCAAAGCATCTGCTTTGAATGAACTGCATGGATAAAACATTAAAAAAAAAAAAAAAGAAAAAAAAAAAGGAAAGAAGCAATAAACCAAAATAAGATATGTCACTTAAATCTTGCATAATTAGATGTGATCTCTGAAGCTGTAGAAGGAAATGAGCTTCTGCACGTCAATCCCACATTTTACTGTCAAAGAGGTCCTGTGTCCTTCTGACCCAGGGCCCGGCCATCCTGTATCATCCATTCATCACCTCTCTTTCCCTCTGTTTATTCATAACCTCTGAGTCAGTGAATTGAGTCTCCATCGGTCAGCAGCTAGTGCATGAAAATGGCTCTCTGGGAAAGTTCAAAGCTGAGTGATATTTGGGGGATGATAGTATTTCTGTCATCATACTCTGGTCGAGGATATGAGAGGTGGTGAGTCTCCGAGGCTTGTTCCCAGCAACAGCCACACCAAGCTGCAAACTCTTTTGGAGGTCATGGGACTGTTTAGGGCCTCTCTCCCCCCTCATCCGGCTATCAAATCGGGGAATCAGATGTGGCATCCCCCACATCCAAGTCATCTGTGTCCTTCCTTTGGCTACAATTATTATTTTTTTTGCCAGTACTTGGGGTTCAACCTCTGTCCTGAAACTCATGCTCTGAGGCACAGCACCAGCCAAAACCAATATGCTTGTGTAACCCAAGGATGGCAGCATTTACCAGATCAGGATTTCTAGCTCTAGGAACTGCTAACTGCTGGCTGCTGGGAATGCTGGTCTCTGTAAGGTGGCTTCAGCACCGGGGCTTTGTCCCTGAAGGGAGAAAAGCCATCAGGTAACTGAGACCTTAGCGTGGCACCTCAAGACCAGTGTTTCTGCTGGCATCGTGGTCATGTCAGAGCTGGCTGTGGCACTTTCTCACCCATTTAAGGAGGGAATGGAGGTAGGCAGGAGGGGGGAGCTTTTCTCTGCCTCGGCAGTTCCCACCACCGATGGTAATCTGCCTCACAGACCACAGCATCGCCACCCCATCGCCTGTCAGAAGCCTCCCAGCTTTTCCCCGTGAGATATTGTTTCGATCTCTGCCATTTCCAAAATCGCAACCAGATGGGCCCTGCCTCTACGACTGCTCAGCCCGGAGGAGCTCTGACTCAGTCTCATAATCACTATCCAGAAATTCAGGCTCCCTGCAGGACTTTTCCCAAAGACTCCACGACAGGCAGCGCAAGGGTTGAGTGAGCACTGGCCATAATGGGACCTCATCCTGCATCCCTAAGCAATGTGACTAATAGTGCTTGCTGATTGATATGTCAAGCCCGAGCACTGATCCTGCATTCAGATGGGGTGAGACCAGAGGTCCAGAGGACCTCCAGAAGTCTCTTCCAATGGAAATTATTTTATGCTTCTGTGAAATCCATATTCTTGGAAAAACAGGGGAGTGTTACTTGGTAGTGGTCAGATTTGTCATCCCAAGAACGGGTTGTTGTTTACGTAGTTGTTTTAATGAAGTTTTTATTATTATTTTCTATTCTAGTCTTTTCTTTTTTTTAATTTCTTTTTCATTTCCTTTCTTTTTCTTTAAACCATTACTGTAAGTTCCTACTTGGATGCACTTTCCACGAAATCAAGCTTGGAAAATTTTTCCTGTTTCTAATGACCAGGGATGAAACCCTAGTTCCCCAACCTTGACAGCTCAGGGAACATGCTACAGGCTGCTGATCCTTTTAGTACATGGTCTTTTACCAGCAAAGCCCTTACTTACTTCCAGTAATTTGGCCCCAGCTGCCGATGCAAGTCAGCAGACCGAACATGATGTGTTCACCAAATTCCTTTGGCACGTGTACCCAGGCTGCGAACCTTCCTGTTTCATTGTGTGGCTGCTTTGCTGACTGACTTAGCAGAGGCAAAGGGTCACTGATAAAAAGTTTTACCTCTGCAGGTGCTGGTGATGGAGGCAGCTTTGCCCTATGGCTGTGGCACTGAGCAGAAGCTCGCCTATTGCATCTCCTTGGGCCTGGGAACACTTCTGCAGACGGAGGTCTCCTGCCTTCCACATGCAGAGGAAGGTTTTGGTCCTAGAGGCTTCATTTGCATGGGACAGGCTTTCCCAGCATCACATCAACACATGGCCAAGCTCAGGCCTGAAGGGTTCCAAGTTGTCTCCTACCGGCATGGGAATCCCTTCCTGTGGCCCTCCGCTAGAGGGAAAACCCTCCTGGAGCAGCCAGCCTTGCAGCTGAGCTCCTCACGGGCAGGGATTAGCGTGGCTCTGCAGGGAAAACAACCCGACTCGTCCCTGCGCTCCGCTCGGAAATGCGAGCGGCACAGCCTCTGCTCTGCGGGAAGCCAGGCGGCTTTTCCAGGCGCCTCCGAAGCACCCGAGCCTGGGCTGGTTTAGTTTGGTCGGTGTCCTCTCCTTTTCTTTCTCTGCTTGGATAGATCTCCTCCTGACTCCATCCCCTGGACAGGGAAGGTACCAGGGCCAGGCGTCCAGGTGCTCAGAGCTGCACAAGCATCAAGGAGTTTGTGAGAGCTGCGTCCCTCCACAGGGATGGAGAGAGCTGTCACCCGGACAGGCACAAAGAGACCACCGGAGGGAAACCAGGTCCCAGAGGGAATAAGGGGCTCAGGACCAAGCAGACCTGGACCACAGGAGTTTTCCTTTAGATAGGAAAACCTACTATCTTAAACTTGGCAAGATCACCACCTGCTTTTTGGGGACTAACTCTACCTTCAGCCTTTGCATGTCTCAGGAAAGCAGGGTCTCTGCAGATGGCCCAGGGCAGGTTCCTTGCTGGTCATGGCTTTGTACTGCGGGTTTTGTTCCCTCGGGGGCACAGCTGGCATTTTGCACCAGTGGCATTTTCACAGATGTTTCCATAAAAGAAAGCATCTGCTCCAAGCTACAGAGGCTGTATTTGGTCAAAAGTATTCCCTGGTTAGAGGGGAGTTAGGCTAGTGAAACTGCTAGTATCTCCCTGCCTGTATAAAATGCCCTGCGATGCCTGTCTGACCGCAAGTGGCCAGGCACCATGTCCCACATCTCATTCCAGGGATGCCCCACTAATAACAGCTGTCTGTTCCACACCGTCCTGGGTCACTGCTCCCATCCCACAGGCACCGGGGCTGCTGGGCTGGCCCCTGTGGTATCCCCAGTGGTCAGAGAGATGCCATAAGGTACAGACCGTGTCAGCGTGCCAGCAAACAGCTGTGTGGGAACCCCTGCGTGCATGCACGCCGTTTGTGTGACTGGGTAGGCTCGCATACGTCATCTTAAACTGTATAGGAACATTCCTGGGTTAGCCTTGGTCAGCACATCTCAATCATGGCTTGAGCTTGGAGGGAAATCCACAGCCTGCTGCAGCCTGATCCAAGCAGTCGGCTTTGCCTTTGGCATTATGAAAGCTTCTCTACGGCTCGGGCAGCCCTGAAGTGTTTTCTCCTCCCCTGGAGGCTCCAGCTCTGCACGGCTGTGCTGTGTGTGCACACGGGCGGCCGTGCGTGTGACTCACATGTGAGCATTGGTGTGTACACGTCTGGGGTGGGCTTTCCAAAGAAATGCTGTCCCCTTGGGCTCGCAATCTTTTCTGCATTAGGTTGCCTCTGATGTTGCAGCCAACGGGTTTTCTTGGCACAGGCGTTCAAGGAAGAAGCATGCGCTCAACGGGTTTCAAAGAAACCCCACTGGAAGAGGGGAATTTTGCATTCCCAGACTCAGAGCTCCTCCCGCCGATGCACCCTTCTCTGAACCCTTGTCCCAAGAACTGCCCTCGCCCAGACGGGGCTGGCCTCATCCCACCCTCTCCACTTCTCGCCCAGCAGAAATTCCCCGCAGAAGGTTTTCTGCGAATGAGCTCCCGTCGGGGACAGTTGCTCCTCGGGGAGCTGCTGCACATAATCAAGTCAGGCAACTCCAAAACTTTCCTTCCTGATGGTTGGAAACAGCGTTTTTGGATGTTGGGGGGTGACAGCTCCTTGCTGTAAGAGGGTTGGAGGACAATTGTTTGGATGGGGCTTCAAAAAACTTTAGTTCACCCAACTTTCCTCTCTGTGATCTTGACAAGTCCCCTTAGAGGAGCTTGTCTGCCCTGGGACAGGCTCCTCACTGCTCCATCCAGGGCCAGCCCCACCAGCCTTGAGCAACACCTCGGGAGAGTTTTCCTGAGTGGGGGTGGCTGCTCCTGTATACAAGGAGAAAAAGGAAAGATGGAGTAGTCGGACTAGGCTTAGATTTGGTGTTTCTGGGCTCCTATTTGCTATATGCTAATTAGGGGACACGGGATGTGGGAGTGTCATGTTAATAGGCACAGGTAGGAAACCGCAGGGTAGATGCTCTCTGAAGCATCACTCCCACAGGTTGATTTTCTGTGAATTTAATTTTCTATATACTTTTTTCTCCCTCTTATATGTTCCCTAAAGGTACCAACCCTGTAAAGATTCACCCTGACCAGGTGAGGCCAGGTGAGAGGGTAACTCTTCAGATTTTTAGGCTGGTTTATTATGGCAGGTTACTTTTAAATCCCTCGTGAAAGCCCTTTTTCACCTGGTTGTGGTTGTGCACCTGGATAACCCACACTTCCATATGTTGTGTGTGTTCATCGTATCTGCTCTGCACTGTCCTTTCCTAATCTGTGATTTTTCCGTCTTCCTCATGTTTTCTTTTTGTTGTTGTTTTTTGCTGGGGGGGGGGATATTTTTTTTTAGCTTAGTTGCCAATGTTTTGTCTCCTTGTTAACCAGGAAATCTTTTTAATGGAGGGCAATGTGTTTTTTTTTTAAGAGGGAGGAAATGGGACAGGCTCCGGATTATGCACGGCCAGACTGATTGCATTCCCTGCTCTTACAGACCCACTCAGAAGAGAAGTGGAGGAAGAAGAGGATGGGGTGCTGAGAGGCTCTCCAGCAGACTTGACTTTTCCATCAGTGCCTTGTTAACATCACAGGTAATTTTCTCCTGGAAATAACCAGAAAAATCCGCTTGGGCCAAAAGAGTTCAAGAGTTTAGAAAAATGAGGAAGGAGAGGGCAGCAGCTCCTTTGTGAGCATATGGTCCTGGTGTCAGCCCCTGGCATCTTCCATCCCTATGGGGAAAAGAAAATGTTTAGGCATAATAAAGAAAATAGAATAACTTGAAAAACAAACCAGAGCAGTGTGAAGTGTAAGAACCAAAGAAAGCAATGGCAGCGCTCCCACTGCTGCAAGCAGGCCTGGCTTTACAGCCTTTCTGCTCAGCCCCCGCCAGTGATGGGGCCTTTCTGAGGTGCTGATTAAGAAAAGCCCTAATTTCCCAGGACAAGTCAGCCCCAGAGCAGGATCTGAAGTGGGTAGGGCTGGACACTTGCCACCAGCAGAGCTGGTGAGTCCCATGAAGAGAGGAGAGGAGAGGAGAGGAGAGGAGAGGAGAGGAGAGGAGAGGAGAGGAGAGGAGAGGAGAGGAGAGGAGAGGAGAAGAGAAGAGAAGAGAAGAGAAGAGAAGAGAAGAGAAGAGAAGAGAAGAGAAGAGAAGAGAAGAGAAGAGAAGAGAAGAGAAGAGGAGAGAGGAGAGGAAGAGGAGAGGAAGAGGCATGGAAACTCTCTGCCCTGTAGGATCACAGTCACTGTGACTGTCCCCTGCTCCTCTGAGCAGACGCAGGTTCAGGGACCCATGCCTGAGGTTCTCCATGGGTTCATCCTGCTCACGCTTCTGCAGGAAAGGCGTTTCCCATCATGAATCTGCTTTGTACACAAAGGTGATCAAGGTGCAGCAGACCCAAGGGAAAGCCTTTTTTTTGTCTGCATGTCCTTCTGCTATCAGCTGTGGTTAGACTGAGCTTAGTCACCTGCAGGAGGATCAACAGATCTGTCACAAGGCAGGGCAGCCCCTTGGGTGAGTGCCCATCCCGCATCATCAGCTGGTAGTCTGAAACCTTGGCAGCTCTCAGACACCAGGTGGGGACTATCATAGACATTTCTGTAATCCATGTGCTCTGTCACGTGCAATTGATTCAGCTGACAGAGAGAATTCATTGCAAATCACGTGCAATTGCCAAGCTTAGTCCAGAAGCAGCTAAATAGTATAGCACAGCCTGTGTCAAGATGGAAGATGTAATCATCCCCCCTGGTGCTCAAGTGCGTAATTCCTTAGCATCTCTCCAGTGCATACAGGTTGTCATCTTCCCACTACATGTTCAATCGTACGGGAAATTTATGGGTGTATTAACGTGCAGATTCACAGATGGACATTCACTTCACAGATGAACATTCATGTCCTTGCATTTGAGGAATTTCAGCCAAAGCTGGTAGCAAGCCAAGTGTTTGCTCAGTGAAACTTTTGATCCATGATTTCTTGCAACTACTTTCCATAGTGGGAAAAAGTAAAAATAAAACAAACAAAAAAGTGTAACTGAATTTGGGTTTATTTCTAATGAGCTCTTTCTGAAATTGTGTCTGACACTAGCAGCTGTCAACAGCCTACCATTGTAGGCACCAAAGGAGAAGAATAGAATTTTTGCCCATTTAAAGTGTATAACCTTTCTCTAGTCGTACCACAATGTTGGAGGCAGCTATACACACTGCAGATCATGGTGCTCTGGGACATCATGCAGAGGGAACAGGAATACTTTGCCCTAGGGTAAAGCTTGCACTTTTTTCATTTTTTGCTTTTCTACTTGGATTCTGTGGATTACCAGCTTTGTCTGGGTCAAGCCTTAAGGTAACGATAATGCCATGAGTAAGAACTGTTCTTGTGGGATTTCTGGTTCCTCCAGCTCAGGAAGTGCTGGACATTGCAAAATATTTCCTGTCTAATTTTCTCAGTCAAGGGTGTTTGAAGCAAATGCAACCATGATAAACAGTCAGGATCTGACCGTTGTCCAAACCTAAACCTCTAAAATTTCTGAGACTTACCAATTTTATGAAAAGCCCTTAACTTGATCTTCCCATTTCTTTAACTCTGGAAAAAGGGCTTTCTGACTTCCAGCTTATGCTGTAGGATGGTTAGCTGCTTTGTATTTTCTATAGCTGGAGTTCAGCCAAAATATCAGAATTTGAATCCAAAATCCAAACTTCTTCAAAGTTCCAAACTTTGAGGATTCCTTTTTTTTTTTTTTTTAATAAACAGATTTGTAAAAGGCCAGTATGATCATCCAACAGTAACTTTCCTCTTAACTCTAGGATTTCATCCATTGATTGTTACCTTGAGCTCACTGCTTTCTGGCTGAACAGTTCTGTTTCAGAGAGATGTGTGATCCAACCTGGGGAGAGACAGCTATTTTAAAGCCAAGACCCAGTCATGAAGGTTAGATCCAAACATAACCATTCTCCTGGTTTTGGACTGTTCAAATTTATATATTCTGGGGTTTCCAGCACTTTTTGTTTAGGAAACCTTCCCATGAGTGAATGGGAAGTGCCAATTCTCCTTGTATCCAGACGCCATGTCTCATCCATTCCGCCCTCCGTAAATTATTCCCCCTCTCGACTCCCCTTTGTGGCTCCTGATGCTCATGTAGACCCAGCTTTCCAGGAACACTGGGGCTGTTGATGGTTTGTCCTAATTTCCTGATAATGGACCCTGTAGACTTTTGTCTGCATCATCTGGCAGCCACCTCAGGTCCTGGACACTCAGCAGAGACTGAGCAATCTGCTGGCTGCCCTAACTGGCTTGAATTGTAGATAAGGGAGTCAGTGGGGTTTTGCAGGGACCAGAGTGATTTGAAGGCCCTCTGAACCAATAGGTCTTATACGCATGGTCCTGGTTTTCAAGCGCATTTCTTTTTGCAGCACTGCTGAGGACTGCAGTGTTCAGACAGGACTGAGATCCAAGCTGAGGGGGAGCTCCTAATTCAATGGGAGAAGGTCAGCTTACTTTCTTTTGCACAGAATGTTTGGTGCTGAGGTATCCAGAGAGGAAATGAATTCAATATGAGTTCAGGTTTTGGTTGACGTTTACAAAGGGAAAGACAGAGGGGAGAGTAGAAACTGCAAGCAGTGCAGGCAATGAAAGGCCTTTTCAGTCTAATACATTGTAGTGAAAAATAAGACAAAATGAAATAAAAACCTCAAAGCAGTTTTGTGTGGAAATGCCAACCTGGGAACCTGTGTCCTGGAACAGTGCCTCTGAAGAAGACATACGGAACCAGGAAAAGCCATTGCAAACTCCCACAAGGTATTTGCTTGTGTGCTAACACCATGCTGTGAGGAGTCTGCAAGGACTTCTGCACTAGGAAGGTCCTTTGCGGTCCCATCCTTGACTACTCACATGGTAAAGTTTGAATGCCGTGGTTTGAAGCAAACCTTAGTGATTTAACTGAGCAGATGGTGTCCTTCCGCATTGTTTCTTCCACAGGGAAAACGGGAAGAAAGCAGAAATCCAATACTCATGGAGCCCTTCAGTCTTAATGCTCATGTCCCTTGGTAATACCCTCTATAGGGCGAGTGTCTGCCCACGACAATCTCCTAGATTGGGTTGAACCAGCGAGTGACAGGATTAGATAAAGCTATAGATCAAGAGGAAACACTACACCACCTTTTTTTTTTCTGAAATACTCTGGGCAAGGAAAGACTGCTTTGAACTGCTAATTTTTCACATGAATTAAACACCAGATTGGCTGGAGATATGCTGGGAGGAGTCATGGGAAAAAAAAATACAACTGTATGCATTTACATCAGTGCTGTGACATGGCATCAACTTTCTTGCTGCAAAGTCTGTTATTTTCCACATTATTACTGGATAGTGCTAAGGTGTGTCTCAAAGTGCTTCCAGGCAAAAGTGTTCAACATTTCTATCCAGGTCTTAGTAAAGAAAACTCTCCCCATTGCAGATTTATCTGGTATTACAGGAAATCGCCTGGCTCTGCAGAAGTCAGTATTTCTCCCATTGGACAAGGAATTCTGTAAAAAGTACGTCTCAGCCACCACATCTGCATTAGAGCACAGCCTCTTCTGTGCTAGAAAATGCTTCTTCCCTCAAGCTGAGTGTTTGAAGGGGAAAGAGGAACTTCTTGACTCACATCAAATTTTAAGTACTGAAATTGCTTTGTTTTGATATTTTATCAATATGGTGTTTTAAATGGCCAAATTAAGTGGATTATTGTTTGCAATTAACACTAATTGCAATAAAAGTGTAAACATAAATCAAAATGTTTGAAATAAAAACGAAAGCTTTTAAGATTTCTTCTAAAAGTTCAGACCCAGACAATTTCAGTAAAGCCCACAATCCTCCTTTCCCCATCACTAGATTTTTGGGTGTCAGCACTTTGAATATTTCAGCTTTTTATCACAATTTATGATGGGAAGCTTGCTGAGATTTTAAAATAAAATTCACAGAATAGGAAAACCATTTCACACCCAACTGTAACACCCTGCAGACAGACTGTGTTCAGTTAAAGATGCTAATGTTGTGAAAAACAGATTTCTTCACCACCTTTAACTTTCATAAAGCAGACAGGAGTGTGGGATTTGGAGGGATCTGGAGTCAGGTCGCTCTTCTACATCACCAACAGAATTGTTTACCAAGTTGGCTTTACATGAATACTTCGTTCACATCTGCTAATAGCCCAAAGGTAATGGGCTTACATGAAGCCAAAGTCTGGAGAAGGTGATGTCTCCCAGGTGTCTTTAGTATTTGTAAGGAGGCCAAAAAGGAGAGAAGCAGAATCTACTGAGAAAGTGAACGTAACGTCTCTGAAAACTTCCATGGAAATTTAATTGTCTTCTGTCACCATTATTGTGCCATAAGAAATGGCATCCGTGTTTTGAAAGTGCTGTCCCCAGATCACTGAGCAGCTCGTTGAAGAAAGGGCATTAAAAATGCTTGTCTGTTTTGCTTATCGCCACTGAAGAACACTCATAAAAAAAAGTCTGTCTCAGAAAAAGAGGAAAAAAATCAAAATTTAACAAATGAAAACTGAGTCTGGTAGGAAGTTCATTTGCCCCAAAGATGGTGTATAGTGAGCTAGAAAATCAGAGCACTTTTAAATTCATTTTCATCTCCCCTTTAGAGATCTGTACTTTGAAAAGTATGGATAAACAGGGATACCAGTAAGAGAACTTGTTTGGACAACTTTGACTGAACAACTCTTCCTCTAAAATCCAGAGTCAGAATGAGAACTTTATTCAGTACAGCCTGAAGCAAACTCCTCATTAGCAGGATGAGGTAATTGCTTGAGGATTGGGACCCCAGACAGTCAGCTTGAGGCCTCCAAAAATGGCCTTTTGAAGCTTTCCATCTTTCAAGGGAAATGTGGAACTTCTATCTCCTTTTACTAGAGGTTTTTAGATGAACTCCAAACAAGCTGCAAGTTGGCCTGATGCCACAGTATTACTAACAAAATCTGGCAGGAGGGCAAACAACCTAACATTAAAAAAAGAAAAAAAAAAAAGTCCTTGTGTTACAACAAGTCATTTCTGTTGGAAAATTGTAGCCTATTGTGCTGTGCCAAGAACATCCAAATCAGGTAGATCATTGGCTTTATTTTGCAGGCAGCTTTGATTGTATAAGAATTTAATACTAATGTGTTTGGAGCCGTCAGTACAGAGCTGAACTTCCCCCGTCATCTTATAACGTCTGGGATCTCGCAGCAAAACACCACGAGACTGTGTCAGGTAGGGGGGAGGAACAATAGGATTACCTGGCACGAGATCTTTTCCACCACGCGGGCCAAGGAGGCCCAGGGCTTATCCCTTTGGCCTTTCCAAAGAGGAGAGATCAAACACTTTGCTGTCTTAGGGATTATGGAAGGAAGCGACAGCGGTGGAGGACTTTCGGCAATGGATGCATTAGCCCTGCAAGTAGAGTGGGGGAGCAGGGGGGGAGTTTATGATGGAAAATAAGAAAGGAAGGTGATACGGCTGATGACTGGAGTCTGAGATGTTTGGTCTGAGGTCCTCCTTGGGTCAGAAGCAAAAGCAGTGTGCTCACATCACAAAGTCCTCTTGGACAGGTTAGCAAAGCTCTGGAAAGTCCCAGGGTGAAGAGCAGGGACAGAAGAGCAGTAGGCGCATGGTCAGGTTATGGGGATTGAGCAAGACGCTGCCCGTGGCCTGAACGCAGTGTGCTCTTTTTGCACGTTAAATGAAAATAACTTACCCCACATTTGCTATATGTTGAGGGGAAGTCACAGTGAGTAAGGTAAGGCATGGAAAAAAACATCCAAGCGTTACTACTTTTGGGGAGGGGAGGAGGTGTGTGGGACGTACCTCCGTGCAGGCAGGTCCAGATGGTTATCTATTATCTATCTGTGCTATTACAGGTTATCTGCCGATATTACTGCAGAGAACTGGGTGGCATCACCTTGTGGATGGTGAAGGTGTGGCTGAGCTTTGCAATTTACAGGGTCGTGGGATAGTTCAGGCTGGAAGGGACCTCAGGAGGTGTCCAACCTCCTGCTCAAAGCAGGTCAGCTAGGAGCCCAGACCAGGTTGCTCAGGGCTTTATCCAGTCTGATCTGAAAAACCTTGAAGGACAGAGACTGTGCAACCTCTCTGGGCAACTTCTGGCACACCTGGGTTCCAAAATAATTAACATTTCAGTGGTGAGTTCAGCAGGGGGTTCACTTTGCCTGTGTTTAACTTCCTTAACATCTTCTGTGTGTGGAGGGAAGGGATGGGATGCTCGGGGAGGGGGTGGACCCTCCCCAAATATCTCCTGTGAACCTGTGCAGTGCTGAGTGAGTACTCCAGCCAGCAGACCTGAAAAGCCTGAGCAACTTCTGACTTCTGCCAAAGTGGGAGGCGCGTGTGACTTCTGCATCCTGCCAAACTCCATCGGCGTCTTTCCCTGGTTGTTACCTCATCTGGCCAACGGCTCCGGAGCACAGTTTGGCTGTTCTCTCTCTGACACGTTTATCTGATTGGGTTTTGTTCCTGGCACAGCTCTGGGGCTGCTGGGTGACCTGGGGTAAGTCATTCCTTCTTGGTAAAATGGGGGTGGTGCCCACTGCCGCCTTGGGAGCGCATGGAGAGATGGACTGTGAAATGCATTGGGATAATGGGGTACGATATCAGGACCAGAAATACCTGGCTGGTGGCATGAAACAGGTTGAGGAGGCAGAGGACAAGTGGATGGATGGGGATTGTGATAGGAAGAGGCCAGAGTTGATGAACTGGAGTTTCTCATAGCTAACCTACCCTTTGAGCAGAATGAGTATGCTGCATCCTGATCTCCTAGACCAAGTCTGCTCTTCCTCCTCTTCTCCACAGAAATCTGACTCTCACCAACTGCTCTGGGGCTGCCAGGCTCAGGTCTGCTCTGTCTTATAAACTTCCCTCTGTCATGTCATACCCACAGTAATTTACCCCATCCCAGCCTCATGCTGTAACGGGTATAGTTGAGCCATTAAGACCTAATGGCTGATTTCCTTGTGGAGTGGGGATATGAGCTGTGACAGAGGGATCATTTCTCCAGGCTGGCTGGGACTCTGTTCCCATCCCATCTACACCCTAAAACACTCACCTTTAGGCAACCCTAGCACCCTGGGTATCTTTCTTAACATGGGGATGTGGGACTGAACAGGAGGACAGAGCAACTGCCCCGCTCTGTCTAAATCCCCCTCTCCATCTCAGTCTTCAGCCGTGTTATTACTATGAATTATTAATGTACCAAATAATCTCTACTGCTGTGGTGAGTAGGATTCCTATTTGTGATTTGAGATCCCATAGTACAAAGAGCTGTATAAATGCATTTATCCTGTAGCATCTCAGCACCGGTCTGTGTGCACCCTGGTCGTCATATGTTTGTGCCTGCACTTTTCTCAAGTCATGAAGGAAAAGCATGAACGTGTTCCCAGGGCAGTGAAGGGAATATAGCTGTTCCTGCAGCTCCCTCTTTCACTGTGTCAGTCTCTCGTGTCTGGTAAGGCTTGAGCTCTTTTGACCTCTCCCCCAGTTTGTTAACTAAGCAGATTTTTCTTTTTTTTTGCCTGGCTGTTTTAACGCAGGAACATAGTTTTTCTAAAATATGCAGTCCCACTGTGAAATTGAACTGAAACTGGTCAAGAGGCTCAGAAGTTATTAATGGAAGAGAGGGAGAATGGTTTGGCAGACAGGCAGATATACACACCCGTGCACAAGATGTGTGCTCACAAAATCCTTCTTCTGTTGGGAAACCATATCACAGGACAGAGAGCAGCTTCAATGCAGTAACTGGGCAAGCCCATTAGGAGAAGATGCATTAGGATTTGATTATTTTTCTGTCAAACCCCTGTATTCCTACAGGTGTGAAAGTTCCCTCTTCCCAGAAATCCTGACGAATGGAAAGTCTCTCCTCAGCCAGGCTGATGCTCTTTAAATATAAATACCACTTGAAGGGTACGAATGGGGAGACAGCCTGAATGTCAATGAGTGGAAATGACCTTTCCCTGCTGAGGCTCAGGGTATCCATTCAAGTTTGTGGATGCAAGAAAAGATCTGAAGTCTCGTCCTGCTGAGGCAGGGAAGGCAAAGTGTGTGCGTATGTGCGTATGTGCGTAGGTGAGTCCAAATATGTGTCCAAAATATCTAAGTGGCACAGAGTCCTGGCTGCAGCCTCCAGTCTGGATTTTCTTGATGAGACATTAAGGCACCAGGATTATGTGTTTGTGTAAGAAAAAGAAACGGAGAAAGGGTGCTTTGTTTTATTATTGTTATTTTTATTAAAATAAAAGGGAAAAACATATTATGTTAGGAAATTAGGAAAGTATTTAAGTTTATTTCTGGAACGGAGCACCTTGCCCGATATTCACTCTCAATGTGGAAAGCGCAGCTTTCACTGCAGAGCTTGCAAATGAGAAAGTGGAGGGGAAAAACGAGCCATACCACAATGGTGCAACTCACCCCAGGGAATTTACCTTGCCCTGAACAAGCAGGAGGAGATGCCAGAGTAACACAGGCAGCACCAGTGCTGTGGCAGAGAGAAGTAGACCATGTCCCAGAGTAATGCCAGAGGGACCAAAGGGTGTCAGAGGCTGCCTTCACCTCAGGGTTGGTCTGGGCTGTAGGGTTGTTGTAGGCATCTCCAATGGAAGGCAATTCACCTTCAAGGGAAGACCACTCACTGATACGCTCTTGACGCCGGTGTCCCTGACTGGCCATAGTTGCAGCCTTCTGCAGTTTTCCTCTGGTTCAGCCCCAAAAGCAGCTTTTCCAGCAAGAATTGGGAGGAAGTTACAATTCCAGTCTCACTGCTGTGGACACCTTGGCTTTTACTGGGTGGGCTCTTTCAGCAGAAGAGTATAATCAGAATCCTGGTAAGCCATTTCTCATAATGTTTCCTAATGAAATTGATCTCTCTATCAGTGCACCTTCAACGTGTGTGTCTGTTCCCCTTCCTCCTCCCCAACTTTCAAACCTTTCAAAAATTAGTTAGGTTGATAAATAAGAGTACAGCAATGTTCAGACAAAGCAGCTGAAAGTGCCAAAGATGCTGAGTGATTGATGCCTCCAGGGCGCAGATGCCTCCAGCAGAGCTATGGTAAGTGAGAGAAATGATGACTTCTACTATGCATTTGTCTCATCAGAAAGCAGACAGACAAGATAGTTCAGAGGAGTCACGCACTATTTCTCTGACCGCACAGCTAGTGGACTGTGGGTCATTAGTACAAGAAGGGACCAGCATCGGCAGTGTGGGTGCCTACATGCTGTCAATACCTCCTGAAGTTCTTAGAAGTGCTGTGAAAATTAGCAGCCAGGCAAAGGAGAGAAAGAAACACTCAGATTAATGACTCTGTGAAGTCAAGGGCATCTTGTGAGCTCAGCCAAAGTACCAGTGTCCAGTGGATCTGTACGAGGATTGCTCCACTGCAGGATATGCTTTGATCTGAGTTAGCATTTATCTGGAAACCGGGGAAGAAAATGGCAAGACCTAAAAGAGGGTTTGGGGTCTCAGGGACAATCGATTTTCCCCTCTTCTTCTGAAATTGTTTTCACACCATTACAGGCCCCAGCCCCAGGCTGCGCACTAATATTGCACCTCATCTAAGGACAGAAGAGCAAACGTGAGAGAAAAACCAGTAATT
Source organism: Buteo buteo (assembly GCF_964188355.1). NCBI lineage: Eukaryota > Metazoa > Chordata > Aves > Accipitriformes > Accipitridae > Buteo > Buteo buteo. The sequence goes on from NC_134171.1 coordinate 1,125,613, forward strand.
AAAACAGAAAGGGAGAAAAGAAGGGATGCCTTTTCAGAGAATTGCTCTGGCCTCATGCTCCAACAGAGCCGTGCTTGGCACAAAGCTGGGCAAAGATGGCTTTGTGCCTGCTCCTCTGGCCAACTCAAGTTGGTCTGGCACTCAAAGGACCTCCAGGCTGGCCTCTAGGGAGCTCTAAATTATGCTCACAGCTGTCTTTGGCTCCCTCAAGGGTTGCTGCAGCAGCCAAGGATCCACAGAGCACAGTGATTCACAACTTTATGGACATGAAGGAACCCTTGGATCACAGAGCTCGGTGTCCTGGATAAGACCATTCACTTTCTCTTCTTCCTTGTGCCTGCTTTGGACAGTCTCTGAAGTCACTGATGAACTGCAGGGAATATGAGCGTGGGTGTGAAAATTGGGTACCGTTGACAGCCTTTTGGCAGCAAAGTGGGATGGTTTGAAGTGGCTATGAATATGATGCCACTTGTGCTTGAGAGGATGACAAGCAGGAAGGTGGTCCTTTTCATAGAGTGCCATGAAGCTGTGGACCTCCCTGAACAAAGATTTTGCAGAAGCTAATAATTTACATGCCTTAAAAAAAAACAAAACTGGAGAAGAAGTGCCCATGTCAGGTTATTGAACAAAAAAAAATGGCTCCTATGGTGCAGGAAGGCCTAAGACAGAGTAGGATGGTGGCTGGGAGAGTATTCTGAAGTATCACCTTGTGTTTCCCCTCTTTTTTTATTCCTTCTGAAGCATCAGCTGTTGGCCAGAGCTGCAGACAGGATATGGTACAACTGAACATTTCATCCAACTCTGTACTGCCCCTCTTGTAGCCTTGTGTCCAAAAGCCCACAGCCCACCATTGCAGAAGCCGGGACATACGGAGGATGACCGTGAGGGAAACAGAGCTCAGAGGACACCCTGCTTATCTCAGGGGGTGTTGGACTAGATGACCTTGAAAGGTTCCTTCCAACCCAAACCGTTCTATGATCCTATGGCATGGGCAGAGTCGTAAGTCCCATCAGCCCACAACCATTTGCTGGAGGAGCGTGGGAAATGCTGGTGGAGCCTTGCAGAGCCAGAGCCAGGGAGGATGGGGCACACGCGAGGCTGCCGTGGCTAGAGCAGGGCTTCTCCTCCCGGGCTGCCTGTGCAGCGGGGAGGGGGAGCTGGGGAGGCTCAGCAGTGTGACCCAGATGGCTTCCAGATGTTGGGGAGACAAGCAGGAGGGCTGGGCAGGGGTGAGTCATGTTTTGTGCTGAGCAGGGATTGGAAAGATGTTACGGAGGAGCACAGAAGGCTTTGCAGGGGACACGAAGAGGTGCTGGTGACAGGAGAGAGCCCTCTGAATGCACCTTATACCTGTATGGGAAATGTCACTTTACCTCTGTGCCCCCCAGCACCCACAAAAAATCAAGTGCAAATGGAAATGTTAATTTTAAAAGGGCCTCCACTGTCTAAAACAAAAGACTTTGGCTTGTTTTCTGAGGGATCGCATGGCCCAGCTCCCACCTCCTCGGAGATGGGAATGCAGCTCGGTACAGATGTCCCTCTGCCGAAGGAGCGATGGTGACATGTTCCTGCAGGAAGCCGGATGGGAAACTCACAGTTTCCTCTCTGGGTTCCTGTGCCATTTTAAGGCAATTGCTTCCACCCCACAGAGAGAAGCAGGTACCTTGGTTCGGAACAGGAGCCAGCAACAGGAGGGCAGACGTCCAGCAGCGACACTGGGCTCCTCTCCAGGAGAGCTGGATTGCCCAACTGTAGGGTGTCTAACTAGAAACACCATGGTGGTTCATCACCCAGATCCATCATTTACCTTCCCCAAACACATCTTTCTAGATTTTCCTCTACTTACTGGATTCTGCTTTCCAATCCTCTAGGTATGCTTTTGGTGGTTATTAAAGAAAAGTCTTTGCATCCTTTTTTCACCCCTTTAAAAGCCATTACTTAGCCTTTGGGTTGGTGAGGATATTGTGCACACAGAGATAAAGTAATTCCAGGAAAGAAGGTGCTTTCTTAATGGCAACCCGAAAGTAACATGCTTCAGGATATAGCCACATCTGGTGTTAATTCTTCCAGTGACTTGCAGTGAGAGCTGAGTGACTTTTTCTTTTTCAGCAGTAATAGGACTAAAATGATACAGAAATTCAGGGAATTGTTTCCTCTGGGAAAAAACCAGTGCAGAGGCCTTTTCTTTAAAAAAAAAAATAAAATAATGAAGCATTTGGAATTCTCTATTTCAAAATGATTCCTTGTCTCAGCATGGAATTTAAACAATTCTTTGCAAGGATTAAATGAGCTGAAAACAAAGCAAAGCACCTTGGAGTGAAACAAAACATTCAGAGTTGCTCTTAAGTAAAAATACAGTATTCTTTGCTCCGCATAATAAAAATAGAAACAAATCTCTGTTTTGGTTTGATGCTAAGCTGGTCCACTTTTCTAGCAGTTCAGCTACACCTCTGCTCACTGCTTTTTTGTAAAAGATGTGGTATTTTAAGAATAAAGGTACTTTTCGCTAGTACAGACAGGATGGAGCAGTGGGGTTGAGGGGGGCTGCACAGAAGAACTCTTCTCTCAAGCTCAGAGCACCGCTGTAAAGACCTACTGATGGAGTGAGTATAGGTGGGGAAATTTTTACATGTCAAATCTGTCCTATAGATAAATGGGATTTTACTTTCCAGGCAGCAGAATAAATTTCTCCCTAGTCCCCGTGCTTCCTGTGGAATTGCAAGAGGGAACAGTGCAGACCCAGTGGAAATAGACATTAGAGGCCACAGACTGATTTTTTTTCACAATGCTGTGTAGTTAGACTTTAACGGGAACCACATCCCTTCACCTTTTGCTTTACCAAGTGAATTCTGGTCTTGGGATCAGCTGCTGAGTGTGCAGAATTTGTCATGGCACGGAAATCTTACTTTCTTATTTTTCTCCCCTCTTGATTTGGGATAAATGACTTTCTTTGAATACCTTATCTACTAACACTGTCAGGTCTCCTGTGAAGTGATGATCTTTTACTCCCTTCCCAGAACAGCCAGACCCACGAAGAAGATGCAGCCCATACCCACAGAGAGCTGTGCTTTTGGTGGCCAGGTCTGAAATGCTATTCTCTCTTTTTTAGAGATAGGGAATGAAGAGTTATAGAAAGTAAAGCTCAGCTGAAAATCTGGCCAAGTTCTGGTGCGTAATTTTTCCCACAGGCCAGGCAGTTCTGAAAGCCTAAAGCTAGTCTCCAAAAACCTTTAGATATCAGGCCTTGGGTTCATGTTAGAGAAATTTGGCTGAGGGTGTAACAGGGGCTGGAGGGTCATTAGGACTGGGACTCAGATCTCCCAGCAATTTTTCCACCAGGTGAACAACGTGCCCTTTCTCCCTCTCAATGTTTCTAAATGCTAAATAAAAGGGATGCCACAGAAGACCTCATCATGATTGCATTTCTCTGTGAGCGGTACTTGGGTAACAGGGCACTCATTGCTGCAAAAAAGGGGATACAGGAGGGGAGGCTCCTAGCCTGCTCACAAACCCATCCCCGAATGGATGCTTACCCACCATTAAGATAAAGTGGTTCACAGTGATGAAGCCTTTTCCCGTCCCAGGAAGGAGGATGCTCTAGGAATGCAAAGTATTCTTGAACTTAGAATTGTACATTCCCATCCATGCGTAATTTCAGTTTCTGAGCCTGTGGAGAGATGGAGTTAGTGCATATTTTCTGGCCTGAAAAAACTTCTGTGCCTGTTGATGTGCTCTGAGCAATTCACAAGCATCTGGGAAAATCCTCTCAGCTCTAGTGGAACAAGAATAACTGTAGGGTTGGTTTGAACTCTCTGGCAAGAAACAAGTTGAGAAGTGAAGAGCCCAAGAGTGTGATTCTCTACTGAATACAGAGCGACTTCTAAGAAGGAGCTGGAAGCAATTCAGACCTTCAGCAGAGCTCTGGAGGCCTAGGAGCCCGGCTTGTAGCCCAGTGCTCGTATCCAGTTCATGTTCGAGCAGGCTGTAATGGAAAACAGCAGCCACTGATAAGTAACAATGGCCACACTGGCTCTGAGCTTGAACAATAGGAAGGTTCGCACAAGCTACTGCTCTGGCAAGTCCTGACTCCCAGGGGCACCGGCTACACGGCAGCTTCACTGGCAGCAGAAACAGAGCATCTGAAATGTTCATTAAGAGGCGGTGGATACATGAATGGTGACACTCTGCAGGATCCAAAAGGTATTGAACGGCCCATGGGTCTCTATCCCTTGGGCCAGGGGAGGAAACAAAGGCATGGCTCCGCAGCCACTAACGATGACAGGGAGCAGGGTAAGAAGCCTTGACTGAGGGCAATGTCCACCAGGCACTTCAGCAGCATTGTAATCCAGAGCTCTGACCTCTCCTATCAGGGATACCTCCATGTAGATATGGGGCTGTTGTCTTACTAAGCTGCTGGATGGAGCAGGTCTACAGAAGGCCCTCGTAGAACTGGAGAGGCATGGCCATCAGACCAAAAATTGCAATTTTGCCCAGCCCAGACAAAAATCACCAAGTGCCTCCTGCCTTAATCCCATCCCTTGTGGTTGAGCAGTCGTCTGGAATATTGCAGTCCCCGTACTCCGTCAGAGCTCACCTTTTGTGTGCGGCAAAGGGCTTGACTACCAACCCCATGTGTAAGCAGAGACACATGTGGTACAACTATAGGGATGGAGCTGCAAGACCCTGACCAAATCTGTGGCCATCCTTTTCTTTCAGACAGAAGCCATTTAAGATGATTTTTCATGTACTCTATATCTTTGAATTCAGGGGCTTTCATTACCTGGTTTTGAATAAAGCTAGCAGTGATGCTGAGCAGGTTCTGAAAGGAAAAGTGTGTCCCTCTGTCACTTACCTACAGGCAAGTTCACTTCTGTACAGAAAGTGACCAAAAGACCAACTTTACATTGAAGTCTTACTCCATACTGACGGATTGGCTTTGCTTGGTAGTGAATCTCCAGCTTAGGGAGATTAATTTTCTGGAAGGTGTTTCTGACACAGCTGGATGCAAGAAACATTTCAAGAGGAAGCCTGATTTCATGAACTTTACGGTGCAGATTAGCAGAGGATTTGGTTGGCATTCCTGGCCTAATCCTAGAAGTGCTTATGTGGGCTTTGTGCTGGCTGTTTGCACTGGATTTGGAAAATTGGATTGGACTCAGAAGTATGACATGTTATTCCAGCTCTGGCCTGCTGAAAGGATTGTGGAGAAGCTGGTCACCGTGCCTCAGTTTCCCCTATGCAGAAAAGCCTCATTTGGAAGCTCTTTCATGATTTTCAGTTTAAAGAAAAAATACAGATTAAAATCTACTTCCTTGATTGGTGGGTCAGCAAAATCTCTCATACTACCATTCTTAAATTAAATGAGGACTTACTGCTGAGTCTGCATGAAGAGCTGAGCCCATACTTGACCAGTTTGCTTTTTTTTTTTACCTTATAGTTAAGGCTGGTGAGCGATCCTCATTGAAGAAGAGCACAGAGCCCCTTGCTGCATTGCCCAGCTGGTAGCGATCTGTGCTCGGCCCTTGGCTGCAGAGGAATTTCTCAGCATGTGATGTGTGTGGCTCCCTGCTCAGATTTATTGGAACAGGGGGGGGGGAAGGCATTACAGCAACAGACAACCTTTCTGATCTTTCCTCCAGGGAGAGCGAGAAATAGAATAGTAAAGAGACTAAATATACGCCTAGAATGACTGGCCTTTTCCCTACCGATGCCTCTAGCACTCAGCAAAAGCACGTATACATATTTAAAAATGTTTCTTATTGGCACCATTGGCCGAAGAACTGCTGAGCTTTCCATCCACTGGGGATTGTCATCTCTTTCAGCCTCTTGCTTTGGAAACGGGGTCAGACTTTCCTGAGAGTCTGTCTCCATGGCAGGTCATGGCCCATTATAGGAACGTGGGACTGCGAGACCAGATCCAGACCAAATCTTGAAGGTCCTGGGACCATCTGCTTTGATGCTGGTGGACCTTTCTCCAGGCATTGCAAGACTTTCTGCTTTCCACCTGGAGCGCGGTGCAGAAGCTGCTGCTCCGCGCCGCCGGCACGACGTGCATCAGCAGCCTAGGGATCCCGATCGATGGGACAGCAGCATTTTGCATTTGACATTAATCATCTGCAGATTCCCTCACAACGTGGAGCTTCTCCACCCTGCTTTCTGCTGCTGAGGGCAGCTCCAGATGTTCTTTACGTCCACCGGGAAGAGTCTGCACAGTAGCCTGTTTATACAGCAGCACAGGCCCTCGTCGTGCTTGAACCCCAGCTGGCAACTAAGCGCCCAATGTGAGGCACGAAGGGTTGAGCTAAAGACACTTTAACAGGACAGAAAAGGAAGGGAAAATAATAATAATGATGATAATAATAATAATAGAATATACAAAACAAGTGATGCACAGTACAGTCACCACCCACTGAGCGATGCCCAGCCAATCCCTGAGCCGCAGTGTCCCCTGGCCAGTTTCCCCTGTTTATATACTGGGCATGACATCATATGGTATGGAATACTGCTTTGGCTCGTTTGGGTCAGCTGTCCTGGCTGTGTCCCCTCCCAGCTTCTTGTGCACTCCCAGCCTTTGCTGGCAGGGCAGTATGAGAAGCTGAGAAGCCCTTGACTTAGTATAAACACTGCTCAGCAACAACTAAAACAGCAGTGTGTTATCAACATTATTCTCATCCTAAATCCAAAACACGGCACTATACAAACTGCTAGGAAGAAAATTAACTTTATTCCAGCCGAAACCAGGACAACCTTAATCTGGGACATGGGGGAAAACAGACATGCCTGAGAGTCGCAGTCGTCTGGAGCGGGTTGCTTGCGTGGCCATTCCCCCTGCGGTCCCCTCTGATAGACACGAAACTGAGACTTCAAGAGAGCATTTAGCAGGTCTTTGCACCTTTCAGCTCTCCACCTTTCCATTCCCTGCTTGACCCTCCCGGGAAATTAATCTAACCGGGAGTACGGGACCCTCTATGGCCATCGGGTCCCTTGCTCTTCCCCAAAGGGAGGGATCGGCTCTGCCCAAGACAGCCCTGAGCACGAACCATCTGGCCCTAAATGACTTGTTGACAGGGGAAATCCAGGCCGGGCTGGAGATCTGAGGCGAGACCCGTGCATTGTTCAAGCCTGGCAGTTAAACAACACACTGGCTTTTTGCTGGCATCCTTCACAGGGTGATTTTTTTTTTCCCCCAAGTGAGTTTATGGCTCAGCCAGAGGCAGTAATACTGTGCCAGTATTTTAACAAGGCTTTCCTATAAATATTTCTCTTTTAGCTTATGATAAAGGCAGTGTCTCCTCAGATGGAGAGGAAGGGAAAGGCTGGGGAAATCTATTTGTTTTCCCATTTAAGCAAAACCACACATCCTTGTAATTATAACCAGGGAGGGAAGCAGCATCCTCTGGCAATCATGTTCCTCTTAATGTGCTTTTTTGCTGGAATTATTTATGTCCTGTTAGTGGGAAATATACAGAGTATGGTGATAGTAGAGAACAGCCTTCAACTTCTGTAATGTGAAATGGTTCCCATTTGTGGCTAAAAAGAAAAGCCTTAGAGAAACAAATAGAAAACAATTGGTCTTATAGTTTGTCTGAACATCTGTAACATTACGTTAGAACTGCTAATTGAAAAAAAACTTTACTTTTTTCCAAATATTTTACTTATTTTTCAAAATCCCTATGTTATGTGTGTTTGTTGGGTTTTTTTTGGGGGGTGGTGTGGTTTTTTTGGTTTTTTTTTTTGGTTTTTTTTATGAAAACTTGAGTTAGTTGCATAGATGGCTATGTGAAAGCTAAAAAAAGATATGATGATGATGACTATTGCCAGTTATTTCCCAAGGTGGGTAATCTGTGCAAAGAGTTCAGAGAGGAAAAATCAACTGAAAATCAGAAATACCTACAGTGATTTCACATAGGATATGAGTCTGCACCCTGTGACTGGTTACGTGAGCATCTCATAGTATTTGGCATGATTTGCCTTCTAGCACCTCCAGGAGACAGAAGAATGACATTATCTCCCTTACAGACCACTGAGGTCCAAAGAAGAGGAAAACTGGATTTTCAAAAGGTATTTGCAGAATTAAAGGATGAGGCAAAGCCCTTGCTGGACATTCACGATGTACAGATGCCCAGCTCCCATGGCAGTCCATGAGTTCAGGGAAGTAGGCACAAGGAGGATTAAGGAAAAGCCCACCAGGGCTTTGCTTCCATTTTTAGATACTTAGGTGAGATTATTCTTCTGTAATACCATCTCTAAAAGTTCAAAGTCCAGCTGAATCTACTCTTCATTGTTCCCTCCATACTCCAGGAGAGGCACCTTTGGCAGATGTGTCACCACAGCTGGATTACTCCTGTTTTAGGGGAAATGAATGGCTGTAGCGTCTCTCTTCATTTATAAAAAAGGGGTATCTACACAACTGCTTTAGAACTGGCTATAAGTGGGTCCCCTCCTGTCATTTTTTTTTTCTTCAAATAGAGAACTGTATTCCTGTAAACGAGTTATACAAGGATTTCCTTTATTAAACTCTCAAGTTCTAAGATTCATTTCCATAAAGTCCTGCTAATTCCTTGTATCATCAGATTGATTTTATCCTGCTTCCATTTTATGGGAATTTTCCACACTGGAAAAAAACAACTAGAACCAACGATGACAAGAGAAACCGTGCAGACAGCTGATGGCATGTTTCCGACAGCCCCGTCCTTCTGAAGCATCTGGCTGCAACTTCAAGAAGCTCTTCAATAGTTTAACTCTTTTCAAGTATGCATACACTTCCTATACTAAACAAAAATGTAAAATTACATCTCTCTTCTGGAGGAGAGGCAACACAAAACTCCAAATTCCTTTTGCAGTTCTTAGTGAATCAGCGAAAGGGATTCGTAGGGCGAGCTGTGTGTTTTATGAATTTATTACCAATGGATCCAGGCTCCAAGATCCCAATAGTCTGCGTGCTCGCATCCAAATTTTATGTTGTTCCTTTTATAGCAGAAGGGCTGGTTTTAGGCAACGTCTATGTAGCTTTGAAAGCATTGTCTGAGGAGCGCCCACAACCACAGGACAGACAGCTTCTCGCCAATCTCCGGTGCATATGACAGCCTGGCAACCTGCCGGCAAGTTGCAGGCAGCCCCGGTGGGTGCAACGGGCTGAAGCTCACTGCGGGCTGGGATCTCCACCTCGAGTCAAACACCCTCATCTTCCAGGCCCTATAGATTTGGGTTGGTGCAGTGATTATGATGTGAGAAAGCAAACATCTCTTCATTTATTCATTTTTTTTCAAAGCTGCTGTCAAAGCCTCTTCCCTGGTATTTCCAAGTCACGCTAAAGCATGGCCTTTGTAGCGTTGCAATAGGTCTGATGGCTTCTCCCAGTCTCCTTCCCACAGTCTGGCAGAGCTGGTGGAAATGAAGACCGTTGGGACCATCAGAAGGAAACCCAGTCTCCTCTGAAAGTGCATTCAGTGGCTGCTTGGCAGCAACATTCAGTAAAGGCCAAAACCCCCAGAAGACTGTCTTGCAGTGGGAGCATTCGTAAAGTTTCTTGTGTAGATTCTCCAACATCTAATATGGTGGTTGAGGTCACAGCACAGCCTTTTCCTAGTTGCTTGCTTTCATCAGCCTTGTTTGAAACAGTATCTCTGAGACCTCTGCTCCCCGTATCTATTGAAAAGGGGCTGAAGATTTAAAATTACCAGGGAGTTACTGGACAGAAGGTCAAACACATTTACCCTCACAGACATCCCTTCAAACACACACAGCATGACTGCAGCAATAGAAATTACTCATGGCTCTGATAATTTACTTTCTATGGCTGTGAATGAATTTTGAGAGTTGGCAAGTCATTATATTATTATCTTTGTGTGGAAAAATACTGATTTGTCTATATCAATATTTTTTCTCAGAATGTGTTAACTTTGAGAAAGATGTGAACACGAACATTACTTGAAAAAGAATATCAATATTTTTCCTTTCAGGAAAAAGATAAATGTTATTTCTCTGGTTGCAAATGTCTTTTTGTTTTGGAATATACACTAATAGTGCAGAAACTATATATTGTGGTCTAAACTGCAACAGGTTGTTTCCTAATTATTAAAATGAAATTATTTAGATTTAAATTCATTTTCCCCACTGGTTTGTGGTTCAAGATCATTTTGGAGATTCTTCTTTCCCTCCCCTTCATTTCAAGTGGGGAAAATGTTTCAACATTAAAAATTTTGGGGAACTGGGAAAGTCACATCTTCTTCTGCACCTATTTCCCACAGATGAGAACAACATCTCCCACGATGTACAGAGGCATGGTGAGAAGAATTGAGTCACTCGAAGACTCTCAACAAGAAATACACGTTATGTGCCCACAGACCCATGCTTCTGCATCCCTGTTTGCTGAACCCCATTGCCACAAAGAGCTGTAAAAGCTCTTGTAGTCATCTGGATGATTAGTTGTAGATTTTGACAATTTACTGTAACTGTTGAATGTTATGTTAATCTTACAGGAAAGGGCTTTGAGTTTAGGAGACAGATGTTTGTAATATGTATGTATTGATTACAAAGAACTCTTGGGCTCCACCCCATAGGCAGCTGCATTTCATTGTAAGGAAAGTCGGGTTTTTTTCTCCCAATCTACCCCGTGGACTGTTATAGAATGAAAGGTGTACATGTGGTGCAGCTCTGCGAAGAAACCATTGCATCAGTCACTTCACCTCTCTGTGCTTCAGCTTCCTCACCTGTAAAATGGGTCCAATGCTATTAAAGGTCTTTTGCAAGGTGTTTGGAGTTTCTCCTGCTCAAGTGATAAGATTTGGTTTCCTAATCAATGATCGTGAGAAAGAACAGAGAGCATGAACTCCAGCCTGGAATAAATAACTCCAACGTACCAGGCATGGACAATGTGAGAAATACACTTCAAATGAAGTCACCTAAATGTCACTTAACACCATTCTCCTGTGTATCATTGCCCAGATTGGATGTGATGGGAAAACGTTCCCCACCCTAGCTCTCACGGGCTGGTCAGAGATAACACCCTCGTATCCTAAGGCTTTCTGGTAACATCATATCGGTGTGACTGGGTTGGTACTGTTGTTCTCAAAGGGCTGAGAGAAGATGACCACATCTGTTATTCTTACTGCATCCAGGCCACACTGCAGAGCCCAGCATGGAGAATTGGCTCCTGGAAACCATCTCTGTTCATGATTAGAACTATTTTCTTTAGAAAATACTTAATGGCCAGCGTGCATTAATTTTTCCTTCCCTGTAATCAAGGTTAGTTAACATTTGCATGTGGTAATCCTTTTCATAAGTTCCTGGACATAAATCACTCGTCAAAGAGAGTCTGGTGGCTTGGGAATAGAGAACAACTGTCCAAAACACCATTGTGTGGGCCAAAGGTTGTGTGGGCTCCTCTCTCCCTAGTTGTAAATATCAGCAGAAAAATTAGTCTAGCCATGGTGTATGGCTGGGTAAAGTGCAGATAAATGGCATTTCTGAAGAGGTGGTGTGAGAACTGGAGAGTTGGTACGAGGGGCTTTGGGCTCACTCTGATTTTTTGTGTCCTTGAGTAAAGCAAACCCTACTCTGATGGAAGCACCAGCCTGGAAAGGGAGAGAAATCATGGTGAAAGTCACTGGGATTGTATTAATCTGGGTGTTACAGTCTGTCTCTTGTCCAAATGCAAACTGAGCATGAAGTAGGCTTTGAACATCACCGCTCTGACCTAGTCACCAGGTACAAAGTTTATGTTTGAAAACTAAACAGCAAAAAAGCGACATCATCCAGTTGGGCTGTTTGGGTGGATTATTAAACCACAAGAACAAATGGATGCGCTTAGTCAGACTAAGTTTTATGTACACTGGGACATGCAGGAAAGTTATTCCAAATTAACCAGGAGCATGGCTTTGAAACAAATTCACTGAACATCGTTAAGACCTTTCCTGCACAAAGGGTTAGGGTGGTCCACTGGATTAGCTAATCCAGTTTATATTTTCACCGTGAACTATATCACACCATCTTTCCCCTGTGCTCTCTCCAAGTGACTCAAACTCACAGTACTCTGGTGCAAGCTTGTGCCCAAGGGAACAGACCACAGATAACCAGTCCTTATACGATTAAGGAGCAGGAAAAGAAAGCTGGGGCTTGGTTCTGCCCCCAGCTCTCCTCATAGAGTTGGGAGCCTCACCACCACACAGGAAAAAAGGGACAGTGAAGCCTTGGAGGGCCACGTACTGGCAGCATCACGCAGAACACGAGGGACACTTTATGCCATGGCGAAGCCTCCAACAAACACCAGCTAGAGAAGGAAGCTTGGTCTGATCAGGCTCAACCTGCAGATTCACCATGTTTTCCTTCCTGAGTTCACCCCAAGCACCAGTAATCTTCAAACTGGCCAGCTTATAATTGCAGGATATCCAACACCACCTGTGGGGACTGCCAGGCAAGTACGGACCATATTGGAATTCTGCTTTGCTCACAGGGTCCCAGCACCTCATGGGGGCCTTGGCAGGCGGCTCATACCCCGTGAGATCATGCTCACAACCATTATTTTAAGCACTGGAAGCATCACGGAAGAATAACTGTTTCTTGATGGATGCTGCCTTCACCTGGTCAAAAACTTGATTGAGTCCAACAAAAACCTGTTCAGCAGGAACTCATGGAGCAATAAAACATGTTGCTGAGTCACGAGACCTAGTCCTGGCCTAGCACACTGTGCCTATTACAGTTCCACTCCACTCCACTAACTAGGCAGAGAGCTACTAAAACATAACCCCAAGTTTATTATGTTAAATCTGTAGTAAATCTGTCATGGCCATTCAGGCACTAACATACGACTGTGGAAAATATGTTGGCTTATGATTTGATAGCAGCAGATGGGCACTTTGCTATTGTTTCATCATCGTAAACTACAGGGAAACTCTTAGTTACAAGGATCCGAACTCTGCGGGACAGATCTTTGGCTGGTGTAAAGTGGCCCAGAGCCAGGGAAATCCATGGAGCTCCGTCAATATAAACCAGCTGAGGACCTCATCCTGCTGTTCCCATTGCCATCTCATAAGGAGGTAAGAACAGCCATCCTGGCTTAGGTTGCAGGTTCATCTAGCTCGGTGTCCTGTCCCTGCCAGACATAAGTTTTAGCAAAAAGTGGAAGAATGGAGCAAGAGTGACCCTTTTTCTAGACACAAGTTTCCAGCTTTTGGCCCCTAGTGAGTTAGGGACATCCTATGCCAAATGATTACATTTAATAGCCGCTGATAGCTTTGTTTCCGTTATTTCTTCTGTTCACTTTGGAAAAGTCATTTATACCTGTTACCCTAAAAATGTTACTTGAGAATGCATTTGACAGCAAAATTAGGCAGTTTATGCAAAAATCATCCTTTTCTGTGTTTTAAAATTTTTACCTTTAAATTTTCCACTGTCCCTTATTACTTGATTTGTGAGAAGGAGTGGATAACACTCTACAATTTGGTCAAGAACTAAGTTATGTGTCTATCATAGTCTATCAGATAGATATGTATCATAGTCTGTCATCCCTTCTACAGGGTGGACAGTCCTTACCTGCCTGGATCTTATTTTTCTCTGCCACAGAAACTTTAAGGAGGATAGATCGAGAAAATCTTCCAAAGATGTAAAGTGCATATGGTGTTTAGTCTGTGGCCTGAAATTCACTTTATATTTTAAGGCTACAATTAAACTAATTGGAGGAAAAAATGGAAAGACTTGAGAGTCTGGGTGAGAATGTTGGACATTCAGTCACAGTAGGTAAGAGCTGAGAAACTGCATCTAACGAGTCCTTGTACCAATGGGGCTCATGGATGTGGGCAGAGAGAATTTGGAGCCAGCTGTGACAGCTCAGGCAGTTCAAGAGCTGTGAGACATCCCCAGGGCTGGGCTAGCACAAGGGTGCAGCCAGACATAACTGAGCTCTCTCAGTAGAGTTCTGTGTCTGTGTCTGCATGAGTGAACAGGCATGTATTAGCAGATGTCTGATGGCTGAAACGGCAGGGAACTCTGGTTTTTTGATGCTCCCCTGTCTTGCAGTTTGGTTATTTGCAGAGTGGAGGTAAAATGCAATGTGAAGGGTGGAGAGGTGATATTGTCACCTAAGCCAGTGGCTCTGCAGTCATAGAGAAACCTCTGGGGGTTGTCTCTGATCAACCCCTCTGAAAGCAAGGTTCATCCAATGTCACATCAGGTTGTTCAGTGGCTTGGCCAGTTGAATTTTGAGTATTTCCAAGGACGGTGATGCACAAGTGTCATGGTTTAACCCCAGCAGACAATTAAGCCCCACACAACCAGTTGCTCATTCCTCCCCCACTGGTGAGATTGGGAGAGAATTGGAAGAGTAAAAGCGAGAAAACTTGTAGGTTGAGATAAAGACAGTTTAATAGGTAAAGCAAAAGCCCACACATGAGCAAAGCAAAACAAGGAATTCATTCCCCACTTCGCATGGGCAGGCAGGTGTTCAGCCATCTCCAGGACAGCAGGGCTTCATCATGCGTAATGGTGACTTGGGAAGACAAACGCCATCACTCAGAACATTCCCCCCCTTCCTTCTTCTTCCCCAAAACTTTACATGCTGAGCATGTCGTCATATGGTCTGGAATATTCTTTTGGTCACAGCTGTGTCCCCTCCCAACTTCTTGTACCCCCAGCCTACTCGCTGGTGAGGTGGTGCGAGGAGCAGAAAAGTTCTTGACTCTGTGTAAGCACTGCTTAGCAATAAGGAAAACATCCCTTTATTATCAACACTGTTTTCAGCACAAATCCAAAACATAGCCTCATACTAGCTACTGTGAAGAAAATTAACTCTTTCCCAGCCCAAACCAACACAACAAGCTGTCCAGATGCCTGTCTCATAGCTTTACCACCCTCATCATGAAAGATTTTCCTTCTTTTTGTCCTTTGCTTCTTATTTACAGTGCACCTCTAAGAAGAGCTTGACTCATCCTTCCTCTGAATCCCATTGAGGTATTTCATGAAAAACACTAGACTGCCCTCTAAACCTCTCTTCTCCAGGCTGAACAAATCCAGCCTCTCCTTGTATTTCACATGCTCCAGCCACTTGACTCTCTTTGTGGCCTCGGCTGAACTCCGCCGGTTTCACAATTTCTTGACGGGGACCCAGAACTGGGCCCATCAAGCAGTGGACAGCAAAGCACATCCCTGATCGTTCTCTATGTAATGAAAAAGTCCCTTCCTTTCTGATTTTAGCCAACAGTTTTTAACAGCCAAAAATCCTTGGGAACAGGAATGTTTTATTCTATACTTGCTCCTAGCAAAAGCATTTCCTAGTCATGACTAGGCTGAGCAGTACTAGCAATAATTATAATTATATTGGTAGTAGTTGTAGTAATAATAATAATAACAACAACAACAATAATAATAATAATAATAAAGCATTGCCACCTGTAATAACTAGTAATAATATTATCTGGCAATAATATAATATGCTCTTCTAGGAGCAGTGGGAATATGCCATTTCACTGATGGATATTTGCTCTTGCTGCTCCTAGTCCAGAAAATATGTAGGATTTTGGCCTCTGATCCTTATTAAATCCCTGAAAAACATTGTGGCAAAAACCTCACGATACTGTCTGTGTTTTACTAAGATTTTCAGGGCCCCATTTCTGGTGAACTTCTTTACAAGGGGGTAAAACTTATTCTAAACTCACTGAATTGTTTTCTCAATAAAAAAGGGGGGGGAAAAAGTAGTTCTTTTCCATGAACTTGCCTTTGTTTATAGCTGGTAGGATGAGGGCTCTGTAGCTGGTTAAGATTTCTGGATGTCAAATTTTAACAAAAAAACCCAATAAAATATAATCTGTCTTTTTTAACACAATGAACATCCTCACAAGCCCACCTCAGCTGCCCCAGTGAACTGGGGTTGTGGTTCTACATCTTCATCCAGATGCTCTATGTTAAACCCAGGTACCACTGCTCCATGGGAGCTCCTTTTGAATGACCCAGGAAAAAACAGCCAGATTGTCCTTTCAGATTTTGCTTTGAGTCTTTTCCCCATGTGTAAAGCTGCGATACATGCAGTGGTAGGAGCAACCTTCAGGGAGAAAAGAGACCAGATTTTGGCTGAAGGAGACAGAAGGACTCTGGTTTTATCTAAGTGAGGCTTAAGTTGAATTTCTTCATTGCCAGTTCCAAAACCAGTCTCACAAAAAGGAGAAGCTGTCATTCATCCCTGCCGTTCATTCCCATCTCTTTCCCAGAACTAGGAGACCATTGTGTTATATTTCAGTGGAAGAGGATGCTGAGTTACCTTCTACATCTCACTCCCAGTGTGGGCACAGCTGGTTTAAAACTACTGTTATGTCTTCCTGAACCCAAACTTTTCTACTGATTTGGAGAAATTTAGCTCCTTAGTTTCCTTTTCTTTAATGTAATAGAAGTTTTCTGTGGACACAGTCATCCCTTCCATGTTGACATGCAACTCAATTTTTTTTTTTTTAAGCCTTAGAGGACCTTTACCTAAATGACAGAAAACCCCCAACACCCCTACCTGAAAATAGCCTCCTAATAAATTTTGCTTTCTCCATGCTTCCCCTTCTCTTTTAGCAGAACCAGATGCTGAAATAGAGAGCAGAACTCTTATGGACATCTGAGAGTGCAGAACTGAGCCATAGAGAAGTTGCAAGAAGGTCTGGATATAATGACAGCCAGAAGCTTGGAGAAGAGACTAAAAGAAAGCTCAATCTGTACATGTCGTGTCCTTATGCTGTGCTAAGCATCCACCAAGACCACTGCTGGAAACGGGATAAAAAGCTAGCTGGACCTTTCCTCTAATCTATGGCCATATTTGTAGTTTTATGGGCTGGCTTCTGTCCAGGCAGGTTGGGTCCTGCACTTTCTGGGGTATCCATAGTGTCCCACCAGAATGGAAAAGTCCAAGCATGCATTTGCAGGTCTGAAGACAGGATGGTCCGGGATGATAATAATAAATATGATTTTCTGAATGGCCAAGCCTGGCATATTTCACATGGCAAATACAACATCCAGAACATTTCTTGCTCTAACTCAAAACAAAGCGCACACAGCAAGCAAAAGGGAGTTCCTCCTACGGCAAGTCCTCACCTTTGCTGTGAAACCTACTGACCGTCACCTGTATTAGAGATGGGAAAAAGGGGGATAATGGGCATGCTGCTGAACTGGTTAAATCTGCACACAAATCCATATGTTACATTATTGAAAAAGGAGAGAAGGAAGAAGAAAACAAGCATGGATGAAATCTGGGAAAATGGGACCAAAAACTCTTTGTAATTCAAAGCAGTTGTGGGAGTTCTGAGCCCATAAGCCATAAATGACTAAAACATGTCCCTGCATTTTGGATTATGAAAAAGATATTAGGGTGGGTTTTTCTCTCTTTTTAATGGGATTTGATGGCATGCCAAAATATCAGTTTAGGTCTTTCTTTTTTTAATATATTTTTTTAAATGGCTCAACTTGCCAAACGTGTTCATGAATACAATTTTCTCTGAAAATGCACCGACTTAGGAGGAAAAACGCACAGACACACACAAATTGTCTCATGTTACTCGACATGTAAATCTTTTTTTACTTGCATTTTAAAAAAATGAAATAAAACATAAGTCCTCCAGCAACCCTGTAGGTTTTGCTTGGAGCTGAGGCTGGAGCCTCCTTGAAGTTGGGAACAACTCTTTGTACATCAATGAGTCCCACTTTTGGATGAATAGCATCTCCTCCCTCCCCCTGAAATGTTCTCATTTCTGACTTCACGTCACCAATTCCCACCCTGCCCCCAAGCTGTGGCATGTTCCCAGAGCTACTGATTTCTGATGGCTTTGTGTTAGATGACTTCCACCTGCTCTCAAAGACTGGTGGGGACTGCTGTCTGCCTGCAAATCATGGCCTTTTTTGGAAATGTATGAAGTAAGAGGGGCTGATTTATTTGCAAAGGCAATGTTTTTTGAATGCAAACTGACAATACACATAGACAGTGCACAGTCCTGCCATGAACAAGACTAGTAATAAATTTTCATGAGCTACAAATTTCACCCATGTATCAGGCTTGTTTATTCAAGCTGTCAGCCTGTATTGAACGTCCAATACTGTGTCTGTCAAAGAAACATTCACTCTATAGAGAGTAGAGCAGTGTTTATTACTGCAATATCAGTTACAGTAGCTACAGAGAAGTTCTGGGCAAGTGATGTCCAGACATGTAGCAGACAATCTCTGCCTTTAGGAAGGTAGTTTCTAAGCTGCAGTTGGCAGATATCTGGAAATCCTTGGAGTACTCCAAAGTTGTATGTGCAAGATAACCAAGAAGTGTTAGCTTATTGTCAGAAAGCTTCAGATCACCCAGTGGGGATGGCACATCCCCTGGAAGTATCTGGAGTTCTGAAAATTAAAAAAACCCAAACAACCAACATTGGAATCCACGACTGTAGGAAATACCTGGGATCTCTGGAGTGATGCTGTGAGGAGTACCAAAATCCTGACTCTGCCTTGACAGGGTTTCTCTGTGGCTTTTCCACAGGCAACTCTTTATTTCTAATAAACTGGTTATACTCACTTTTAAAACTTTGTTCAGTGGCAGTTTATGGAGGTTGAATATATGACCAGCCGAAGTGATGAACATGTCCAAGTTATGGGTCTGAGGATCATGCGCTGCAGACAATAATAAGCACATCAGTAGAAAGCACTATAAATACTTCAATTTCCTGCGCTGTTGGATTGTATAATACTCTCTAGCTCTTTGCATACAGTTAACTAATTCTTTATAGACTAGTCACGACTGAAATCTTAGGTTTATGTGGGACCAATGAGTTGCTACAGGGCTGGAGAATCGCCCGGGCTGAGGTTTTGCTGTTTTGATTTTATGAAATTATTTGTCTTCTGCTAAAACAGAAGGGTCCCTAAAGCTCAGGGATACAGCCACGAAGAAAAAGGAACACATTTGATAAACACTCAGCCGTCCTTTTTCTGGCTGAGCAAACTGAGAGTTGCATATTTATTTATTTATTTATTCATTGATTTATTTATTTATCTTGGATTACTCTAACAAAGCCAGTATCTAATCCAAGACCTTCGGGCACCCTCACACATCATTAACAACACCAATGATAAAGTCATTATTTGGCATGAGCTCAGGAGGCATAAAATGTCCTCAGCTGTACGACAACCAACCTCTGAGCCTCTCCAAGCATCTTATGAAAGCAGATGGGGTGTTTCAGTATCTGTTCCACCACCATCCATTGGTTTCTGAAATGTCAGCCACTTGCAAGACCTCTCCTCCAGCTCTCTGAATCATTTTCTTGGGAAGACGCTCCAAGAAATGGAAATATTCCTATTCTGTGAACACAGCACACAAGGGACCTAGTTAGGCTGTGAGCGGCTTGCTTGGTTGTTTGCAGTAGTACAAAGGGTAACTCTTCTGTAGGGCAACTGTTTGAAGGAAAAGACTTGATAAGACCACAATTCCTACAGATAGAGCGCTCGTTTGTTCATCAGGACAATGATTAAAAACACAAGTTGGCTGTGTCAGCTCAGGGTTCTTGGAGAAGTTCATCTGACATATTCTGCAGCGGGAAGAAGTTGCCCAGCATGTCAGAGAGTTCTGGCAAGCACCCTGAGACGCAGGAAATGAGAGCAGAGAGAGATTGCAAAGCTGCAGAGAGGCTGCTCTCCTGCCAAGCATGCAAAACAAAGCCAAGCATGGCTGAACATCCTGGAAAAAGAATTACCTCCACGTTTCCGACCAAGATGGCGAAAGAAATGGCAACCTGTTGGCGAAATGTTCCCCCGGGTTCTAGAGCATGGGTTGACAACTTCAATGGAAAGGGGGGACTTCCAGCTTTAGTGATGTTTCATTAAACATGTACCCTGGCTGATGAGCTGGGATAAAAATGGAAGGCTGTAAACACCCCCTGATCAGCTGCAAAGCTCCCATTGACGTCACTGTGATGATGACTGCACAGAGATCAGGGCCAAAATATGGGCTTTTTGTAGTACAGAATATAAATTTGTTATTATTTATTATTTGTTGCCTACAGCCTTGCTCAGTGGGAAAGTCTTCTGCCTTTAATGACTGCCAGCATCCTTCCCTTTGTTTTCTTCTTGACTTTTCCTCGGTCCCTTTCCCCAGCTCTCCCCTTCTCCTTTCTTGGATCTCGCCTCCCTTTCTGGAGTTTTCCCACCCACTCATCAGTGGAATAGTCAATGCTTCAGATGTCTTCATTAGGCAATAAATCAACAGTTCCCTTGCCTAAAAGCCACATGGAGATGTTCTTCTTCTCCACTCCCCTCTCCCTCCCAAGCCTTTAGAGCCATTGAATGGTGGTGTGGTGATGTCTCCAGCAAATGTTTCTGTCTCAGCACCCCCGTGAAAACATTCTGAAGTTTCTTTGTGCAGTTTCTCTGGGGGATAGAAATTCACACCCTGTTTCGCACCTGCTGCTTGAAATTAGGTAGAGCGTGGACCCGCTGCAGGAGCCAGCTGTAAGCGCCAGGCGCCCAGGGGCAGACGGGTGGCTGGTATCAGCTGCTGCGAGTTGTATGGCACGAAAACTGTTGTTATGTAAAGCTGTTGGTTGAGGTTTGGAGGGTAAAAGGTTATTCTGTGCAGAAAAACAAAAGCCTGAATGTTTTGTTTCACTGGTTCCAAATGCTCAGAAGTCATGAAGCAGCACTCTCTTCCTCTTCCCCTGGCGCACATCTTCCAGTTGGCTTAGAAATCATGAGTTTAGGAAAAAAGGAGATAGTTATGGATTGGTTTTATTTCTTCTCTGGCTTTTGAAAGCCAAGCATTTTCTACCAACAGACGGGCTAGATTCTCACTTCTGTTTTGAAAAGAAAACTGAAATTCTCCAATGTCATATCACTGTGGCTTTGGATCTATAATATCATGGGAGTCAGAAGACAATCTTAAACAAGCACAAAGGTTTTCTAATCAGAACTCAAACCAGATGGCTGCAATAGGGTTTGAACTTTGTACTGTCAAATGTAAATTAAAATTATCAGTGAAGAAATATATTGATTCTACAGCAGTCTGCCTAACATAAATGTGTAGAAGAGAATGAGTTTTACTGATCAGTTCCCTGATCCCAGGAGACAGAGCACCTGCATCCTATTTGGAGCTCTGCCTTTATTTGAAAATTTGCCCATCAATGTCCAAAACGATGTTATAATAACAAGTCCTTTCCTCATCTCTAATTTCTGTGATTTTATGAGTACAGCCCTATGCTGTCTAAACTTCTTGGGAAAACATACAGGGCATGCCCATGACCGTGCTTTCGAAAGAATTTGTGGGATTATGTCAGACAGTTCCCAGTGAGCCAACATCAAAGATATTGGGTTGCAGTTTTTAATAAAGCTTAACTGATCGTGACAGCTAGTTCATTCAATATTTTTGAGCTGACAGGATGGATTGGAGGAAATACCCAATTACAGGAGATTATGCATGTATGAGGACAATGGATGCTGCTGTGTATTGTTTTTAGTGAACATTAGAAAAATAATAAATTGAAATAGAATCAAAGATGGGGCTGTAAAAGAAATCAGATCTGAACATGGCGTTGATACCTACAATTTCAGACTGTCAAGAGACGTTTTGGTTGCACAAACAGCATGAGATGCATAGATAGAAGATAGATAGATTGAAAGATAGATCACTACATATAACATAGAGTCATCTAGGGTGGAATTGACACCTACTACTTCGGTGATAATGCGGAGTTTAGGTCAAAAGAAGGCTATTTAAACAGCTACTGCATAGGGCTGCCTGACTCTCAAAATACTTTAGGTTGCATTGACGTCTTCTAAATTCAGGAGGTCTACAGTGGAGCAAAAATTCAGTGGCAATCTGAATCTTTATAGCATTTGGAAAGAAAGAGACACTTCCCCCCCCCTCCCCCCCCCAGACCTACAGGACACCAGCATCACTGGGCCCCAGCAGAGAAGGACTTGGGGATACTGGTGGATGAAAAATTGGACATGAGTGGGCAGTGTGCTCTTGCAATCCAGAAAGCCAGTTGCATCCCGGGCTGCAACAAAAGCAGCATGGCCAGGGCTTGGGGAGGGGGTTCTGCCCCTCTGCTCCTTTCTGGTGAGGTCCCACCTGCAGTACTGCATCCAGCTCTGGGCGCTGCAGCACAAGACAGACATGGACCTGTTGGAGCAGGTCCAGAGGAGGGACACGAAGATGATGGGAGGGTTGAAACACCTCTGCTGTGAAGAAAGGCTGAGAAAGTTGGGGCTGTTCAGCCTGGAGAAGAGAAGGCTCTGGGGAGACCTTATTGCAGCCTTTCAATATATAAAGGGGGCCGACAAGAAAGATGGAGAGAGACTTTTTACCAGGGCCTGTAGCAACAGGAAAAGGGACAATGGTTTTAAACTGAAAGAGGGTAGATTTGGGTTGGACATAAGGAAGATGTGTTATGATGAGGGTGGTGGGACACTGGACCAGGTTGCCCAGAGAGGTTGTGGCTGCCCCATCCCTGGCAGTGTTCAAGGCCAGGTTGGATGGGGCTTGGAGCAACCTGGTCCAGTGGAAGGTGTTCCTGCCCATGGCAGGGGGGTTGGACTAGACAATCTTCAAAGGTCCCTTCCAACCCAAACTGTGTTATGATTCTATGATCACAGACTGCCTCCTGCCTCTGCCCTGATGCAAGCTGAGCTCAGACCACACCTGCCAGTGCTCAGCAGCACTTTCTTTGGGAGACCTAACCTCTGGACTTTGGGGACGCCCTTATCACTGAACTGTAAGCAAGACTGTAGCAGGGATGCATTTCAAACTCTTGCTGGAAGGGAGCTGTATTTTCAAGTGGTTGTTTTATTTTATTGTTTCAATAATCACTGTTTGCAACCTTCCCCTCTGCTTCCTTTAGAATAATTTTGCCAAAAATGCTGTGTCATGGTTTAACCCCAGCCAGCAACTAAGCACCATGCAGCCGCTCTATCACTCCCCCTCCTCAGCTGGACAGGGGAGAGAAAATATGACAAAAGGCTTGTGGGTTGAGATAAGGACAGGGAGAGATCATTCACCGATTACCATCACAGGCAAAACAGACTCGATCTGGGGAAAATTAACTTAATTTATTGCCAATGAAACCAGAGTAGGGTAATGAGAAATAAAAACAAATCTTAAAACACCTTCCCTCCAGCCCGCCCTTCTTCCCAGGCACAACTTCACTCCCAAATTCTCTACCTACCCCCCCAGCAGTGCAGGGGGATGGGGAATGGGGTTTACGGTCAGTTCATCACACGTTAACTCTGCTGCTCCTTCCTTCTCAGGGGCAGGACTCCTCACACTCTTCTCCTGCTCCAGTGTGGGCTCCCTCCCACGGGAGACAGTCCTCCACAAACTTCTCCAATGTCAGTCCTTCCCACGGGCTGCAGTCCTTCAGGCACAGCCTGCTCCAGCGTGGGTCCCCCACGGGGTCACAAGTCCTGCCAGCAAACCTGCTCCAGCGTTGGCTCCTCTCTCCATGGGGCCACAGGTCCTGCTGGGAGCCTGCTCCAGCGTGGGCTTCCCACGGGGTCCCAGCCTCCTTCAGGCACCCACCTGCTCCGGCGTGGGGTCCTCCTCCCCGTGCTGCAGGTGGAGGAGATCTGCTCCACCGTGGACCTCCTTGGGCTGCAGGGGGACAGCCTGCCTCACCATGGTCTTCATCCCCACGGGCTGCAGGGGAATCTCTGCTCCGGCGCCTGGAGCATCTCCTCCCCCTCCTTCTGCACTGACCTGGGGGGCTGCAGGGCTGGTGCTCTCACTTACTCTCACTCCTCTCTCTCCCAGCTGCAATTGCTGTTGCGTAGGTTTTTTTCCCTCTTAAATACATTATCCTAGAGGTGCTACCACCATCGCTGTTGGGCTTAGCCTTGGCCAGCGGTGGGTCCATCTTGGAGCCAGCTGACATTGGCTCTGTTGGACATGGGGGAAGCTTCCAGCAGCTTCTGACAGAAGCCACCCCTGCAGCCCTCCCCACTACCAAAACCTTGCCACGCAAACCCAATACGTGCTGCTTCTCCCAAAAGCTGTTACTGTAGCCCCTTTAATCATGTTCTTTTTGGTGTCTCTATTTTATCCTTTGTAATAGAGAGCCCCATATTTTGGTTCCAATGCTTTTATGAAGAGTCTCGTAATCACACACAACTTATCTCACTAATGCACTCATAATCCAAATCTTGGGGGGGGGTGGGGGGTGGGGTGGGGTGTGTCTTTTTTCATTAATATCCACCCATCTCATTTTCTACTCCTTTGTTTTATGAAAATTTCTTGCTACTTCTTTTTCAGGAGATATTTTAAGTTTATTTTATATTTTATTTGATTTCTCTCCTTTCTTTTGTGCAGTGCCACAAATTCTTACTAATCCAGATGTTCGGTATGCTGTTCATGAACCCAACCAACTACAGTTACTGTTGTGCAAAGACCAGAATATGCCCATGTCGACTTCCTGTGGTGGATCTTAATTCTTGTAGAGTGTGAAATCTGTTCTTCAACTCAGTTCAAAACTGCTGCTTCAATGCTTTTTTTTTTTCTGTTTTGACAATGTTCAGTTTGACCTGGGAAGATCATGTGTCAAACAGATTTTTCACCCTCAGAATAACCATCAAATTAAGTATCAAATGGCAAAATCCACACTGAACAGATTTTGAAAAAGCATTTGACAGACTTCCTTATGATTCAATTTGGGACACCCTGAAGTGTTGGGGTGTTCCAAGAAAAATAATCAACATCATCGAGTCTTTTTTCGGTCAGAGGGCAGCCTTCACGGGTCAAGAAAAGTGGTCATGAGCGTATGTGTTAAGTCGGATACTGATGTGAGATAAGGATGAATTATATCACCTGCCCTCTTTGGTAGCACCACCGACTTCTCTAAGGGAAAGCAGAGACAGTTCTGGAGTAGATGATCAAAATATGTCATTTTTGCTGATGGCAGCTCTCTTGAGCAACAGCTCAGCTGCTCCACAGGCAGGAACCAAACCATCATACAGCATTACAAAATCCAATGTGAGGCTAATAGCTTGTGATGAAAATAAGACGACAATGAGATTCCCAGCAGTTTCTAGCTCAAAGATTGTCTTTTAGAGGGCAAAAGGTTACAAAAGGTGAACTTACTCATGTGCCTTGGCAGAATCACGATTGGTGAGGAAATTCAACGGGAAATAATATCATGAATTGGCACGGCAGCTGCTGATATTCAGGAGCTTGGATCACTGAAAACCTCCAATCGACAGATCAAATTCTGGCTCTTCAGCTCAGACGTTCTTTCCACCTTTACACACAGATGTGAGTGCTGGAAATCCACCAAAGATATAAACAAGATATCTCAATGCTTTGGAAAGAAAATGCCCTAGGAAAACAAAACAAACCCCTGAGGATTAAATGGAATGAGTCTGTAAGAAATACTGGGATTCCTCAAGCTTTTGACAGCCCCTTATCTCCAGCAGGATGTATTCAAGCTATGTGAAAAATGCAAAGCCAGAGCGTCTGCCACAGCAGGTGGGACAGTAAGCAGCAGAAGAAACATATGAAAGGAATTGGCTGAAGGAATAGAAATATCAAAATCCAGTCAATTGGGGAAAAAATAGGTGCGTAAATGACAAGGACAACATGCAGAGAACAACAGAGGGTAGAGAAGAATGGAGAAGCTGTTTTGAACATTAAATTTCATCTATACTAGCAAAAAATTATGGCCAAGAGCCAGATTTGAGCAATGGTCTGATGAGTTGTCAATATGATTATAGAATAAAGAATGTTGGGAAGGACCTCTGGAGGTCTCTGATCTAAGCCCCTGCTCAAAGCAGGATCAACTAACTTTAGGATGAACTTTTCACAAACTCTCTGGATCCCAGTCCAGTGTTTGGTCATCCTTATGGCAAAAATATTTTTTTCCTTAATATGTAAACAGTTTCCCTTAGTGCAACTTCTGCCATCACCTCTTGCCCTTCTGCTGTGCATTTTCAAGAGGAGTTTGTCTCCACCTACTCCATATCTTCCTGTCAGGTAGCTGAAGAGAGCAATAAGATCTCCCCTTAGCCCTCTTTTCTCTTCTGTATGGGTTTAGCCAAGTCCAAGTAACAGTCTCCCAGGAAATGCCCAGATCCTGTTCAGAAGTTAACTTCAGTCAAGGACTTTTCCTAGCAGGGGAGATGGTCAAGGCCACCTTGCTTTTTGAGGGAAGTTAATGTAACTATTGGGATGTGAGACTTCTCCTGTTTCAATTATTTGTGTGCACAAAGCCCACTTAGCTCTTGGTAATGAGATGGCAGAGTTGAACTCAAAGTGAATTGAACAAATTCCCATGAGATGAAGGAGAGAGAGAGAGAAATCCCACTGCAGACTCTATAGGATGGCTGCAGCCTTGAGAACAAGAGGCTCTCAGGTAAACCACCTGGCTGCCAAATTTGCAAGAAGAACACTATAAAACAATGTTGGGGAAACAACCCAAGAACTACAATGTGGTGGATAGTTGAGCCATGACTACCTTTGAAGATCTGGGCCTGGTTTGGAGCTGGATTCCCTGACACCTTGCAGTGACTGGGGGTCGGTTGGCCTGGGTAACACTTGTGCACATGGGATGTGTATGCAACTCACCAGGGAAAGTTTCAGACCAGGGAGGCTTCCAGGACCTCTTGCTTCAGTCTTCAATACGAGAGGGAAGAAAAAGGTGAAACGCAGCATACTACTTTTCTTCTCTATGGTGAGTAGTGCCAGAGGACCCCTGGGAAGTTTGAAAGATGCTTTAAGTGATGTTTGCAGATAAATGCTTCTGGAGTTCCTCAAGAGCGCGTTTAAAATGAAGGCAACA
Source organism: Buteo buteo (assembly GCF_964188355.1). NCBI lineage: Eukaryota > Metazoa > Chordata > Aves > Accipitriformes > Accipitridae > Buteo > Buteo buteo. The sequence continues at coordinate 1,152,369 of NC_134171.1, forward strand.
AATTTCTGTGTTTTCAAATAGCTTTGAACTTTTAGAGCAACTTTTGAGCACAAGAAATGCACCATATCAGCAGCTACATGCTTCATTCTAGCTAGGTGAACAGGCATGCAGAAACATGCTTTTAAAAAAATCAGGACTGTGTGCTCAGCACTATGAAAAGGAATGAGCTGTTAGCCAAACCTGAAGAGCAAGATACAGTCCTCCAGCAATAGCAGCTGAACTTGCAGCAGTTACCAGCTGGCATAAATTGAAATATCTCAGCCCCAGTCCCCAGGTGATATAAATCAGCTGAGTTCCAGCACAGCTGATCTTGGTGTAGGGGATAAATCTGTGTAGTGCTCACGCTGGCTCTTTCTGTGTTGGGGGTAGGTGCATCTGATCCTTGAGGCTAGGGAAGGTCTTGGCAAGCATGGCTCTTTCTCCTCTTCTGCTGTTGGGGAGAAGCCAGGTTGTTCGGCAGGGGCTGAGCATACCCACCTACAGCAGTGCTATAACATAAGGAGGGAGAGAAAGGGAAGGCAGAAGGGAGGCAAAGGAGACCCAGGAGAAAAAAAAGAAAAAAGTAATCTGTGAGATGTGGAAAGGGAGAGAAGAGGTGACAAGGAAGAAATGAGAAAAAAAAAAGAGAAAATATGAAGGAAGAAAAGGGAAATATAGACAGTAAAAAGAGGATAGGAGCTGGTATGGGGGAGGCCTGAGGTTTCAAAACAGGGTGCTTTGAAGAAGGGCATGTGAAAGAAAGAAAGAGAGAGAGGGGATGCAGTGAGGAATGACTGGGAGGAGGAGAGTGGCTGCATCCTTCCTCAGGTTGGGGGGGGGGGCTAGCTTTTTGTTAGTTTTCCTTCAGAAAGGCTATTTACTGAGCTAATGGTATCCCCAGCCAGAACTCCGTTAAGTAATTTGTCCATGTCCCCCAGCTCCTCCCATGCAAGCCCGCCTGCCATCCACGTGCGATCTGTTTTGACAAAAAACAAAGCCGAAGTCTTGGTCACCCTCTCCGTGGCCCCCCACTCCCTCCCACACGTGTGCACGCACACATTAATTCCTAACCAAACAATTCAGGGGCTGTTGGCTGGGTGCGTGTCCTTTGGCTGCCCTGGTGTAACCCCCAGAAGCAGCGGAATTAAGCCCTTCTCTTTAAATATTTTGAATGATTCGCTCCAGTGAAAAGTGAAATCTGGAAAAATCCTGCCGTGTGCAGGAGTGTCTGAGGCCTCCCCTGAAGCCCCAAACCCCACTAGAACCTTCACCTCCCCTGGGACCTGCGGCTAAGACCAAAAATCCCCCTCCTGGGCTCCCTTCCAGCTTTAAAAATATATTATTTATAGTACACAAATAGCCAAGGGGAGCTTTTGTTTGTTCTTTCCATCTGTCCCCTGCAACACTGAAACCCAGCCTAAAAAGGGATGCTCAGGGCACCAAAGGTGACGGCCATCTGTGGCAAAAGCAAGGTGAGGGGAACTTCTTTTCATGTGGGACTCAGCACTGCAAGTGGCCGCATAGCTGTGGGAACAGTTTCCAAACAGGCTAACCCAGTCACTGCTCATCGCATCTATCTGGAAAAGGACTTTTCTTTGACCTTTTCTTTTTCCCAGAAGCTGGATAAAAGCATGCCTTTTCTGAAAGCTGTAAAATCTTATCTTCAAATGAGGAGAAATTCATTCATTTTCCTCACCGTGTCCTTCCCTTCTTGGGAAATCCATAGGAAAATGTAAGAAGGCCCACAGCTGTAAGATAATATATCTTTCTTCCTTTGCCCTGCTTTGGAAAATTACTTCCCAGCTCACATTTGTTAGAAGCTGGCATGTGTCCTGAAGCAGGCAATTTTGCATGAAAATGTTGAGGGTACCAAAAGATACCAAAATAAGCCAGGTCTGAACATTTTGTCGATTGTCTATGGATGAGCCTCCTCTCTCGTCCGTGCTCTGGACACAGCTCACTCCCATGCATGTACTCGTGTGCCTCTGAACGATTATTGTGCAATTCACCTCTTTTTGCCCCTGGCTTTTGCCTTTGTTCTTTGTAAGAATAACAGCCCTAAGACTGGAGACTTCTTAGAAGTACTGACTTCTAAAGAAGCGTGACAGTTCCCTAAATACCCTTTTCTTCCTTCTCTAACTTTGCTCTCTCTGGGTTCGAGGGATTGTGGGGCGTGGATGTAAGTCTGAGTTTCATGCCTTGACACTTGCAAACCATAGACAAACAAATCCTTGAAACCAGCCTCCCAAATACGGGGCCAGTCTCGTCAATGGTAGCAAAGCATTACAAGTAACTCCCAGCTGTACAATGGAAAGAACCAAACCAACACGATTTAAGACCAATGTTGCTTCAAAGCCAGAATCTTCCTTTGGCTCTGGGGCAGAGGTGTGGGTTAAAACAAGCTTTGCCTACAATGCAAAGACCATATGCCCAGGGTGCAATACCTAAGGCATTGATGTTTTCTGCAGTTCAGAGTGCCTGAGATGAGGTGGGTCCAGCTGACCAGCATGGTGTTTTCACCTGTAGACACATCGGAGGGCTGTATTGCCTGTCCTATGACACGGCATGAGGGCTTGTGGCTGATATGCAAAGTGCAGGAAGAAGATGGCATGCAGACCCAGAAATGCCACCGTCTCATATCTGCTGCCTGGAGGAAGATGTCTGTGGTTAGTCGTGCACCAGAGTCTGTCTTGGAGAAAATTACCTCATTAAGTGCAACGGAGTGAAGGAATAACGAGTGCAGTGTGCATGATCAGTGGAACAGGACCAGGCAGAGAAATTGGGAATCGAATACTTTAACTGTGCAGAGGATTGCCTCTTGTCTTCAGATGCACGCAAACATAGGCCACATGCCACTCTATGAATGCAGCCATCCCAGATGAGATCTCCGCTCTGTTGAATGCAGACGCTGCTGCTGTCTTTAGCCAAAAACTATTTCACCTGTGTGAACATTGGCTTTGATCTTCCAAAATACCTTCCATGTATGTGTTTCCTAAGTTTGCTGCCTTTGGCCACGTCCCCTGCTCTTCCCTGACCTCTCCTTCTGCACGTGAATCTTCTGCAGACTCTTGCACTGGTGATATCCTCACCAGAACAAGAGGATGCGTTAGGTGCATGCTGGCTCTGAGCTTATCTTGTACTTCTTGAAAGAAAAAGAGGAGAGCTTTGAAAGTTTTGGTACAGGCTCCTATCTGTCACAACACTGCAGAGCTAGACGAGATCACGCTCCTGCGGGTGAATCTCTCTCTTCTGACCACGTCCTCTCGAATTGTGGTTCACCTGAGTTCACTCTGACCCCAGCTGTTGTGTATTTACCTTTCTCTTTTCTTCAGCCTTTGAATAGAGGGTATTAGCATAATGTGTTTGACACCTCCTTCCCTCCCCTCCCAAGTCCCTTGAGACAGAATGAACACATCAACACCTAACACTGACTCATAGAGGCTGGGGGGGCTGTTGATTTTAGGTTGGAAAGATTGCTAAAATTAAATAAACAATATGCCAGACCAAAAAAATGTTCCTCAGTTTGTAACTCCCTGGATCCATTTACAAAAATTTAAGCTCACCAGAAACCAGATCTTTGTTTGGAGAGGGAAATGCGGAAGGGAAACACTAAGATGTTAGTTGACACGTACAGAAAAAAAATAAAATAGAACTGAATAGAAAAACACGGAACCAGAAAGTCCTTTATGAGCCAGTGAATCCACCCCAGGCAACCACAACATATCATTGCTTTCCTGAAGTTATCAAGCCTGTATTTAAAATGTTGAGGTTATTTGCTCCAAATAGCCTTCTCGGAGGATAACAGCAGAATCTCCTTGCTCCGCGGTCACAAACCTTCATGTCCAACCTAAATTTATCCACAGCCAGTTTATAGCCACTTTGCCAGCGCTGCTTCTCTCTTCACTGTTTCATCATCCATGTCTGTGACTAGAAAACAATCACAACTTTCTCAGCTCTTATTTTGCCAAGTCAGATAAATCAATGTTATGTAGTCTCTTCTTGGAAGACAATTTCTCTTTTTTCTGATCCTCCACCTAGTGTCAGTTCCTCCTGTTCGGACAATCAAAAAACTCCAGGAATCAGTGCAAGGTCTGAGCATACCTCCAAGAAAGGCACGAAGACTGCCTCATTGCTGTTGCAAGTACCTCGCTTGATATGTCCCTCTTGAATAACTAAATTTTGCTAAAAAGGCATTGTTTTTTCAAAATTAATTAGTATGCAGAGATCTTTTTTGCATTATGTCCAACTGAATAAGCAGAAGTTTTGGCTATAAATCCTGAATTATAAGGCTTTATGTTGCTGTTGTCATTATGCCACTTGCCAAGGCCATGTGTTTCTTACTTCCTATCCAATATTGCAGACTTTCTCTGTAATGGAAGTGCTTCCCACCTCTCTCTCAGTAGCAGATTTCATCAGAGCACACCCACTTTTCTGAGGGAGGTTATATTCAATAAATTTGGTTCCCAAAATTGTCCTCAAACTGCTCTATTACACTAAACTCTTTCAGGTCTTGCAGAGTCTTTTGTAACAATACCTGTTCTCATCTCCTTTTTAGACAGTTTTGATGTGATTTCCATTTACTATTGAAATCTCTGTCTTCTTCTTAACTAAAGACATCCCATGTGGCACCCTTTCAAAGTCTTTACTGAACTCTGGACATACAAGATCAGCTTCATTTCCTTTATATATAAAATATTTCACTTTTGTCTTGCTGAGATAAGAATAGTAGACAGTTAAATTTCCTAGAAAATTAGTTTTCCTATTTTTAAAGCTAGAAGTCACCTTTGATATAGTGCAGTCAAACAGTTCTAGTCCCACCTTGAAAAAGGTTTCTAAAATCCATGCTAGCAGATTTGTCATGTTCATGTGCCAGTTCTTTTTGTATTCAGAGATGGAGGGCCCGTCTCCATTCTTCCCCTCTCCAGCTCTAATAGTTGCCTAGATCTTGCTTCACCTCCACCTCATACTGTACCGTCACCGAACCTCAAAATGATTGAGTCTGGAAGAGACCTCTGGAAATCATCTAGACCAAGCCCCCTGCACAAAGCAGGGTCAGCTAGAGCAGGTTGCTCAAGACATTGTCCATTAGGGTTTTGAATATCTTCAGGTATGGCAACTCCCTCATTCATTCCTGTGTACAGCATCACCATTTTTAAGGAAAACTCAGACACTTTTCCTTTATTTTTTATGCCATACTCAGAGCACCTTTTTTCTCTAAACTATACTCAATGAGTAATGGTTGCATTACTTATTCCTACATTGTCTTTTTATTGGCATAGCTGAAAACCTCTCAGCTCTCTATTTTAATACCTCTCATCATGGACCACATGAAACCCTTCCTGACAATGCACACTTAATCCCAAAAGCCTGCTAGTCTCCCCGGTAGAGCTTTCTTGTCTAGTCAGTCTACCTTATTGTTGTTGCATTTTTTTATCTTTCTTGTTATTTCAAGATTCCCTGCTTATTTCTATTTTCTTCTGCAGGAATTTTGATCTGGTTTCATGTTCCTTTTTCCATGAGATTCAGATTTTTCACATTCAAAAAGTTCCAGTCTTCCCCTGTTGTTTCTTATCTTCGCAGAGCACTCACTATGGTCAGTCAAAAACTGTGCAAAGGTTTGTGTGCTAATGAAGGAGTTGGAGAACAAAATGGGAGACCTGGAACTATGAGTTCAGGATATGAAATCAGACATTAAAATGATAAAAGAAGCTTGGTAGAAAAAAATAGGAAAGTCCATTCCTAAGAAAGGACAGAAATAAAACAAAAAGGGAATTTATTTATAATATACATTCATGGTGTGATAGACTGGAAGGAAAGAAACATTGATTTGTTTTTTGTCAAAGTAACTTCATAGGAAGCACAGCAGGAGGGGCAGAGCCAGGAGTTCTCTGTAGACAGTGAAGTGTAGACTTGGATAAAACCAGCAAACTCTACAGGATTATAAGACAGAGAAAGCCTACAGAGTCATGCTGTTATGAGAAGATTTAGCTTCATCTCTCTCCATCTACCTACTTAGCTATATGTTCAGGAAACTCATTGCTAGGTGTGATAGCCTAAAGGTTTAATCACTAAAACGGCATTGAGTATGTTCACTACTTGCAAGAAAATGCTGTACGCAGATAGCCAAGGTACAGTTGAAAGAGGTGAGAAAACTTTGTTGAGAAGGTTTTTCCCTCTTTCCTTGTCATGTCTAATGTACTTCTTGCAGGCATATACTGATTTAGGGTTGCATAGCTCAATCATATGTGAATTATCCTAAAAGACAATAACACTATTATATTCTAGCAATACATTGCTTTCAAGTGACCTCTTTACATCCCTGTTTCAATCCTAACTTGGAAATCGTTTTACTTGCTAAACATAAATTCCCAGCCCTGCACAGCCACAAGCTCTTTGTTTAGAAGATAAAGGAATGAATCACTTTAGAAATGCTCAAGTGGTTTACAATATGCAATGAAAAATAGACATTGTGTTTAAAATAGATGCCTGTACAGTGTATTTTTTTTATAAAATCGTGTTTTGCAACTCATATCCCATAGAGGACAGCAAGCTGACAGCAACAGAAACATGAATCCAGGGTGAGTCAGGGTCAGTTTAGTTTCAGTACGTGGATCACTCCAACCCCTCTGAGAATGATGCTGTTCAGGAACTTATACACCAAGAAACCCCCCCAACCTTGTGAGTGTGTGTGTGTGTCCTCATCCCCAGGACATAACAACTAATTTTTTGTCCATTGGCTCATTTGTTTATAGCACATCCTGGATGGCTCTATCACATGTCTTCCTGACTCAAGGCCACCGGGTTGTGAGGGTAAGTCCCCTCCCTGCAGGCTGAATTCTTCCCTTTGGAGCACAGGGAGGTTCATGGTGGGGTTAGAAGAGACGTGAGCCTGGCGTCAGGTCACCATGACACAGCATCAGACAATACAGACCTCGTCTTGTGCTACGAATCCCTGTCAAAAGCATCTCCAGCCCCTGAGATTTATTGTTGGGGGTAATTAATTCCTCAGGTTGTGAAGATAGGAGATAACACACAGATCCTGGCATGCTTTATTAATTTTTTTCTCTCTCCTATTCCCTCCCTGTTAGTGTGCTACCTGAGCATGGGAAAAAGGTTAAAAACATGAATCCTAAGTTTTTAGAAGATTTGGAAGTCAGAGATAGTTCAGTGTGCAGCCTGGATCATGGCAGAGCTGCCTTCAGTGTCTTGTCCATAAACTCTGTGTGTGGTCTTAGTGGGTTTTTCCACGTCGATGAACTGCTTAAGTTAAGAGCCAAAGATGAGATTTGCAACAACTCTTCTGAGCTGTCGAAAAGTGAGATGACTAGGCAGGATGGCTGGCTAGATTCTTCATGTGATCATTGGAGAGGGACTGAGTAGCTCCAAAGACAGACTTGGATATATGGTGGTGTAAATCACACCTTGGTGCTTACCGCAGTTAAGGGGGTTGCAAGTTACATGTTGTTCTTTCCCCATGGAGAACTAATTTGGAGTAGGTTACCAATGTAAGCACTTCTGGTAGGATCTCAGAAGTAGGGAGGAATTGATCTGGGTCTTAGAAACCAGCATCAGGGTACAGTCCCAAGACTCTTGGACCACCTCCAGGAGCAAACTGATAAATCCCCATGGCACACTGCTCAGCTGTGGTGTTTCCAGTCTTCTTGCTATGACAGAGTCATCTCTGATGCAACAGGAACAACAAAAACCTCAGCATCCTCCTGGCACTGAGCAAGAGGTTATATACTTTTAAGGACAAACTGGCTCTAAAAGTTCTGATAAAGCTCAAGAGACACCACTGAATCAGTCTGCCTCAGCAAGCCATGCAGGGTTCCTATGGCTTGATAGAAACTCTGCCTGACAGTCCAAGGGAACACCTTCACATTGTCACTTAAGGGTGCAAAAAGTCTCATAGTTTGCAGCTCTTCGGAGGGACTATTATTTAATAATCAAGCTTCACTTCTGGTTTCAGTGCAGCAACAGCCCAAAGCTGTTGGAGATTAACAGTAATCTACATTTACATCGATCATCCCGTGCTCTTATTCTGGCATGTTGCTAGCAAGTATAACTTTGAAGGCTCCCCCCAGTAAAGGTGTGCTTTACCTCGTCTTTTTCCTGCAGAACTAGCTCTTAGACTATCCCATTTCAACATGAGCTTCATGCACGACTGAGATGATACCTTCAGCCCAGGTGATTCTAGGGAGCAAAGTTTCTAATCAAAACGAAACCAGATCAACCAATTTCAGTAATACCACCAGTCTCTGTGCTTAAGGCTTGCAACACTAGTGAATCTCTGCAGTGGCAGCCAGGTGTGGTGTGTGTCTTGCTACTTATGTGCACACAGAGTCCTACCACGTTGGAGGCAATTGCATGCTCTGTAATTTATGCTCAGGCAAAGTCTAGAATAAATACTTAAGAACATTTAAAGGGAAAGACTAAAATGGTCTCGTGGAGTGCATCATATGGAGAAGTCTTTTTTCAGATTCTATTCATTATGGATTGCAAAGTCTTGGAGCGAGAAACTCACCCTGTTTGTTTGGCATTTCTTCTTATCATGCCAATTTAAATGGAGTCACCGTAGTCCTCTCTGAATATTCATCCAGCTCCTGGAAACTGCCAAGCACAGCAGAAAATGTGAGACATTACAGAAAGAAAAATAACCATGAAAAGAGAGCTCTCTGATATCCCCAAATGACACAAGACAAATCATGTTTATGAACTGAACTAGGGAGGTGAAGGAGGGAGGGAACAGCTCCATTTGCTAGACCTAAAACCCGGGCTGAATCCTGAAGAAACCCCTTTTGAGTTATGAAAACACTGAGTAGACATTTATTCTGGTGGTGTTTCTTCCTCCACCCTCTCCATTTTCACATGCTCTGGTATTACTGTAGTCTTCTAGGATCAGACACAGAGTCACCACATCTCCAGAGAGCACTTCACTTTCCATTTGTCTTGAGCCAGCCATTATGGATTGTGAGTTTTGGAACCTGAGATCTTGCCTAAAGGGCTCTGAATAAGTGCCACGCTGAACCCTTTTGCCTAATAACATTTTTGCTTTGTTGAAACTAGACATGATGGAACCAGCCTTCCACAGTCTGGACCATTTTGGTCATGTCTACACAGCACAGAGAAGCAGTGCACCTAAGTCCCCAAGACAGCACCAAGCCTCGTTGGTATGTCCAGACTGTGCTGCAGATTTACTCTTGTTCCAAGGGGCTTACTGGTGCTCTGCGCCACATATGCCACATGCAGATCTTACCCTAGCTCCTGTTGCAAAAGGAGAAATCTCTCAACTATGCAGAGATGCCTTTGTTCTTCCTCTCCCTGAGGACCACAACTAGCCTGAGAGGTCATTTGAGCAAAACCAGAAGTCCTGCCTTCTTCTATCTTCATGCAGTTATTACCCCTGCTGCTGATAGAGTAACAAAAGTGGTTTAGCTGTTTTGCAGACTTATAGCCAGAAAAGACTGTCCCTGCTGCAGGGAAGGAACAGCCTGATGACCCAACATAAAGAGGAACCACAGGGAGTGGGCTGGAAAATTACACACAGACTTGGTGGTGATGCTTCACACATGCCTGCCTAGTTAAAATACTATATCTTCAAAGTAATTGTTCTGGACACGTTTGTGGTATTCCTTCTATGGTTGGGAAATGCTCCTTCAGAAGGCAAAAGTATATGTGCTGGGGTAACAGCCACTAACTTCTGACTCAACTTTCTTAGAGGAAACTATTATTTTTTCCCAGCAAACTGGGGTCTGTATGACTTTTTTTCCTGAACCAGCAGGCCAGTGCTGTCAGCATTTTCTTTGAACAACAGAACAGTGCAGGGAACATTTGATTTTCCTAGTTATTTCCAGCTTTGCTGACCAGATACAATCCTTATCCCTTTTGAATGCTGTTTTTTATAACCACATTGCAAGTAAGTCTCAATGTAGCAATATTGTCAAATGAATGGCAAAAAAAGAAATTGAGATATTTCAGGTGTCCTGAAATAGGTTCATACATTCAGAAAGAGAGAAATGTGACCTTCTTGTATCATCTCCATATCTTTGTACAGCCGAAATAGAAGAGTATGCTGTATACCTCTTGTTTTAGGGATTTTGACTATTGCAACATCTTAAATCCCTTCTTCCCCACTTTTCCACATTGTAGATATTGACACAGAAGGTCCTTGTTAGAGTTGTTATCTCTCTCCTCTTCCAAATCAGCATCACACAGCAGTGGTGCTATGAAGTGGTGAGTGATGAGGAGTGTCGAGACCCAAATAAACCATCCTTCTTTTTGCTGTGTAGTCCTAGAGCTTTTTTTTTTCTTCTGAAAACACAGAGTTGCTTGTTCATCTTGCCTGTAGAAGAGGTCAGCCTGAGCTCAAGACAAAGCTGACATCAATATTGTGGGCACGGTGTCTCACAGACTTGCAGTTGGGAGTGGGAAAAGCAACCATAATGTTTCAAAACAAAGATCTGTTCCTACCCATCCTTCAAATGCAAATACAAAAGACATGCTGTGGTGGAGCATGCCAACCAAATGTCCTGTTTTATAACTACCACTGAAGTAAGGAGCCTGCAGGCCTGGGCACTGGACTGTGAGCAGCCAGGCTGTTTAATTGTTTGTGCATTCCCTGAAGTAGTTTTTGGTATAGCAATGTCCAACCCCGGGTCAGGAGTTAGCTCAAACCAGCTCCAGCAGGCGGTTGGGATGGGGCCATGCCGTCGTTAGGAGAAATGAATCGAAAGTGCAACCAGATGGATGCAACCCATCATGTCTCCCTTGCCTTCATGGCTTGTGAATGCTCTGTTGACCATTTTATTTATGAGGAAAGGTGTAGCCTCTCTGTTTCAAGGCCTCCTTTGAAGCTGCCAGGCTTTTCTTGGTCTAGCTTGTGGACAAGGACTTTTCTTTAGGTGACCAGGTGAAGGAAATGGTTCATCTGGTGGGAATAAGGGATTTCACCCTTGAAAACAACAACATTTTGAGAATAAAACACCTTTGGAAACAACACCACCTTTGTTCACCTTGAGAACAAACATCAGTGCTGTTAAAAACATATCGGTGATCCCAGGCTGTTTCCAGATGAGATATCTGCAGCAGAGAGAGGGTAATATTAATGCTGCTGCACAAGGTAGAGGTGAAAACACTCCGGCAAGGTGACCGTGGTTCTGTGGTGCAGAGTTCTGGTGAGCCACATCCAAAATGATGGAGTCACCCAAAAAGAGGGGTATTAGGGTGCTAGAAAATGGCTCATTGTTATTGCCACAGCTGGAGAAAAAGGGTTTCTCTTCCAGCCTAGCAAAACAGAAGCTGATGAGGACCAAATTGCTCTCTATAAATAAGTTAAGGGGTAAACAGCAAAGAAGGAGAAGACCTGTTTATGCTGAGGGAGATGTTGTGCATAAGAACAGATGGGAGTAACTCAGCGTGAGTCAACGTGGGCTGGAAGGGAGCAGCAGATCCCTGTCTGCCAGAGCAGGGAAAGTCTGCAACGGCCTCGGTGCAGAGAGGACGGAGGGCAATCAGCCTGAGCAGGTGGAAGAGCAGCACGCAAAGGGTTCCCTGTGGCAGCACACATCTGCAGAGCAAGGGATCGGCTCAGTAATTCAGGAGAGGCTGCCTGCCCTTAAACTCCTAACTCTGGACTTCTACGTCTTGGTTTATTACCGTAACTTTGCCATCCACCTCACATGCAAGTTACATTTATAGGCATAAAAGGAACACGCTGCTAAAGCCAATCAGAGCCTTTTTATTAATTAAGAGAGCTTCTAATGAACTGATCAGTTTTGAGAAAAAATATTCCATTTGTCCACTCTAATTGAAAATATGGGGGATTTCCTCTAAAAGCAACTAAAAATCAAATACTGTTCTCTCCTTTCTTTCTCCACCCCCTACTACTACGCTGAAAAATATTTTACTTGGAGTCACAATTTTTTCTGTAGAAGGCCACATCTTTTTTCTATTTGGTACAAAAGTGAAAGAGATCGATTAAAGCAGGAAATACTAGTAATAAAAAAACTCCAAAATGTTTTCAGAGGGCAGTAACAATTTCCAGCCAAGCCTGCTAGAGATAGAAAGACAAAGATTTGTGATGCAGCATGTGCTACCTGTAAATTTACCTCGATAAAGGAATTTTGTACTGCCTCCTCTCCCATACTGACCCCACATGCTGCTGAAGAGCTCCAGGCAATCGGTGGGAAAGGCACTGGAGGATGTGTGCCAGGTTGAAATGATGACCCTGAATTTTGAGAAATCTCTCCCTGCTTCACCTTTCCAAACTGCAAAGTGCAGCTGATCACGTCTGGCGGCTGAGCTTGCAGGAGTGTCGGCAGAGTTAAGACAACATGCGTAAAAGCCTTTGACCGCGAATAAGTGCTTATTACTATTAGATAAACATTCTGAAAAGTTCATTCATATAAACATCTGCATTGTTACTTAGGAAATTCCTTTGAACTGAATAGTACTTAGCCATTCAATATGACAAACATTGTCATGTTGAATGACCTCTTTTTGCCCCCGGAAAGTAATCAGACCCTGCAAAGGAGCACTCACCAAACCCCAGCTCCTAAGTGAGGCCCAGACATCACTGGGACTAGGCTTTATTTCCCCGGGGCTTAGACTCTCTGTCCTTCAGAGAGAAGGAAACTGAGGCACCAAGCAGCTGTAGCAAGTGACATAGTCAAGGATCAGGCTGCATTCTCCCCAGCCTGAACACACATCTGTGTCCAGTAACTAAAACTGGTTTAGGTAGCATCTCCAAGAAGCTTATCTGTTTGTTAAAAATCAAAACTTTTCCTTGGCTGCCATTTGGCTGATGGCTTCTCTCCAGTTCTGGAGTTTAATCGAAAGGCTGCTTAAAACAATTAAATAAATACATGTATAAAGTAACTCCTCTGAGTTCTTTTCTCTACTACCCTCCAGATGCCCCTGATGAGTGGAAGCTTTACAGCTCACACACTGGATGTTGATGCCTATGTGAGTTTTCCTTTGTTTGGGTTATTCTGATTATCGTTTACTTTTACTCCTGGATTTCTTCCTGTTAGGAGCATGTGTCATTTCCTGATCTGCTTTTCTGACCTAATCCAGGGACATCATACCCCTCTTATCCTTGCAGCAGGGTAGCACAGTTCATTGTAAAAAAGGATGCTGATCTGCGTTTGGCTGCTCGTAACAGTGATGCACGGAGCTCTGTAAAGAATCCCTTGTTTCAAGATGATCTAGAAGATTTCAGGCAAACCCGGAACACAGCATCTTCTGAAGGCACCAAAATATTTTAACAAATGCGAGCAATAAATCATGTAAGTTATCTTGTACGTAAGTCTCCAACAGGATTGTTATGCCAACTCATGAGCTCTTACAAAAGGCTTTCACAATTTAGTTGAGACAGCAGGGAAAAACAGCGATTTCTAGAAATACATTCTAGAAAGAGCTGGCAGGGATGCTTTAAAGGTGAGTTGAGATTGGAGGTGTGTGGGCCAAGGACTAGATCTCTGGATTTCAACCTGTGCGACATGGACACCTGGGACTGGTGGTTTATTTCTAAGGTGCCTGTGAAGCAGACTTTGGTCTGAGAGGAACAAGTTTGTCTGTGCTACTCAGACACCTTCATGTGCAAAACTCCTGCAGGGAGTCACACCTCCACTGGAACATCTTGGGGGATCCACAAGGTGAAAAAAGATTGAAAAGCCCTGGAATAGGCAACCTCTGCCAGTCCTATTAGCCCAGGCTTTTCATCACCCTTAGCCTAACACAAACCTCACTGAGATGCTCCATGTGCTAAAGATCTTCATAGCAGAGACTAGAAGTCCTGGACCAGTGGAGGGAGGACCCCCGCACTCACCCCCAGGGTTTATGATGTGGAGCTGATAACTTCTGATTCCCTGCAGTAGAGGGCAGCAATGACACACACACAATAGCTACTTAATTACAATTGGATTTGGAAAAAATAACTATGTGCAATGTGCCTAAAAAAAAAGTGAAAAAAACAAAATGAAAGAAAAAAACCCCTAGTTCCACTATAATAAGATCTAAGGTCAGGGCTTTCCTTTATTTTTGCAGTGACTGATTTCATTAACATCCAAAATAGCGGGAGGAGAGCAAGAAGGGAGACTGCAAGGAAAGGGGATGTGGCACTACAGTCATTGCAACGGAGCAAGTACTCACAGCCATCAATTGCAACAAGAATCCTGGTGACCTTGTTGCTTCCCTGGAGGGCTTCAAATTAAATACAGCCCAGGGAAAGATTTACTAGCTCGGATGAAATCAGAACTAAACCACCTCCTTGCCACCAAGTCCATGGCTTTAGAGAAGCTGGATTATATTTAGGCTCTCCATCCCAATGCTCCTGGAAAAGCTGTGGTCTCAAAAAAGAAGGCAGCCTTAGGAATCCACCCCAAGGCTGCCACAGAGCCTACAGCTACTCAGGGTATATTGCCTGGAAGGCATAATGCTGTTGGCATTCAGACAGGGCTTCGGAGCTAATTCTGCACAACACAGAAAGTTGGGCTGTAGGTACCAGCGCAAAGTGCTGAATGCACCAGTACAAATGACTGCACAGAATGCAAGGCAATAGGAAACCAAGCTGGGAATGCAACTATACCTTTTCCCATGGGAACTGCATGGGTGGGGGGAAAGCCAGAGGTAACACTCTGGATGGATTCTTTTAGTTTAGAGATACTGCCAGGACAGTCTTCCATGTGGACATTCTTTTCTGGGCCATCTGATAGCCTTTCCTCATCTCTTTTTACCCCATTTTTGGGATAGGAAACAATACTTGTGAGATCCTGTCACAGTGGTCATGATGTATTCAGCTCTGCGCTGCTCTCTGGAGTGACATCAGGCAGCCTGGACAAACAGGTCAGTGCTGGTTTAGCTCCACTTGGATTCAAGAACTGCTGAAGAAGATGACATTTTCTTCTCACAGACAGCCTGGGGACAGCTGTAAAGCAGAGACCAAGCTGCTCATATTGTGCAAGGGCCACCACCACTCTGTGACTGCTCCTGGCACATAAGTACAGCGTGGAAGGGGAAGAGTACAGGGTCACTTCCAGCAGCTCCTGGGAATATACACGTCTGAAATTGGGGTATCAGTGCCAGGGAAATGTCGAGCTCTGTCCTAGGGACTGAAGGATGCGGCAGTATGGAAAGAGTTAAAAGTGGGGTGCTGAGGTTTTGCTGAGAAAGCATGGGATGTTGGGCAAGGCTGGGAAAGAGTGAGATCATGATGTACCAGCTCTCAAAGAGCCTGTGGGTTTTTTGTCACATAAGTCTTCTCTCCAAGTCACTTGCCTATGCTGTGAGCCATCAGATCATGCTGCAGCTGGCCAAACACCAGCAAAAAGCAAATTTTTGCCTGTTACTCCTGCAGCACAGATACTGCCAGGGACTCCTCTTTCCTTGCTTTGCAATTCCTTCTGCCCGTAGCTGAGATCCGAAGAGGTGAAAGGAAGAGGATAATGGAAATACATCCCAGACCAGTGGTGAACCTTGTTCTCCCTGCTCTGCCTGCAGATGTGCAACTAGAGAATAGGTTCAGTGCCCTGGTAGCAGACAAGGGGCTGGGAGCTCTGCCCAAAAGAGCATCCGAGCTAGTAGCTTGAGCCACACAGGAGCATTGGGGGAAGTGACAGTGATGGGACTCCCTGCTGCAGGGGATGGAGGGTCACACCTGCCCACCCGCCCTGTTGTCTAGGGAGGTTAGCTTACTGCCAGGGCTTCGATCTGGCACTTTGCAGGGAGACTGCTGAGGCTTGTCTGGCTCCTGGACTGTTACTCCTTGATGCTTTTCCACATAGGCAGCAACAATATGGTCATGGAAACCTGAAGCAGATCAAGTTGGACTACCCAGCTCCGTGGGTGATGGTCAAGGGCATGGGGGCCAGGTGAAGAAGAAGGGCTTAAGGAGTGGAAATATTCTGCAGGTCAACAACCAACTGTGCAGCTGGTGTTGACAACAGGGATTAGGCTTTTATGACCATAGGACCCTCTTTGAGGATGGAGGGCTGCTAGGGAATGATGAGATACACCTGACCAAGGGCAGCAAAAGCATCTTAGCAAAAAGGCCGGCCAACCTGGTGAGGAGAGCTTTGAACTAGGAATAATGATGGAGGGCAATGAAAATACAATCAGGTGAGGAAGTGGTGGACTAGTTTGGCAAGCAAAGGGTGTTGTGAGCAAAAGGGACCTCATAATAACAAAACACACCTGAAGAGGGCTTACCCCAAGAGAGGCAAAAAGCCTGCATGGATCAACAAGGAGCTCCTAACAAAACTCAAATGTAAAAAGGAAGTATGCAAGAAGTAGAAGCAGAGACAACTGCTCCAAGAGAAGTGTAAAGATATTGTCTGAGAATGCAGTGATTGGGTTAGGAAAGCCAAAGCCCGCTTGGAGTTGAATCCAGTGAGGGACATGAAGGGCAACAGGATGGGCTTCTAGAGGTACATCAGCAGAGGGGAAACCTGGAGCAAAGAAGTCTTACTTTCAGTGGAGAAGGATCAGGTTAGGGAATGCTTAAACTAGACAGATGCAAGTCTGTGGGACCTGTTAGGCTGCACCCATGCCTGCTGAGGGAGCTGGCTGATGGCATTGCAAAGCCACTCTTGATTATCTTTAAAAAGTCATGGTAACAGGGAAAGGTTCTTGAGGAATTGAAGGAAGCAGATATCACTCCTCAAGAAGGGCAAGAAGGAGGATTTGGGGACCAACAAACTTGTGAGCTTCTCATTGACTCCAGGAAGGTGATGGAGCAATTCCTCCCAGAGACCCATTCCAAACATATGAAAAGTGCATCCTCAGCAAGTTTGCAGATGATACAAACCTGGGATGAGTGCTTGCTGCACCAGATAGTTGCTCTGCCATTCAGAGGAACCTACACAGTCTAGGGAAATGGACCAACAGGAACCTCATGAAGTTTGTCACAGAGAAGTGTAAAGTCCTGTCCCTGGGGAGGAACAGCCCCATGCACCACTACATGCTGGTGGTCAACTGCCTGGCCAGCTACTTTGCTGAAAAGCACCTGGGGGTCCTAGTGGCCAGCAAACTGCCCATGACCCAGTCACGTTCCCTTGCAACAAAGAAGGCTGATGGTGTCCTGGGCTGAAGCAGGACGGGCATTGTCAGCAAGTCAGGAAATGAAGAAGAGGGATGACAACTCTTCTCAGTGGTACCCAGTGGCAAGACAAAAGGCAAAGGGCACAAATTAAAGTACATAAAATTCCATCTGAACACAAGGGGGAAAAAAGTGTGCACTGAGAGTTATCAAACATTAGCAGAGGTTGCCTAGAGAGATTTTTGGAGTCCCTATCCCTGGAGATATTCAAAAGCCATATGGACGTGAGCAACCTGATCTAGGTGGTCCTGCCTGAGCAGGAAAATTGATCAAGATAACCTCCAGAGGTCCCTCCAAAGTCAACTCTTCAGTGTTTCTCTGTGAGTCTGTAAGACCTGGCTTCTCTAAAGTTGTTCAGTTGTCCCCTCCTAGCAGGAGTCCTAAGGCAGAGGACTTTCAGCTCCTGACTGCTGCATTCAGGAGAAATGTCTTCATTTATCCTTTCTGTGGTGAAGAAGAGAACAAGAGGAGCTTACCTGCCTCACAAGTTCCCTAGGTCTGAGCTGGGCAGTAGCCATTGTCCTGGCATGAAGATTGGTGGAGTAAATGGTCTGGGCTGGAGGAAGCTGACACTAACCCTAACTTCTACTGTAGATGCCGGCTTAGAGTATGCTCTAGGTCCATGCTTTTCAGCCTTTTGCCATTTCAGGTTTCTACGAACACTCCCACAGAAGTGTCAACCAGTTGAGGATGTAGAAAACACAGCATCACTCTGACACACCTTCTGGAGACAGCCCATGGCTGAATTGGCTTTTCTTAGTTGCTTTTCACAGATCAAGTAGGAAAAGTCCATGGATCACCGCAGGTCTTTAAACTGCAGCTTGAAAGCCAAAAGTTCCAGTCCAATTCAAGCTCCATGATGAATTTTGCAGAATTAAATTCCCTTGCTTATCCTCTGCTTAAAGATACCTGAGGTAATCCTCATTCTTTTCTTCAACCCTGGAAGTGATAAAGGGGACACCTTCAAATCCATTTCAGAACAAAAATGACTATTTCCATATCTCAGCAACTTCCTTGGAACAGCATGGGCAGAAATACTAACTAATAATAAAAACAGTATTAATGGAGAGTACCTACCAGACTAGACAGCATCTATGGAGGCTCTGGTAAGCTCAAAGTTTTGTGCAAATACATTTTCTTTACCTCATGTCATGAGGACACTGACTAGATCAAAAATATATGGATAAAGTTGAAGTCAACATAGAAAGTATTTTGTGAGGAGCCACCTGACTGTGGGGACAGAAAATACACTGACGCAAGCTTTTCTGTTATTATTGTCTTATTGATTCCAAGACACAGCACTTCTCTACCAGAAATTTCATCTGCCTACAGCTTTCTACACAGACAAATTTATAGAGCTCTCCTTCCCCCTTTCATTCTAGCCAACTGTTCTTCTAGCCAGAGCATCCATTTCTCCTCAATGTGTATACTTCATCTAATCACTAAGTCATTCATACCTTCACAATATTTATGTATCATTCCACCTGTCCATTCCTTTTTGTATTAGTCAAGTCTTAAAGAGTTTCAGCTACTTTCTCAGCCTTAGGTATCCAGTTCCATAAACAGAGCACCACAATTCTGTTTGAAATCAAGAAGAAAAAGAAGGAAATCTCACCATGCAGGGAACTGGCATCTAAACCATGCCCTATAATTGTATTCATGGGGGAAGTATTATGACCTTCAAAAAGGTTGCAAGACAATCTGACCTAAGCTGGGACTACCAAGCAGAAGAATTTGAGGAGGTCTATCAGTGTAGCTTTTTCACATACATGTTTTATTGTAATGTCAACACATTTCTGATCCCTTTCAAGATGAATGCATATTTTCCAGATTTGATTTCCTCTCTGCTTCTTTTGTGGCTTCTTAGTTCAACTGTGCAAGGAAAAGGAAACTAAATTAAATTTAAGCAGCTCGAAGCTCTGCAAGGGATGGCGTGTGGGGTGTGTTGGCTCCCATTCGCATCTGGACAGGCGCCGCTGATTCATACATATGAACAAGGAGGTGACAATCATTTATTTCAGAAGCCCAACCATTCATTTCAGAAGGCCCATGCCCCCCCTCCTGTTCCCCCACTGCCTCCCCCTCCCAGAATAATAATACATGATTGAGGGAATCATATTCTCAGAGAAGAGGATCGGAAATGGTTCTGTTGTTCTTCGGCAAACTCTCAAATAAAATAAGAACTTTCTATTATTAACCCTCATTATGGTACGGAATTTTCCCACACTGAGCAGAGAAAATAGCTCAAGTAGGATTCAATTACAGAGAGTGTCACAGGAGGCCATGCAGCCCAACAGGTTAGGCACTGTGAAAGCTTGGTAAAACCAGCATCTAGTCCTGACCACTCCAGTGATGACCTTCTTGAGGGCCAACCTGCTAGCTGGGATTGCTCCCAGCTCCTGGACCTTTTGGGTCTGAAGGTACCTCCAAAGCACACGGCAGCTCTCTTGAGCACATCCCAGCAATGTTCCTCTGCAGTGTCAACAAGTGCATAAGGAGGCAGGTGAAAGTGAGGTTCTTGCTAAGATTCTCCTGAAGAGAGGTGGCTCGCTTTCCCTTTCTTCCACCTGCAAGTGCATAAATGTGGACTGGATCTCTCTTGAGTAACACGACTTACCTGGGTTTAGTGGGGAGAAGTGCTGACTAACCTTTTCAGAGATTTATGGATGGATGGATGGGTGGATGGATGGATGGAAGGAAAGAAAGAAAGGTACATGCAGAGGTAAAAAGAGAGAAGAGGGAGACATTTCTGTGGGAGCCTCTTGTTAAAACATTGGCAGTGCTTCACTGAGTTTAGGACAGGAAGTGATGAATATTTCACTCAATGGAAACTACACAGGGGATTTGAGTTGCTACGAATATATTTGCCATACCTCCTACCAGTTCTCTAGACATAACAGGAAACTGAACGTTTTATGAATGTGCAAACCTACCTGCCTATAAATAATACAGAATAAATTAAGCACAGAGTTAAAAGGGGCAAAGCAGGTTGAAAACGTTACTGATCTCTGTCCAAAGCAATAAACCATCATGCATTGTCTACTAAGATATTGCTTTCTCTCCTACCAGCTATACCCCTCTGGATCATGAGCATTGCTGGAGGTTATGCAAAGCACAGGCCTGGCTGGAGGGTGGTTTGGAAACAGCTAGAGTTCTAGAAATGGTGTCACCTGGACATCTTCATGACATATGAGCGGGACAAATCCATTCCCAAGATCTCTGACTGGGAGGAAAGACAACAAGCTTGGGTAAAGGACAGAGAGGACATCCCAGCCTGGGGTGTTTGCCAGGAAAAGTAGGGATAAAACTTCAGGTCAAGGGCCTTTCCTGATGCCAGGGAATGGCTTCAGACCTCATGGTCAGCTCTGGATGAGGCAGGAGTGGGGAGCAGAGATGCTTTGGGAAGGGGGTAGAGGCAGGGTGGGTCATGTTTGCAGCAGGATTTCATGCATCAAGGCAACTAGGGCAAAGTCAGAGCTCCCGTTTCATTTTGCTGGTGGTCTCTGGTAGGAACTGAAATATCTCACCTGCTGGCAGAGGGGTTCCAGACACTGTGGCGAACAGCTCTCTGTGTGCCTGTGCCCTGAGCACTGGTGCTATAGCCAGCCAAGATGAAAGACTGCCTTAGGAGGATGTGGATTTATGCTGGACAGCAGCGGTCATCTCCAGGCTGGGTCAGGCAGAAGATACCAGATGGCACATTTCTGTGGCCTGCGGGAAGGAGCAAGGCAAGCAGGAGCCCGAGGCCAGCAGGCTTTTCTCAGAAATAGTGAGTACACCGAGAGGTCCCATAATACCCTGGAGTGATGCAGCATGCTGCTGGGACGTGCTGCCAGGACCACAGAGGCTTTCTGCTCTTGCCTGTAGCAAGAGTTTCAGTAGCTCTTTGTCTGTAACTCATCCAAAACCAGCTGGGCATTTTGCTGTACACTCATGAGGTGGACAAACACAGGAATCAAAGATGCCATCCTTCTTTTCCTTTTAGCAAAATACTCCTTGACATTTATGGATTAGAGGTACTTAAACCCAGGGTTGTGGATTTAGGGATTAGTTACTATTAAAGAAGAAAATGCTCCCTTTGCTCATGGAGCCTAATTTCTCTCAACTGCAATTGTCCTTCTTCCTTTACTGGATTATGGAGCAATGTGATGCTTTGTCTTCTAAATAAGTAAATAGTGTTAGGGCGGGTTGCTTGACAGCAACTGTGTTCATATTGGTCTTGGTTGCCTTAGAGAGTGGATAACATCTGTCTCTCTCCTCCAGGTTCTAAAGTGTTTTGGAAATCTCCTGGGCAAAAGGAAAAGTCTGAATTCCTTTCAAAACAATGACTGAGCTCAAATCACTTCCTATTCCTCCACTTTGTAGAGTCCGCTTCTTCTGCAAAACCCTTTCCTGGAGGAACAAAAGAAAAAAGCATGCACCACCACCCCCTCCCCGTCATTGCCAGATTCTCACCTCAGAGGTGGATGAGAAAGTACTGCTGCTAGATAGCTTCCAAACAGCAAAAGTGTTTTCACTTTGGTTCTGATTCTGGAAATCTTGAAGGGTATGTTTGACCTTTCCCTTCAGGCATAACCTCACTAAAATGAACAGTTCAAGCCTGAAGCTGCAGGTTCTCAAAAGTAGGGTCAGTATCTTGCCAAATTTTTGCAAGGCAGCACACGTCCTTTGTATGCTGCCCCCCCCAAGCAGGGACACTCACCAAAGACTCAGTTAGAGAGCGAGCTCTGTAATTAACCTAGGAGATTTCTAAATTAGCAAAGCAGGTAGTGAGACTGTGAAGTGGAAACAAGGCCCTGAGACTTCTTTCATTAATAAAAGCACATGAGTTTAAGAGCTTAAGTCTGGTTATACTGGATCAGACCAATTGCTCATCTATCCCAGCATTCTGTCTGTGACTCTAACCCACAGTACATGCCAAGGAAAGAGCCTAAGAGTGGGGTTGTAATGATAATTACTTGAAATACCCTCCGGTGCATCTCTGAGCTCCTTTCAGCAGAAACCCTACATCCAGACAGCCTGCAGAATTGGGAGGCAACTGGATGTTCCTGTGTAAGGTCCCTGCCCTGCGGCCCCTCTGGTGCTGGTGAGGATGAACTGGCAACCACTGAAGGCTGAGGAGCAAGACCATAACTCCCAGCAGGTGCAGCAGCTCCCCCTGCGCTTGAATGACCAACCCAGAACTCATTCATCCTCCTGACATGGTTAGTCCTGGGCCTCTCAGGTGCGCTGACTGCCACCCGGTCTTGGTATCATATGAATAAGTACTACAAAACCTTTCAGAGATGTTCAAGAACTGCAGCACCTAGAGCCCTACCCATTGCTAGATCTTTGGGGCGATTCCTAGATATTCTGGCAACTGAATCTCAGTGGTGAGATGTTATCTGCCTCTCTTCTGTTCTTTTAATGACACAAGGTTTGTTTTCCCTAAATCTGACGACGCTCATTAGCAGCCTGCCAGTAGCATCATGTGTTGCAAGCTTATACCAGGCATGAAAAGCAAAGGACAGCTTTGGATTGAGAAATTCTGCGTTCACTCAGAAGACTGTGAATCACCCACATATAGCAGGGATGTTGGTCTGCTTAAAGTTAAGCATCTGCCTAACATCTTGGCTGGGTTTAGGTCACATTTCTGATGAACAGTTTATTTCATGAATTCCTTTCTCTCAATTGGCCGTTAACAAAGGGCACGTATATTCAGATACAAATATAAATATATTTTAACATTTGTGTAACTGAACATATATCCCCAAATATTCATTATTTAAAAGCATTTACTAATGTATTTTCAGATTAATTCCTGGTATTTGGATCACTGCCAATATTAATACTGGGCTGCCTTCACGTTTAATAGTAGAATTATATTTTAAAATATATGTTCACTGAAGCTGTTTTGATGTTTTTTTAATGTCGAGATTTCCTTACAATTGCTTTAAAAATGACCTTTTGACCAAAGAGAAAATGCTAGAATAATTTTTTCCTTTCATTTTTGGGCAAAACTTTATAATGTTTAAAAGAGAAAAATAAAAGAAGCCCCCCCCCCCCCAATAAAATCTTTCAGTATATATATTTTTCCTTGTTTTCAGCAAGAATTTTTAATTTGGATGTGTTGAAACACCACATTCCTTATTCAAAAGTCTATTTTTTTATACAGTTTTTGATGTGTGACATAGCTGTTATTTTACGAGAAACCTGAAACATTTCGCTGGAAATTTTTACTGGAGAAAAAACAAAGTTCAGTTTTCAAGCTCTCTCGCTCACACGCACAGATGGTATTTTTCATTCATCCAGCTCTGGTCTTCACTCTGGATCTCCTGCTGAAAGTGAACAGCATAGGGGCAAAGCGAATTAGCTGAACTAATAAAGCAGTTCAGATAAGCGCAGGAGGAAATGTTTCTTTATATTATTCGTCAGCTCCTACTTGAGATAGTCCATGTTAATATTTAGGCTCTAACATTTTCAGAG
The DNA here is from genome assembly GCF_964188355.1 of Buteo buteo. Lineage (NCBI taxonomy): Eukaryota > Metazoa > Chordata > Aves > Accipitriformes > Accipitridae > Buteo > Buteo buteo. The sequence goes on from NC_134171.1 coordinate 1,175,908, forward strand.
CAGGTTATGAACATCATCCAGTTATGTGGAGGAGAAAAATAAAGCTGGGGGAGATTAGATGCTCTCCTGTCAAAGACCATCCCCTTCACAGCTTGGCCCAAATTCAAGAGCTGTCGTGAATTCAGCCCCTGGGACTGGGCTGACTGGTGAAGTCGCTCCTATATCCTCCCCACAAACTCTTCTGCTCAGACTCTTCCCATCACAACGGTGCCTGCCAGTCCGATCTGACGGCGATGCTAAAGGAAGAGGCGTTGGGGACGTCTCCCTGACACGTATTTACAGAGATACATGAGCTGGGCTGTGGTCACTCCAGCGCTGGGAGCATGATGACAGTAAGGAAGGAATGTGTCCAGGAGAAAAGGCTGGTCCACAAACAGATGGAGGTAGCCCACAGGTCCAAAATCTAGTAACACTCAGCAAAAAAGACGTTACCACACGGGGCAAGGCTTTCTTTCCCCCCTCGCCTCGTCACTGCTCACATTCCTAACATACAAGGTGCTATTGTTTTCCAGCGCTTGATTTACTCTTCCTAAGGGTGCTGCTGTCTGGAATTAGACGTCAAGAAAACGTGGCTTCTATTCTTACTGTCCCCCCACAAATCACCCCTTGCTTTCCAAAAACATCTCTCCCCAAATATGACCCCCCCCAGCAGCCACACCAGGTGCTTATATTTCTATTCCCTTTCTTCCCTGCCACCAAATACGGGTCTTCTGAGACACTTGTCGGCTTTGGGTCCTTTATCAAAGATGTTAAATTTGATGCTATCAGAGATGTTAAATTTGACGCTATCAGAGATGTTAAATTTGACGATAATAGTGGAGGACTATTTTGGAGCAAGAGATTTTGGTGGGGATGATAGGGGAAAGAAGGAACAGAAAGACACAGATTTTCTTTTAAATTCTGAGCAAGTACCCTGCGTCCTGTGCTGGAGGGAAGGCACATCTTCTGCTTTACAGGGTGCAGTGAGTGACCAGGACCCAAGGTCTGCATCTGCCTTAGCCACCGATAAGCCCTTGAGTATGCCCTTGAGTCAACACTTCACCTCTCCAGGTTTCATTTCTTCTCTCAACAGAATGGGTAAATTACAGGTTTCCAGCTTCAAACTGTCTTTCCAACTTTGCTACACAAAAAGGTTTATACCATTGCAAAGCACTTAATTGTTTTTGTTCTGGATTGCAGCATCAGTCCTACACCCAAAATAATGATGGATTTATTTCAGTTGTTATTCTGACCCATCCTGGGCCTGGAAAGCCATGTTTTATTTCTAGTTTGCACAGACGCAGACAATAACTCACCATGCACAATGCTGGTGAGTTAGGCTGTTTGGCTCGTTGCTCTTGGCAGATCCTTTCAGCGTTAACTGTGGTTCAGGAAAGATGTCTTCTGCCCAAAGAGCCACAGGATCGTGATTTGCAGGTGAGTGAGTGAAGTTTGGAGATGGACTTCACTTCTTGCTGTGGACATTCTCTGTGAGCCCGTGGGGGAATCACTAATGCTCTTCTTGTGAACTCTGGCGCTCATAATAGTGAAACACGAAATCAGGGCAGCATTGCAAGAGACTGCAGAAAGCCCACCTAAGCAGCTGATGATTTCGGTGCCCAGGTCTAGACCACAAGTGCCTGTAGCAGACAGGGCAGCACAATCAAAGGATGAGACTGATGCACCCATCGTGAAAGCCAGTGGTCGTCCACACCAGCTGCCCGGACCACAGGTAAGGACTGCTGTAGGTGTTGTAGCAGAAAGGTGTTCAAAGGCAGCAGCTTTGTGGGTGTTTAAGGGTTCCCTCCACCATGCAGAGAGGAACCATGGAGGAAAACAGGATCAGTCATTCATTATTCTACCTTTCCAACATTCTGCTGTCTTCAAAGGGAGCTATTATTATGAATTGCATTTGCAATGTTCCTCAAGATTTAGTACTTGGTAGTTAGCCAAGTAATACTATAATTCTAAGTGCCTCTATTTATTTTTATTTTATTTAGGCATTTTCCATTTATTTATTTACTAACCCATTAATAGATATATAAATGTTTCATCCATTGTCCCTGTAGATTAAGGCCAGATGGGATGACCTTATCATAGCACAGATGATACTGGATCTTTTCCATATCTTTGTTTATCATGTATTTTGGAAATACATCAAACTTTAATGTAAAGACAGCAGCTTACAGAGAAGGCGGCATATCCCTTGAGAAGCAATTTTAAATGATTAATTATTCTCTCCATGAACAATCTCCAAAACCCTTTTGGATTCTGAACATAGCTGAAGTAATAGTATTTTTTAAAATGCAAATAAAAAACACCCACTTGTTGACTCACAACCTAGCAGAATGAGAATCATTCATTTCTATGGAGAGATTCCTCTTTGTTGTTACTGGCATGTTAAACATGTTAAGTAGACACATTCTAGAAATATGCTTTTGATCAGAATAGTGATGATATAAGATAAACCTTTCTTACAGAGCAGTTGAGCTGGTTGGGACATGTCTTTTATCCCATGAATGTCATTAAAAGCAAAGAATTTCAGTTTTCATCAAAATATTTAGTTTATGTCAAAACTTCAAGTGTTTGAGAGGTTTTGGTGAAAAAAAGAAAAACAAACCTTTCCCATTTTTGGCAACAGAAAAATGTTAGGGGGAAGAAAACTAAAACTTTCAGTAACAGTAAAAAAGTCAGTTTTTTGCATCTATACTTTTTCAATGGAATCTTAAAAAACTGTCAAAGTTTAATGTGTTGGTGGAAATTTTCGCTGTGATGAAAATCACTGCTTTGTCAAAACAAACATCTGAAAAGAGCATTTGAACCAACTGCTTTCAGTCATTTGGAGCCTCTCATGATCTGGTCTGCTAAGTTTTCTGAGGTGGTTTCCAGCTCATAATTGAAAGTTTCCAGAAAGAAACCGGGACTTGGCTGATTTGGGGTGCACGTACACACTTCACCACTCGGTCGCCCTATGCAGGTCCAAGTGCAAACCCTGCACTGGTCTCTGTCTGTGGTTTAGGACAACTTATCCTCCAGCCTTTAACCAGAGATGATAGATCAGATAGAGAATGTAAAAAAAAATGAGTGTAGCTCAGTGAGGGATCAGGTGGATTCACAGTTTGTCTTTGGAGAAGGAATTGACCACACCATGCCTGTACCATGAGGGAAGGAGCCATGGGAGGAGAAGGGTTAAGGCATGGTCAGCAGTGGGAAAGGTCTATTTCTCTGTCTCCTGTATTGATATTGAAGCATAAATGGTGGGAGGGTAAACCCTTCTGTGTGCAAGGACAAGAGATTATACCAGGTGGGTGTCTGCATAGGCATGCTGAGAGCATCTTTCTCTTTATTCCCTAATTCTGTGTATTCCCTAATAATTCCCTTACTTATTAACCAAAGTCAATATGACTTGCTAAGGAGGACGACATCTCAAAAACTTACATGAGTTTATCAAATGTTGTGCAAATAGGCAGCCAGATGGAGGCAAAGTACCCTTGAAGGAAGGGCTGCAATGTAAACATGCCCCTCATTCGTCACCAGAGAGTCCACAGAGGAGTTCGCCCTCCAGGCATAAATCCATTGAAAACTGAGCTATAGGACTGTGTATTGCTTATAAATAATGACTCTTGTTACAGCAGTAATTTGAGCAGCGGGAAAGCGGAGGCATGCTATGACTGCACTTGTTCTCTGCAGAGAAGACATAAATCCACATCTTCTGGTCTGCGTAACAGCACAACACACAGCGAACGCTGGGAACGGCACCAGTTGTAAATCATGGCTGGCTTCCAGCTGCTGTTGCTTTCGTGATCTTTGCTGAGCAGCTGTGTGTAACAGCATTGCCCCTCAAGGCTGGAGGTGCGAGGAATCAGGCCCCATTTTGGGGAGGAGGCAGGGAGGAAGGGTGGTCTCCCCATCACGTCCTATGTAGGACGCCAGCTCTAGACCTGACACTCGGATGGGAGCTTTTTGCAGAAATGTTCCCATGACGGTATGAGTGGTCATTAACTTGCGACCCAATTACCTTCAAATGAGTGTTGCGCACAGTGGAAGTGCCCCAGCGCCCAGGAGATGCCTGCAGACAGCTGGCAGAGATAAGACTTGCAGAGCAACCATGGAGTGGGAGCTGGAGGTCACACAGGATGCCCCAGGGTATCTAAAGTATCGCTCAATGTCTGTGTTTTGGGAATCAAGTCATATTTGCTTTACTCTGAGAGCTAAATGACACCATCAGGCAATTTCTATGTATGCTTACAACTGCCCTTAACTGTGTGGAATCAAATTGCTTGGTCATCTTCAAAATAATGTAGGGTTTTGGCCAAGAGGAAAGGATTAAATTGTTCTCCCTACTAGGAACAGGTCAGAAGGTTGTGAGTTGAACTACTGTGAAGAGTGCTTGGGTTGGACATTAGGAACCACTTTCTAACAAGAAGAAGAGAAAGTAATGCAATTTGCTGCCTGGCAAAGCTGTGAAGTCTCTCACTGGAGGATTTTAGGAAGGAGGCAGATTAACCACACTTATCTGCCAGTGTGGGTCAGAAAAAGTCAATCCTACCTCAGGGCAAGGTGCATGAACAAGATAACCCCTGAGGGCCCTTCCGGGCCTTTTTTCTCTTAAATTATTTGGGTTCATATTCCTTTCTGCAGAACCACCAACAGGTCAGGTTCCCTTGTGGAAGAAGTAACGGAGACACTGAAGAGGTAATCACTACCCCAAAGGATTTACACGCTAAAAAGACACCCCTCTGAGGCGTACGAGGAAGAAGTGACTGAGCCAAACCATACAACAGGTCAAGCAGCAGAAATATAAATTAGCTTCAGGGCTGCTGTCCCCTAATCCATGGCCAGCAGACCGCACTCCATCCTCTATTGTTAGTTTTGACTGTAGACCCTTGGTCTTTCACAGGCCATGCTGTTCTGCCCAGCAAAGGTAAAAGGCATTCCTAATGGGGCATAAATTTATCGCCAAATTAATTCTTCACTGCTGCAAATAACCCTTTGATTTTGGAAAAGGAGCAAATTAATAGTGAGCCACATACAAGTACTTTAAGGGAAATAAAGGCAACAAAGACTGAAGCTGGACAGAGTTCAATAGGAGCAATTAAGAACAGCTATTTGCAGGCGGGGTGACTGCGAGGTAAAGTCCTGCAGTGGGTCTTTGTGCAACCCTGGTTATTTCTCCTGAGTTGGCCTTGTGGAAACACTAGTCATTCTACTTGCACAGTGAAGACTTTCCAGTTCATGCCAGGGGCCTTTGCTGCAACCACAGGTTCTTTTTGTTTATGCAACTGCAACTGATGTAAACATTTCTGGGTGCAATGGTTTACCTTGGTGCTAAAATTTTCTGTGCGAAAACATGTTGACCTTTCCTGTTTTCAATGACTAGTTAGTGTTGTGTTGGGTATACATGTGTGCATGTTGCGGGCTCTTTATGTGTGCCATAACCTCTTTAGACTTCAATGAATGAACAAGAAGCAATTCTCTGGAGTCTCCTCCAGAGCTCACGAGAGGAAGCAAACAGAGCAGCGTGGTAATTTTGAGAACATTCCTGATTGCGTCTGCATGCACCCTCTGCTCCTCTCACAGGCAGCTCTGTTCGTACTTATGTTCATACTTGGGGAACAAACCACAGCCTCCAGTGAAGCAGGGAATGATGGTGAGAACAGGCAGTTCTTTGGGATCACTTCACATGACATTTGCTGGATTAAAACATGAGGCGAGGAAAACCTCCAGCCTTGCACATGCATACACCGCCTGGGTTGCGATTAGAAATGCTCTGCTAGCCCCCTCCAGCCTAAGATCGTCACCTCTGCGGTCCATGGCAGCTGCAGGAGTCCACGTCCCAGGAACTGCTGCATCTCTGCTGCTGCCACGTCACCTTTTTAGATTTCAGCTTTGACCTACCGTGTGAAGGTTGTGTAGGGAAGCATGCTCTACCATAGTGGAGCATGTGGGGCAGAAATGTATGGATGATTTGGATTTGATGTCAATTCTTTGGCAACAAGGGAAGTGGCACACCCAGAGGATCCGCTTCTGCAGTGCCACCACAGCGTTTGCTCTGAGACTGATGCACTCAGCTCTGATGTCCTGATTTGTCTGGTGTAGCAGACCAGATGTAAATATGGTATAATTCAGCCCAAAAGTCAGAGGAAACAGGAGTCCCTTGCTCAACCACTATCACTACGAAATGCAAAAGCACTGTGAAATCTGTGGTTATAGACTCCTTTGTCCATCCCACAGCCACTGCTCCTCAAATGTTTTGGGCACAGGCCAATATAGCCCCTGACAAGTCCAGGATTAAGGTCTGCTGATATCAGACATATTGGGAAGAAACAGCAGGAGCCTCCTCAATACAGGACAGAGAGATTTCAGGGGAGGGCAGAGCAAACCTGGGTAGTGGTAGGAGCAGCTTGAGAGGTTTGCACCAACAGTCTCGCTGCACTCCCTTCACTCCTCAACCCCTCCTGTGCCATGTCTGCCCTCTTAGCTTCCTGCTCTCAACTCCACTCCTGCTCAATGGCTTTTCTTTTTTCTTTTCTTTTCTTTTCTTTTCTTTTCTTTTCTTTTCTTTTCTTTTCTTTTCTTTTCTTTTCTTTTCTTTTCTTTTCTTTTCTTTTCTTTTCTTTTCTTTTCTTTTCTTTTCTTTTCTTTTCTTTTCTTTTCTGTGATCTCCTGAACGGGGAAAAAAAAAGAAATAAAACCTTTCTTGGATCTTCTTCCATTCTTCTTAACTAACAGTATTATAATAATGCCACTAATAACCGTGCTCACTTCTGCACGGTGGCAACCAACATTGTATAAACTCATTAATACCTTTGACAAATTCTATCATAAAAGCAGTTCAGTGTTAATCTTTTCAGGTAGATAAACATCTATGTCTCTGTGTTTCTATGGGGTTAGATGATTCCTCTTCATGTCTGGCTTTTAGCTGCTGCAGTAGTAGTCAGGAGTAACCATCGCGTAACAGCTGCCATCAGTATTTGGTGGAAAACATCTAGAGGAACCTTGGGAAAACTGACCAAACTTCCCCGCTCCCTGCTAATCTCCTTGGGGATAAAAAGACGGAAAATCAGGCAATGGAACATTTATGGTTTAATTTCTATAGTTTGGAAGACATCCAGTTAGGAGAATGTGATACACGGCATTGTAAAAACAGAAGGTGAGAGAAGGAAAAAGAAAGAAGCAAGTCACTGTGTAATAAAAAAGACATGGTCAAAAAAAAAGAAATATCAAGCAACCTGGCAGGATTTCAGCATAGCAGGTTCGCAGAATATAGCAATAATCAACTGAAAGCAAGCAGTTTGGCATAGGAGGAAATCTAGCAAGTGAAGTGCTAGACAGAGATATGGTAATGAGGACTGGTGTGGTAAAACACTGGGAAAATCCATTCTTGAGGGGGCACAGGCAGCGATTTTCCTCAGGCTAGAGTAGCTGACAGGGTACCAAAAGGTGATGCCAGAACACTGTAGGTCAGGGAGGAAAAAGAAGGTGGGAAGCAGTGTAAGTGAGAAGCAAACAAATAAAAACACTCAGAGGAAGCTGAGGCTTTAAGGGAAAAGATAAGGGCAGCCAAAAACCAGTCTGAATTAATGGATAAGCAGCATAAAAATGTGCTTTTACCAATGTATTAGGAGAAAAGGAGGGACAGGGCACAAGTGACTCAGACAGCTGAAATACCATGTCCTTTTTATAACCTTCCATCAGCAAGGAAAAGAAGCAAACAAAAACAAGAAGGAAAAAAAAATAAAAGGAAAATATGTTTGAACAATTGGGAATCAACCTGTAAAAATAGCTCTTGGTACAAAAGAAGTAGAGAAATATGTGGAAAATTGGATAAGAAGCAAACTGGCCAGTGTCAGGTGGTATGAATCTGGGGATACTATAGTTACAAGTTAGTAAATTTTATCTACCACCCTGCAAAAACAGGTTGAGAGCAGAAGACCTGGAAAAAGTGAAGGTCGTGCCAGACCTTCAAACAATCAAAAGAATTGCACTCCTGGTAATTACCATTCTGGTAATGTAACCTCTGACTGAAGTACAATAATTGAATAAGTATGAGGGGAAAGGACTTGGGAGTGATCCTGAATGTGGAGCCTGAAAACTGAGGCTGAGCATCAAGAAAATCTTCCTGGAAATAAGAAATGTTAACCTTTGGAATAACCATCTCATAAAGAAGATGTGACATCCTCTTACCTGGGAATATTTACATCTACATGTGATGTAGACCAGAAATGCAAGGAAGAGGCCTGAACTGGGAAGGAGACAGCCTGGATGACTGCAGCGCTTCTAGATAGCAAAAATGCATTATTGGTATCTTGAAGGAATGCACACTTAGAAAATAAGAACATTGCAAATTGGAGTGCTGATGTGTCTCCAGACAATCCAGATAGTTCCTGCATTTTGAGGGCAACTGAAATAGTAACCTCCATTTTTCTTTATTTTTGCAACAAGCTTTCTAAAAGAACTGAGTCAGGAAAATTTTATTGTATCCCTTCCTATTGATACGTGTGTCTCTGTCTTTCTGTGCTCTGGCAGAAACCACAAGGGTCCATATCTCAAAGTCTGCTCCCTGATGTCCTGCCCCAGCTCAGCCTCCTCTTTCCTCTAACATGATGCTTCAGCACATGAGCTCAATGTTGATGGGGAAAGCAAGCTGAGGAGCAGATCCCAGAGTGAGAAAAGACAGCAAATAGAAAGGAAACTCCCATGGTCATAGCAGTGGCTTACCTACAGGGGAGGGGGTGGTACATCACGGGAGGGAAAATCTCAGAAAGTAGCAGAGTTATTGAGGAAAAGGGAGCTCTGGAAGACAGAGAGGGAGATGAAGGCTCTCTTTGATGCTGGTCGGAGAGGAAGACAAAGCTGGTCCCTTGTGGTCAGCACTCAGGCCAGAAACTATGCCCATACATTGTCCAGAGTGCAACTCTCACGTGCCAGACCCCTGGATGCTCCTCCGTAATGCACGTACAACCCTGGCTCCAAAATATCAGCAGCCTCACAAGGTAAAATGTGGAACAGGTAGGACACAACTGGCATCCAGAGCCATGCCAGAGATGCTCCAGCTGTGGGGAATTCATTAGGTCAATAAGCCAGGGAGAAAAATTCCATTAAAAAAAATATAAAAATCCTCCTTCTCCAAGAGGGAGATGCTTTGTTCGAAGCTGTGCAGCCAGCCCTGGCAGTGAACTTGGCTGGAGAATGACATTCTCTTTCGATGGATGCATCAGTCACAGTTTTTGCCCATTCCTCAAGTTCCTTCTCCCTGCTAACCAGTGTCACTCCTGCCTTCTCCGGGCTGAGTCGCAGCAGGTTCCTTCTCATCCAGCTCCCTGCAGCGGCCTGGCCTGGGGAAAGCATGGGGATGGCTCTGTTTGGAGTGTTTTTTTAAGCATTGTTTATAGTTTACTCCTCCTGAGCACTTGTGTATTTTTGTTTCAGCCCACTCATATGCACAGCTAGCAAACACACAGGCCAGGGCTCCATGCAGTCCCTTAGCACCCCAGGACTCTGCATCGTTATCCGAAAACTGCAGGAGGTTACTTTTATTTGAAAAGAAAACAGCCATGTCAGGCTATTCCACAGTCCCCTGCCTCAGCCTGAAAGTCCCCACTCCGTGTCCCGAGTCTTTCTTGGATAGCAATTTTACATACCGAAGCTAAGATTGCTTTCAAAGATGCCAAAGGAATTTGGTTCCTCAGCTCCCAAGGAAATACTTTGAAATTAGGTGTACACATATCTCTGATGGCTCTGAATATTTCCACTGATAACATTTTTCAATAGACTGTTCCTCTCCCAGCCCTGTAAGGGAAAGTATTGCTCTCCTGACAACCCACTGGAAACAGTATGGTGTTCGATACGTGTTCGAGCTAAGATGCTTCTTTGTCCCAGCATATCCAGATAGCAGCAATCCCTTTCCTGCAGAGTCTAGTGGAAAGAGGTGTCAAGGTAATCACCATTACCATCTTTTTACCACAAAAAAATGAGGCACAGAAAGAAATGCAGGTTGCTAAAGCCATGCTAGAAGCATGTAGGATAGTTAAAGGTTAAATTCAGATTGCTCAAAGGCAACAAAATGTCACTACTGTAATGTAGTTCCCTCCATGCCCTGGGTTTTATGCCCTTTCTGGCCATAGGGCTTTGCTGGACAAAGAGGCGAATAGGACTGTGGTCCTTTTGGTATGATCTCTCCTGGAGACCATACCACTCACGTGAACCAGTCCCAGAGAGCCCTCCTTCGTGGAAGCCACTGGTTTTAGTAACTGCGGCCAGCTCTCGGCAGGAGCTGCAAGGCATCTTGTAGGCAAGGAAGCCCCTCTGCACCCTTTGGCTGCCCCAAGGTTGTTGATAATGAGGGATGTGATGAAACCATATATAGACATTCACACATACATATCCACATTCTACGCTCAGACCAATGGAGGAGGGATCAGAAGGATTTTCAGGAGGAGGGTCACAATATGAAATGAAGTGAAGAAAAATTTGGATGTGCTCTCAGGAAAATATTTGTAAGTGAATATGTGTTGAGCTGTGGAATGGTCTCCCAGTGGGAGTGGTGGAAGGGTGGAAGCCCCTTGACTTGAGTCATTTCAAAGTGGACAGGACAAAGCCCTTGAGACTCCACAGTATGGAAAATCCTGCCGTGTCTAGGGTCAGCGGATGGACCAAATGACCTAGTGTAATAGGTCTTTTCCATCCCTGATTCCAGTGAGTCTCTGAGAACCCTTAAGACTTAGTGGGAACCATGAAACCAAAGACCCATGAATATAGCTCACATACCAAGATGTTAATGTCATTGCCAGACCTTTGGTCCCTTTGGCAGAGCTAACCAATGGACCTGGGATTCCCTCCAGCATCTTCTTTGGTGGCTTTAAGAGCTCTAAATGTAAGTCCTAATCCAGACATTTCTGCTATTGTGCTAGGGCAGATCAAACTGTAAAGTGTGAAGAGAAACAGTAATAAAAATTCCATACCTGGTTCATTTCATATCTGAATGCAGAATGGTCTCCATCCCCACCTTCCCTACAGTGGAGACAAGTCTATTTGGCTATTGTGCATATTCATGGCATGCTTCATGCAACAATGGCAGGATTTTAGTGCAATGGGTGTGAACAACAAATTTATTTCACCTTCTCTTCTGCTGTTCTTTTTAGTGGAGACTTGGGCAAATTCCTTTGGAAACTGAAAAGTATTTAGTGGAGCAAAGGTGTGAAAATAGCTGAGGACTCAGTGTTGGAAAAGTACTGTTCATAACAGGATTTGTTTGTTGCTCTCATGAGGAAATCTAAGTGCCATAAGACTGAAATGACAAGTTGATACAGTTTTGATTTTACATCCCATCCACATAATGATAATTCCAGCAGGCACAAGGCTCCTTTATAGCAGGCAGAGACCTACTATAAAGTAAGCCTGATCTGCTAAGATTAGAGTTTTTTAAGGCTTCTTGGTTTTGGCCATCCCATGTCAAGCTTAGTCAATATTTTCAAAAGTTTCTAGTGGTTTAGATGTTGTAATTTTGGGGAGCCAAACTGCACAGAAAAGGCCCTAAGTTTTCATGTGTGTTTGAGATGAATCTTTTAAATTGAAGGGAACTGGGAATTTGTAATCAAAAGTACCTAAAAACTGTTGATCATTTCTGAATATCTTTGTCAGCCCTGCATATCACTTCTCAAAATAACTTTCCCTCAGAATGAACACAGTGGCAAAGAGCTTTGGGCACAGCCTGGTTGCTTGAGACATCTGCTTCTGCATGATTCACTCAGTTCAGAAAATGCGTCAAGATTGGCAGAGGAAGGAATAATTGCCCAGACAGAAATGAGCCCTGGATGTGTCGAAGTAATAGTCATATACAGAGTTTTAAAACACTCTCAGGATGGAATTTCTTAGCATGGTCCAAGGAGGTTAAACCCAGGATTAGAGGGATTACACTTTGTAATGGAAAGATGAGAAAAATATTTCAACACTACTAGGCAATAGAATATATTCTGACAGAAAGCGATGGGTGACCTACTGCACAGTTTCTTTAAAAGCACGCTATACAGACCTGCATCGCTCATAGGAAATAACTGTCCCTAGCACTAGTTTTGGGCTGGCACCAATGACAACGATCTGCCAAACTTTGGAGCATGAGACATCAACAAAGTACACCGTCATTATCCTCCATTGGAGGTCATTAGCGCTGCTCATGGGATGGAGAAATGGGTCACTCTACTCAGTCATCTGATTTTGCACGCTTTTTCAGAGCCAATTATGTTGCTATTCACTGTTACTACATGAAAACTGTCTTTGTGGCCTTTCTGCACCATGTTTTCCTCTCTTGACATCCTGTTGTGACGGTAGTTGCATATGACCTAAGAGAGCAGTACCAAGTAGGTGAGGAGTTCAAAGAAATGGAAGGTCTTCCAAGCTCGGATGACACTAACCCAACTCCTTGAAAAATTTTACTGGAAAAAAAATGGCTACCAGAACGATCATCTATTGCTCTTAATTCAGAGGAATTAAGCAAAGGAGTATCAAATGGGTGGTATTTTAGGGTGGGAAAGCTCTATGCACAAATTAAGTTTTGCAGAAAGTGGTGTAAGTGATGCAATACAAACTTCTCTTCTCTGCTTGTACTACATTTGTTCACCAGAATTAATTTGAGGGTCTTTCCTTTGGTGACACATAAACCAAAATCTCAGTGGCCACTCCCAGTTATCCAAGTTCTCCAAAGTCTCTCTTTCCGTAAGCAAAATTAGGTGTAAGCTGGTTTCCAAGCCAAATTCTGATTCATATTCTGCCTACCCGCACTTATTTTTACTGCAATTTTTCACTGGACACAGTTCTTCTGTTTGATACAATCATCCTCTTCCCTTCCTGTGCTAAAATGATGTTCAGTTAGGGTTGCGAACTTGCCAGCTTAGAGGCAGCTGCATTTTAAAGTGGGGTAAGGTAACTCTTATGTTCAGTGGATATACTATGAGTTCAGAAACAATAGCATGGAGAACACTATGTGCAGGAAACGTGTAGAGCTAACATGCAGGACTAAGCAACAATCACCTCTGAAAAGATCTATTAATCTTTCTCTTCTTCATGGGAAACACCCAAAGGACGCAACATCATTTGAATTTCTGTCTAGAAATTAACTCAGGGAAAGGAGGCTTCTGTGAGGCTAACTTGACTATTCCTTCCTTAAGCTGTGTCCTGGCTGTAATAAGCTGAGGTTCCAGAAGCTGAGCTCAGCTGATGGTGAGAGACAAAAATCTAGAGAATAGACTCTGTTTTCTGGGAAATAAAGAAAGTTGGTTTTGAAAGAGCAAGTACTGATGAGAAAGAGCCATTTGATGGGATGGAGTGGGCAGGTGGAAGCAGTGAGTCACAGAGAATCAGGGACGTGAAGATAAGTAGGAGGAAAGACTGTCATGCCCCAACAGGCTATGTTCCAGTCCTGGACCTCCTCACATGGATTTGGGCAAGTCATCTGGAGTCACATCTCTCAGCTGCTTGACCTGAACAAAAAGGATCAAAAGTGGTCACTGTTGGAAACTCTAAGAAATTCTGGGACTCAAGTTCCTCCTTTTAAACATGGCATACTGAGAAGCACTCCTAATTCTTTCCTTCTTTTCCGCCATCTCCTTGCCATCTTCTTTTATTTAACAGTAATATCAAGTTAGAGGTTCATTGAGCCTTAGGCTCATTAGGAGAAACCGAACCTCCTGGAGTTTGCCTGAACCTGCAACAGACTGGGTATGATGATAGAAGCTGCCACCGGATTGCTTAGAAGTTCTTAGTACTAAGCAGAAGAAGGCTGTGATGAAAGAAATTGCAAGCTAATCAGGAATAGGCAGTGGTTTGTATCAGGCAAGGGTAGTATTTGCTAAGAAAAATCCAAGAATGTTCCTGATAGAAGGCATAGTTTTGTCCCTGCAGAAGTGGTAAGACAACAGCTGTAATTTCCTGGCCTTATGTGATATCACATGGGGCAGACCACAGATCTTTGTGGCCCTATAATGTCCAGTGCTATGCATATTCAATGACTCCAGCTGTGAAAAGCAGTTCCAGGGATGAGAAGACACCCAACACAACGTTATCTTTGGTCCCACCAAGGGCAGAATCAGAAGGCCAGATTCTTTCTTTCATTTCCCTGCATGCAGAAATGGCAGCTCCCCCTCTTCTCTCACTCTTGCCCTCTGCTAATTCAGCAGGAAGGATAATCCTTTTGAAATTATCACCTCCCTGGTAGGTCATAACTGCTCCATTCTGAAGGAATTAGCGGAGTGGAGCCTGATTACTGTGCAGCAAACTTCCCCATGAGAGGGGAAAACCTTTGCTGTTTGGAGACATGAATGTCCATTCGCATACATGGAAGCAGTTCACCACTTCCACTCCATCAGAGCTGACATTTCACTGTCTCTGACTTCAACAGAAATGGGCTCCAGCTTTTCTATTTTTATTTTTCACATGGTCTTCCTTGTTTGCAGTGCTTTAAGCAAGTAAAACCAAAATAAAGCTTCTCCCCATCATAACGCAGAAAGCCCCTCTGAAGGAGGAAGCAGTTGGAGTCAGCAGACATATCAGTGAAAGAATGAAGGTCATACTTTGCATAATATATTTATCTTGGAAAACATAATTTTATTCAGGCTATCCAAGAATTCAAGTGCTGAAACTAACACTAAGTCAACAGCACTTATAGTAATGAAATAAATTCTTTATAACAATCCAGCAGAAGGAGTTGACAAGGGTTTTGAATGGCTTGTTTTTATTAAAATTCTTTCATTCTTGCAAACCAGCATTGTCTGTGTTTCTTGGATATGGCCAACGTAGAGACACCGAGCAAAGTCTAAGCTGGAGTTTATTTAGTCTGCCTGCCTGCAGCAAAGAAAAATAAAATGCTTAATAAAAGATTTCCTTCTGTGGGAGACCCTGCAATTTGCAGATTGTAAGATAAGGGGGCTGTTTAGAGGAAGGTATAATTCTACATCTAAACAGAGATGGCATTCCCAGTAGAAGTTAATAGGAATATATCTTCAGCATTTGGTTAACCACAGACCTGAGTGAGAGCCACTAGAATTGAAAGCTTAAACTGTTCTTAATTGTACTGTAAAGCTCAAATGAAAATATTTTTTATGCTCAGTCTTTAATCTAAACATGATTTAAATTCATCTGTACTATTTACCTACTGACAGTAGTATATCAAACCTTTATTTCATGACCTCTCAGATGTACTTTCTCCATGCATTTGAAGCTTAATTTCCAGTGGCCCTAAAACTTTGACATTCAATTTTGTTATAGCTACACCATTTGCCTGAGCAGCAAAATGTAGCTTCTACTCCTGACCATTTTAACTTTGCCTGGAGAGATGTTTCATCATGTTATTATGAGATATTGTGTGTGGATAATTGTTGTTGCTTTGCTCAGGCACTCTAGGCAAGGCAATTACTGTATGTGTGACAAATGCTCTGGGAGAGGGCAGGTCCTGAAGGAGGTTGTGCAGATCCCCTTGCATGACGTTGGAAGTGGAAAACTTTTTTAGCTTCAGTGTCTTCCCTTTCAGACTTTCAGTCTACCTCTCCAAGTGGTCACCACACAGCCCAGGGACACACAATTCCATAGGACTTCTCCCCATTCATCCCACCAACCAGAAATTCTCCAAAATTTTGCAGTCCAAATATCCTAACACCTCAGTCATAGAACAACAAAGAGGAGAAAAATTAACAAATCCTTTGCCACCCTCTTTTGCGGCACTGAGATAAAAGAAGACATAATATTCTTCTTTCACAGATGTTCTGCAAGGGGAAGGAACCAGTCAAAGGCTTTGCAGCAACCCTGTAGCAGAGCCAAGAAGAGAACTCAAGTCACCTGCATCCCACACTCCCATTTTTACCATAAAACCATGATGCCTTTGCTTTCTGTTCCTCAAAATGCAGAAGCTGTCAATGCCTCATAAAGTTCAGACCAAGTTAAGATTTGCATCTCAGTTAAACTTCCAAGGGCCATCATGTCAAAATCTTTGCTAATTTTAAACGGGGAAAATTCGTCCATACGTCTCAACAGACTTTGGATGAGATTTAACTGAAGTTCCTAAGGTACTTCATCTATGGTCTGCAAGTCTGGTTTAATAGCTATGTAGAGATGGTTATATTTTCTCTACGTCCCTCTCCTCTTCTCTTTGTTTCACCTGGGAAGCAATTTAGCTTCTGCGTTCTCTCTTCAGATCCACCATGCTAATGATGTGGATTTGTTGGATGAAGCGTGCTTTCCCTAAAATCCCATTCAGTTGGCTTCCAGAACTGGGTTACCATTCATACTCCTTCCCTCTTTTTCATAAACTATCTCCTTTAAGAACAGCATTTGTGCAGCATTACATCTCTATAAACAGGGCCATTAGGAGTTAATATTTCTGTGCTACCTCTTCTTAGGGCCAAATTTTGCTATCTGAGCCTAGACCGAGCACACATAATCCACAAGTGGCCTTATTGTGCCAGACCCTCTGCGGATATAAATGGCTATAACCCCTATCTATTTTCAGATTTTGTACAACACCATAATAATGGCTTTCAGTGAATCTACACCAATTTGCACTAGCTGAGGTTCCAGCTTACTGACTTTAGTGCAACCGCTCCTGGAATACGGGGTGATACCATGTTTGGATCAGTTGCCTACCCTAGCCCTGGAGAAAGAGTTATGTTCTTAAAGCCACTATGTTAAACTGTCACCTTCTTATACAATACTGTTCCCTTGATAGCTGTAAGTTCCAACTGCTTACTTTATGGAGAAAGCACGTTTTTATTCTCCTTAAAGTTTTGGAGTTTATCCAGTTAGAAGAACCTTAGGTCTCCAAACCAAACTGAGAGATCAAACCTGAGCACGTTCTCTTGATGACCACCACAGCCTGCGTGAACACAACTTGATTCTCAGCCCCCAGGTTGGTTTCCACACTGATGGGTGATCAAGAAACACTAGAAATAAATCCGCTCTCTCCTTCTGAAGGAGACAAGCCTTTTAAGGGCTGCAGCACCCCTCTATACTCTTCTGGTAATATCTTTCTTAGAAGTGCCCAGCATTTTTGACCATGAATAATCAGAGGCAGAGGCCAGCCTAGGGTAGGAGGATCATGTCTTGTTCTTGCACTTTCAAGCCAGGGCACACTGTTGGATCAGTGGTTAAAACAAACACAGGCTTCTGTAGTAGGAAAGAATGATGGAGCACGGCATTCACTGAACTACAAACTGTTGTACTGAAGTGTTGCTTGGACCGCAGAGCCCAGGGATCCAGCATGAAGCATTAAAGCTGGGGGAAAACCAGAGGAAATTAATGATTGAATAATGGGTTCCAAATGTTGCAGTTCAAAGTTAAATCCTAATAATACAGTCACTTTAGGGTACACTGAGCTCCAAAACAGATTGTTTTTCAAGGCAGAGTTGCAGCAAGGAGGATTCTGGGTAATACTATCCAAATTCCCAGTAAGGTAATAAGGTGAAGATTTAGCTACACCGAACACTGCTCTGAGCCTGTTTGTTTCCGTGCGTGCAGGAACAATCACTGCGCACTCTTCCCAAGGCTTTGCATTCTGTGTTGACTGTTAATCCTGGTGGCAGGTGGCTGCCTGCCATCTGGAACATCTTTGCCCATTAAGATTCTCCCAGAAAGAAAGAAAATAGCTTACTTAGTAGCCGGGCCAGGTTTTCAGGAGAGTGCTTCTGTACAGCAGCCCTGGGTCAATGCTCACGGTTAGATGGATTGGCTCAGACCACTGGCTCAGCATATGGGACTACTCATTCCCCTTTTCCAGGGAGGATGAAACAGCAAGTCTACCTAGATGCTTCTTCTTCTCCCAGATCCTCAGTTCACCTCCTTGCTGTAGTTTTCATGAAGTTACCGAGGAAGCCAAGCCTGCCTTCATTCAGAGTTCAAACATGCAATCTCACAGGCCGTTTCTGGCTTATCTGGTGTATTACCACGGGTTGCGTGTCCTTATGGAAGACACGCTCCTCAGGAGAGCAGGAACCTCCAGAACTTCTGTGTCTAAGAAACTGTGGGGTTTGGTAGTCTGTTTCCCTTCTCATTGTTTTTGCTTCCTTTTTCCTTCCTTTGGTTATACTAATTTAAAGTAGGATTGCATACAGAAGGGACTAAGTGTAGCACACAGATACACAAGCATCTCCAAGACTTGCAGCCATTTTGCTGTCACTTTGCAAGAAGCAGCAAGACCACAAAAGCTATCCAAGAAGTAAGCAACCAGGCTTGCTAATCTGAAACTTAACTTAGGTTTCTCTGCCTTAGATCAGTGCTGTGAGTGCTCTATAGCTTGTTCAGTGTATTTGTACAGCACTGAGCACAGAGGAATCTCAATCACATCCTACTAATGCCATAATAATAATGACTTTGCTTTTTCAAAACGCCAGTTCTTAGGCAATGGCAGTGGTGCTAAACCTCATCAGTGTTTACTGTTTGGCTTAATCCAAATCCTTCATCAAATCTCAGTGTAAAACAAATTCTTGGAAGCGATTGTGTGACAGTTTCAATTGGGAACTGCACTAGTTCAAGAATTAGATGAAGAAATCCCCAAAGAACTTTCAAAGGTGGTGGATTTATCACTTTGGGCTTGGGATCAGGGGAAAACAAAGCAAAATCTTCAAACATGAGACTTGTTGCTCCTATCATTGCAGAAGGAAGCCAATGAGAACGAAGGAGTTGGAGGAAATAACAGTCTCTATTAATCCTTTTCTTCATGTGACTGCAGAAATAAAAACCAATCCATCTACAATGGGCTCAGAGACGTCTCCTCCCTTGCATGTGGTTTCCACATAGTCAAGAAGGGATTGGGAATAATAGCTTGGTCCAAGGTCACTGAACCAAATCCCTGTGCCAGGGATGTACTTACACAAGGCTGCCTATATTGGCAGCAGCAATGGGGGCAATTTTTTCCACCTGAAATCTTAATCTCCTATCTCTAGCTCACTTCCTGGAAGTACCTGGCTCTCCATGACCCACAGCAGGAATTAACCAGGTATCAAAGATAAGTGGTTGGAATATCAGAAGCCACATGTATTTACTAGGCCATTTTGTGTGAGAATAGGGGCCAAGTTAAGAGGAAAGTCTAAACAAGGATGTGACAGGGAGAAAGGTGGGCTTCTTCGCAATTACTGTGGGACACTAAGTGAAGACAGTGATTGCAGCAGTGCTGACCCACTGCAAAGTCACCCCATAATGAACCTACAGCCCCAATGAGCTTTGGGAGAGCCTAACCTGGGGGAGTTAACAACTTTGTCCCCTTGATATGTGTGTCACACCAGCATGGCTTGCAGGTAGACTCAGACCACCTAATCTTGTATCCCTCACTTTTACGTGTCACTGCTGACTTGTCCTGCTGACTCTAAGGGAATCTAAGCTGCTTTCAGAGGGGCCAGAGCAGAGGAACATGTTTTAATCTCCTGCTTTAACTAACTCTTCCTTAAAACCTTAAAACCTTTTTACGGCTTCTTGGAATGCAAGTTGCACTAGTTCGCTCTCCTGTATCAGCAAGCGGGAAGAAAGACAGCTCGATGTAAGAGGGATTAAAGGCATTCACTGAAATGTTCTGTGTTCCTTCAGCTCCATCCAATGTACCGAGTTGTTCCAGTGCTCAGCACTTCACAGGGTCAGGCCTTATGTCAGCGTGAGCAAAATAACCTTCCCTACCCACTCAGGGTATAGTCCTAGGAGCTTGGATCAGATGGAGATGAACAGATAAGCATCTGAACCCTTAGAAGTTTATCTGGAGTGAACAGAAACTGCGTATCTTTTTGAAGCTGGCCCATCCCTATCAAAAGCAGCCCGTGGAAATAATTTGAACCAAAATCGGGAGTCTTAGAAGGATGCTGAGCATTATGCTGTAGCTACGATAATCTGAAAAAAAGAGTGCCAGATGGAAAAATAAAATATGCCAGCTTCCCCCTACAACGTATAAGCTATATTTGTGCTGCCTTGACATAGCTCTACTTCCTTGCACCATTCTTTTATATCCGGTTGACGGATATTTTTCCATAGAGTGGTAATGCTAATCTTGGCAGAGGCTGAGAGCAAATATAGAAGCTTCAATGCGTGCCCGGAGATTTCCAAGCCATCGGGAAGCATGCCTAAGAACGACTCAAGAGCAGCATGAGGAAATATAAAAGAGTCGGAGAACTGGAGAGAGCTTGTTTCACATTCACAAATCCCCCAGTGCCACTAGATTTTAGAAGGTGAGGGGAACCCCGCCATCTTAAATGATAGGTTACTGTGGAAGTGGCTGCCAAGACATACGCTGGCAAGGTTCCTCGTCAATTATTATCTTATTTCTTTTTACTTCTGCTTCTGCTACAGATATCTGGCCTCAATCGTTACAATATCAAGCACCCCACTGTCTTTAATATATTTATCTTTACCACATCCTCTAAGGCAGGCAAGTGTGCTGATCCTCAGATTACAGAAGCAGAAAAGGACCGGAGAGGCCCAGGCTCACAAAAGGACTTAGACACTTATATTTCATTTAAGACAGACTTTGGACCCCTAAAGAAACAGTTCATAAAATCCCCATCTACCTACTTAAGGAACATTCATATGTGCATTAGTTTTGGATACACAACTTTGACTGGTTTCCACTATTGTGACTTGCCAGAGGAGCCACCATCTCAGTAGACTGAACCACCGCTTCAGTCCGTGTCTCCTCCTGCTCCAGTCCACGCTCAGGGAGATCCCACCAGGGAATCGCAGCCCTGGCTCAGGAGGCTGGTGCTCAGATACCACCTAAACTTCTTACCCCCTGCTCCCAACTCTATAAACTTATCCTATGGCTCATCAGTGCAAAATGAGCTGAACTAAAGAACCAGCATCCAGCGTGAGCCTACGAAATAAATAAATGGGTTGAATTCAGTTGCCTGAGCACAGGTATCCCACTCAGACTCCTGCTCCCATAGGTCCAATGCCATACTGCCAGCCCCAGGCAGGTGTCTCAGATACCACCCTGTATCCCAAATGGCTCTGGGCATCTATGCCTTTGCAGCTAAATCAAGTTCAGTAAATAGGAAATCGTGAATGCCTAAGGGCGTCAGGAGTCTGTACAGGAGTTAAAAGGCTTCCCAATGCCCTGAATCAATCCTTCCGCCTTAGGGAGAAGAAGGAGATCTCCTACCAGGTCCTCTGCTGGGGTAAGCAGGCAGATGGAATTAAATGCAGATTGTACCCCTGAGAACAAGAGGAAAAAGAGACCAATACAGATGTGGAAGCGTAGCATGAAACATTACTTAGTGAGCTCTCAGGTACATATGGGAAAATGATGCTACAGTTGAGCAATCCCTTTCTACCGGCATGTCTTTTTGCTTTTCCAAGGAAAGCGAGATGTAAGCATGTTGGTCCTGACACTGTGGCCTCAACTTTTATAAATAGAACTGCAGCAGGAGCGGGCAGAGCGGAAGGAGCCCACTAAGGAATGCCTTTTAGGTTGCAGTCTTCCTTTAAAGCCACTGTTAAACCACTGGCGCAGCATGATTTGGGTTTGGCGTGGAAGTAGTTTAATTTGGTATCACTCAACTGTACTCAAAAGAAACAGGTTCCCTTTACACCCACCGAAAAATCTGGCCTTGCACGTGCAGTCAGCATCTCAGCTGATCTTGGCCCTCAGAGGGTCCTCACCATCGCTGGCAAGACTGTTGAGCCCCAGCAAAAATTCCTAACTTGTGTAATCACTTACACTTTGTCTATCTGAAAATTTCCCCCCCGTAGTTTTATTTGAATGTCACATTCCTTCCTCCTGCTCCTTAAAAAAAAAAAAAAAAAGTTCTTTAGGACTTTGACCTGCACATGGGTGGTGTTACCCTGGTAGCAGGAGGGTTATCTGTTTGTATGGGCCAGCATCCAAGTGACTGACAGTGTAAAACAGTACACATTTTTGGTGGATAGCCCTGCAGAAGAAATGGGGGTGTACATTTATTAAGCTCTTGGTGGCTAGTGAGGACAGCTTTTTCCAGAGTGCTGCCTGCTAGTATTAACAGCCAAGGGTGAGACTCAGTCTGCACCAACCAGATGCTGGCAAAGTCGCTATTTTGCACTTTTGAAAGGAGAAGGGCTGCCTTGCTTGGGAATAAACCTCACTGGTACTTACATAAATTCTCAGTGGCTGGGCTTTCGATCCTCATTGAGTACTACATGCTCATCTGTAATCAAATCAGTTTTTCACCACAAAACATCACTGCTGAGTAACGCAGACAAGTGTAGAAAAGGTTTATTGCAGAAGTGACCTCTGGAGGCATTTACAGAGACAGGGTCCTGTCGGATGTGCTTAAATTCAAATGAGGAAGACTCAGGCTGGACGTGTGAAAAGGGTCCCAAAGCAAGAGTGATGATATCCTGGCAGGGACCGCTTGCAGAGTCTGCGTCGCTGAGGGGTTTTAAGCACAGAGATCTGTTTGAATTGATCTCCGCTAATTTTGTAGGATGAACTCTTTGACCACTGGAGAGCCTCTGAACCTTGTTATTCAACTGAACTATGGTTGTAGAAAGAGGTGTACAAGCCCAGTAAGAGAAGTTCTGCCCTGCTGCTTGTACTCCAACTACTCACCACAACAAAATTGTTGGGGGAAATGAAACTGTCTCAGTTTTCAGATGCGGGGCCAAAGCACCAGGAGAACGAATGATCCACAAACGGTTCTGCCGGGCACAGCTGGAATGAAGCTGCCCACTTTCTTGCAGGTCAATGATCCTGTCCAAGGTCTTTCCAGGGGAATCTTTCTGAGGGACACGTGCTGGGACCACCCCACCAACCGGCCACCAGCAGCCGGTAGCCGTGTGAAGCCACTACTGAGCTGGGCTAGCTGAGGTGATGATGTTGAGGTGAAAGGCTGTGTATCCCATTACCAATCCCTGGAGTCATCTAGTCTTCTGTCTGCATTTTAACATGAGTGTGCTTGGACAAAGCAGGACATTTTTTTAACGAGAACTGCCAGAACTCTGATGTTTAAATGGGGGGGGGGGAGCTGGGGGAGGACGAAAAATTTAAAAGCAAGTTCTGGATATTCAGATGCTTTATTTTTGGAGTCAAGAGAAAAATGTTGTTGGTTTTATTTTTTTCAAGTATCTATTTCTGTTTAAAAAAAAAAAAAAAGAAGGGGGGATGGAACTGTTGATTTGTTTCTGCCAAAAAAATGTAATTCATTTCTCCTTCATTGTTTCCAGAGTCCTTTGCCATTTCAAGAGGTTCTCACACCCACACAGGAGTCTCTTATATAGCCAGGCAGCAGACTCTTTCTGCGTGACCCTTCGGCCGTTGTTGATTTATGAATTATTATTATTAATAGCATGCAGAAAAATTCCAAAACTTCAGGACTTTCCCTTCTTGCTCTTTCAGTACAAATCCAAGAGTCTCCACGGAGCTTCCCTCATGTGTTGCGAGAAGTCCAAGAACTTTTCCATGCTTAATAAGGAGAGTGGATTCAGGGAGGAATGACAAAGTGTGTGCGTCTCATTATCCCTGTTTGTTCTTGATTTATAAGCTGCTGTTCCCATGTGCAGACCTCTTCAACGAGGATCAGATCAAAAAACCAGTGATGTGATCACCTATCATTCTGAGGTGATCAAGCAGTCTAGACTTAAATCTACTTCTGGATGACAAACAGTCATAGGTTCAAGACTGAGCAGATCTTCAATTTCAGATAGCCCAAACAGAGGCATCCTGCTTTACTAAATTCATACCAGACCCAAGTTTGGATCACCTCTCTTAGCTTGCTCTGAATAAGCAGTTCCCTTGAAAGATAAACAGTCTGAACTTTCAAAAGAGTGTCCTCAAGCTGGCGTTTTAGGAGGATGAGCATTGTCAGCCAGACAAACATCTCTTGATGAAACTAACAGGTGTCCTGAGCAACCATGAAAAATCTGGATGGAAAAACACAGAGAAATTGTTAGCAGAGCTTAGAGTGCTAGATGTGATGGCCACGTAGATCGTCTTGTTTAAATTAGTAGTTGGGGAAGGGAGTGTCTGTAAAGAGAATGCATGCTATTGGATAAATAAGGAATAGCTCGTGTCATCCACAAATATGAAATGCAATGAGTTTGAAAGAAGAGACAATATGAAAAAGTGATATTTTCCTTGGATATGGTACTAACCAGGTATGAGTGGCATTGTACAGAGGCAAGGGTAGAGTGAGCCATACATTACAACAAGAAGTACGGGAGGAAATGTTGTGAAAGGGAGAGAAACTGGGGAGTCAGGAGATAACAAGATCAGTTTGGATCACCAGGGTGGGTGAATTTGTCTGTGGAGTCATTTCTACACATGTGCACCTATGCAGATGCACCTGTAGGTGTATATGTATATATAAGCCTATGTCTACATCAATGGCAATGTCTTTTAAAAAAAACAGTCTGAAATTTCATTAGATGGAGCCAACAGAGGATATCAGATGGGAGAGTCATTGTGAAAGAAAGCACAGAAACGAGTGTATCAAAAGGACAAGAAGTGGGGAAACCAGTCAGATGACTTGGCTGCAGCTGAGGCAACAAGGAGCAGAGTGGTATTAAGAAGCTGGGCTGCACATTGGACAGCACAATGCTGTCAAGGTGAATTTTGCTTATTGATTCTGTTTAGGGTATACTGTTGTCATCTGAACTTAGAGTAGTAGGGGAGATATCAAAGCCACTGGAGAGCAGGGGTTTGTTCCACAGCCAAAGTGCAGTCTGTCCCAAGAATGAATGTTTAATGTGAGAGGCATTCACCACTCTGTCTGTTGTGTAGAGGAACTGAAAGTTTTCCTGCATCCACTTGAGTACCAAAGAACACAACGAGATGTCTCAGGTCCCCCTGTTAGGACCATTTATGGTTCTCCACCTCCAGTAATGCTCTGTTCTTTATGGCTTTCTATGGAAAGTGATGCTTTGGGGGAAGAAGAGAAGTGGCTGTGTACTTTATGCTAGAATATGAGGGAGGGGTGGATGTGTGGAAGACATGTTTTGTGCTGCACACCACCTCCAGAGGGGACAGAGAAGAGAAATCCCAGCCCTCTCCCTCACCCTGCACCCTGGCTGTTCTCCTTCCATTTGTAGTCTCTTTGTAGGCCTCCCCAGTGCTGATAAGAATGCCTGGAATTACCTTGCTGGGTTTTTTGGGGTTTTGGTTTTTGTGGGGTTTTTTTTTCAATATATATCTCTTCTTTCAAAATCTTCCTCAAAGCCAAGTCCTTTCAGCATCTGATGCTGACTCCACTTTTCTCAGCCAGAGAACAAGTCAGGGGATGGATGGTGGGTGAATGCTGGGTAGCAGAGGATAGGAAAATTATAGGTTTATAGGCTGTCACCCAGGCTAATACTGGCCTAATCTAGCCAAACAGAAAAAAGTTCACAGGCTGAAAAAAGGATGTTCAAATAAAGAAAAACAGATCTGGAGTGGGAGGCACAATTGCCTTGGTTCTTCCCGGCTCTGCCAAAACCTTTGAGGGAATAAGTCCCCTTTTCTGTGGAGCAGTGGCCTCTTCTCTAAAGTGGAAATAATGTTCATCTTCTGCAGAGGCAGGATAAGCACTTTGGAATCAAAGTCCCGCTGCAAACCAAGGGCGTGGATTGCTGGCTAATCTTTTCTGAATGAGGGTTTTGTGCTGTTGCTGCTGTACAGCGAGGGAACAAGGAGACAAGCTGGTGTTTCTGTGCTCGTTTTTGTTCCTTTTACATGGAAATTGGGGAAGTGAGGCCAAGCAAGGGGAGAAGGACCCGGATAGTTTGTCTTGAAGAGCCATGCTTCTGCCTCCTCTGCACCTGCACTATGGAAAATCAACAACAGGAAAAATAGATAGAAAAGACCCTCCTGTATCTGTTCTTTGGCTCTTTGGGCTGGAAAGCAGCATGATGGATGACATGAGCATTTCCTAGAAGTCGTCCCCCTTTCAACATTTCCTCCTTTTTCCTCCTCTTGACCTCCTTAATGCGTCAAGCACACAGCCATCCACCCAAGCTGTGTCCCAGCAGTGACTCCTCAGCCCAGCTCTGCCGAAAAACCCTGCATCCTGCCACAGAGCAAAGGCCACCAGAAGGCCACCAAAAGGACACAGCTTTCTTCCCTCAAACCCAGTGTCTCCCTCCTGGCAGCCAGGATGAGCAGTTCTGGGATTTCATTATCCATCAGTCACTGTCCTTTCTCAGAGCAGGCGTGATGAGGCATATTTTGGATATTGCTGCTCAGTAGCGTTAGAGATGTCATCAGGAGGAGCAGATACATCTAGCAGGGGTGAATCCCAGTTTCTCCACAACCTCATTTCTGGAAGACAGTGAAGGGCTCACAGATTGCAGACCTTGTGGTTGCAATTCCAGGCTTACTAATACAGACACTGCACCTTGGAGTATCTGGGAAGTGTGCTGCTTTATGCATGATTTTTTTCTTTTCTCCTCTCATGCCTTTGGGCCTGATATACCTCGTGCATCATGATGGTGAACCGAGGAAGGAGATACCTTACCTGAAGAAGAAAAATTGCAAAAATGGCAATAGTAATTGTCTGGAGGTCAACAGCATCATTTTGCTCAGGCACATACATTGAGATATGACATTACATAGAAAACCCAGAGTGCCTCCATCGGGATGTGTTCCCACTCCAACGCCACTCTCCCAATACCAGGGTCTGACACCTCTATTTCACTTGCTTCCTCTGAATCAGGAAAAAGGTTTGCTCCATGCTTTCTGCAGGACCAAAATATTGGCAAACCCTTTGGCAACACCTGTATCAGAGGGTCATCTCCACAGAAAACTTGTCTCTCTGCTTGACTTTAGTTCCCAGCCCTAGATTCAACAGTGTGGGACAGTTTATCCTACACACATGTGTCTCGCTGTTTTTGCATTTTTCTTTGCAGTATCTGGTGCAGATATTTTTAATCTTCTTTCTCTTGAAAACCACCTCTTCTGTCTTCCCCTGACTCACACAGGGCTTGTCAATTTGGAGGACAATCAAGCAAAACCATCCAAGTTCATTTTCGAAATGGATTATCCAAAGTCCATGAAATCTCAGTGAAGAGGCTCTTGTTCAGGATTGCACATGCCTTAGTCTAAGTTCGCTTTATTCATTTTGGAGCTTGATAAAACCCAGTCTTCATTTACACCTTCAGTCAAACTGAATTCATTCCCCTCATGGCTTTTTGTGCCTATAGAAACCTGTTTTATTTAGTGGCTTGACGTCAGCACCTATTCGTGTTTCCCTATGTGGCACTGCTATTTCCCATAGTGAATACCATTACCTTACCTCCTTCATGTGTTCTTTATGTCACGTAAACATCCTCTTTTAAATGATTTAGCTTATGGAAGAACTGCTTGGCTAGGTGTAGCCTGTTTTGGTTTCTAAGTTTCTCACTACTGCTTACTACTTTCTGGAAGTCTAAGACACTTGTTTTACCAAAAATATGCAAAGCTGTGTCCTGATGGGAGTAGCTCACTTCTTATCACCACTAGCTGGAGATAGATCACCCAGCCTGGGCATCACGGCTCTGTGCAAAAGATTCTGTAGAAAATAAATTTGTATTCAGGCTAACAAAAGAATTGGGGTAGAATGAGAACGTATTGAAAACACAGTAAAAAATTTCAGAAAAAATATTCTGTAATTGACACTTAATTTTTGAAGAGTGGGGGAAACAGCATATTTTGGTGGTGTTTTTTTTTAAACAAGAAAATTCCAAGCAGAAATTCAGCTAGCAAAACAGAGAGATAGCTTTCAAAAACTGTATGAGCCCTTCAAAATTGTTAATATTGTTTGAACTGTTAATTCCACTTTATTTCAAATGAAACAAATTCCATGCAGTTCTAATAAATGCTTTGTTTCCAGAAGAGACATATTATCATTTATTGCTTGTATGATGATCTTATCTAACACAAATATCTCAGTGCTACACAAACAGCAAAAGCCAGTGTCCTTACCCTGAAGGTCTCAATAGATCTTGGGTCTTGGAGTCCTATTTCACTGACTTTCATAGACTCTTGCTGTAGATAGCTTCATGAAAGTTAGATAGCTTTATTTTTTGTAAATGAGGAGGTTGTGAAAAATGTGATAACGAAGGCAAGTATCTCACAACCAAGTACCACCAGCCTGTAGGACAGTCTTTTCAAAGAAAGCTCCAAGAGGTGAGCTATTCAAGGCTAACTTAGGCAAGGCAGTCAACACTTGCTTTGGAACCATCTGGAGATGGAGGAATTGATTTGATGACATGGAAGGTTGCTGGGGTTTGTCTGCTGAGAGCAGATTTTTCTGATCTGTTCAGTTAATGAAAAGAAGCAGGAACTGAGCTGAGATCCCCCTGTGAGGAGCACCACAGGAGCACCATGGTGCTTTGCTTTTCCTGGAAATACTGAAAGTGCCATTGAATTGCAGGGGCAGCACCACAGTTTTTTGTCAGCCTGGGCAGATGGCTTAGGATGTTTTCTGAATTTAAGAGGAGACAGCATGACAAGCGCAGTGATCAGACAGCATTCATGAGCTTTTATCAGTTTTATAGAGCAACCTGAGGGTCTCACCATGAGATTTACAGACTAATAACCTCCTCTTTTTATGGGCTCTAGTTAAGACCTTTATTCTTTCACTCTTTGTGTGCCAACACTGGTGTACCATCACTTTTCTTCTGAGTCATTTCTCTTGCTTCTGATTCTTCCTGACTTCTAATTTTATTGCTCTGCGGTTCCCTTGCTCCAGCCTCCTCTGCTTTCCCTGGGGTTCCACGTGGACACTAGCACTTCCTCGCCCCAGTCAGTTTTTATCTGATGGCCTCACTGGGGAAGTCTTCCAGACTGAAGACAGGTTGCCAGGGAGTGGTTTTCCATTTTTCCCTGGTGACAGTGTATTTCCACTGAAAGCCCAAGATCCCCCATAGGCATCTGTTCCCAAGGGTATTCATTTCCCACATGATGCTCTGCAAGCTCTCCCGCTCTCTTAAGCGAGCACTGAGAACAAATCTGAGCTGGATGTTCTTCCTCATGTATATCTGATACTCTTGCAATAAGTGAGTGGTGGAGATGCTCCTCCCAACCCTGCTGCCGTCTTTCCTTGGTGTCACCAAGCTGCTCAGGCAGGTGACCATCCTCGCCTTCATTTCCAGATGTGACTTTGTGACTGGGTGTTTGTATTTCATGAGTGCTGCTTTTGGGTGAGACATTGCAAACCTTGCATGAGCAGTTGACTTTTTCCAGATCATCTCTCTGTGTTTTCTGCTCCTCAGTGAGGGTACCAGGCTCCTTGCTGAGCTGCAGTTGTGCCGCCTACCTGTTCAAGCCCTGGGTAAGCCAATGGAGACTGGGGACGTCCCAGTCTTTGACCTATGGCTTATAGCGCTGTGGGGCAGGCAGGGCTGCCTTTGATAGGAGCAGGTGAGGAATTGCTTATATCTGCACGTACTTCTGATTGTCAGTGTCTCAGTCCCACGAGGTCCCCCTCCACCACCCCACCCTGGGGACCAGAAAGCATCTTGGCACCTGTCTCACCTCTCCCTCTGTCCTGCTTTCCCCCTTCTCCCACCCCAGCAGCCGACACAGCTGCAACCACTGAGTGCCTGCAAGACAGCTGGCTGGCATCTTCTCCACGTCCCCCCCTTCCACCCTCCCCGGCTGCCCTTCCCGTTCCCTCGCCAGCCTGGCTGCCAGCCTCTCCTCCTGGGCCACCCCAAAACTGCAGCGGGCAAAGCCAAGGCTTGGAGGTGCCTCTTCATCGCGAGTCTTTGCAAGTGCGGCTGTGAGACAGCATTCCTCCACCTCTCCTGTCCCATCCCGCTCCCAGCCAAGTGGGATGACGATGACACAGTAGGGCTCGGGTAGGTTTTTTGCTCTGTCTTGTCCCGCAGCCAACCTCTTTGACCTCTGGATGAACCCAATAAAAGAGAGTGTCTTTGGAGCACGCTCTTGCCGGTTTTACATCTGCGACCAGTTGCAGTTTAAATTCCCTTTCTGTTTGGGAGAGGAAATGAGAGAGGAGCAAGGAAGAGTGATAGTTAAAATTTAAAAAAAAAAAAAAGAAAAAAAGAGCTGGATGGGAAGAAACCAAAACCAAAGAGAACTGAGGCAAATCTTGTGGTTGGAAAGAACTCGGCAAAAAGTGGAATAAGTCAAGGTTTCATAATATATTAATATCTTTCTTCTAAGAAAACAGTGGAAAAAAGTAACAGGGTCTTATCTTGAGTCCATCGCTACTTCACGTGTAACCTCACAGGGTCACTGTCACGGCAGGAATGTGCTGAACCTCTCACTGACACTAGCTGATAACTTGTCGAAAGCCCTGGTTTGACAGGTAATCAAAGCTCAACCCAAAGGGCAGGCCAGAACCCCAGTTGCATGTCCAATGGCCATTGTAAACATTCATGTATCACCACTGGCTGAGCTGGTAGAGACTGAACTCATGAGTCTTGCTGCTTAAAGCCTCTCCTGCCTCCGACAAACAGCCAAGTCCCTTACCCCGAACTAGTAGCACCATCATACCAGCACCATCATAACCCATAGACAGGGACGGAGATGCAAATGGCATAAGCTTGCCCTGAGATGGGACAATTTTGACTCACTCATCAAAACATTTTTAAAGGATCAACAGCTTCTTCACAGAGCTACCAGGAAATATTTCTCTGCCTCAATTTACTTTAATTTTGGTTTTGTTTATTTTCACTAAAACCAGGAAAACTGCACTGAATGAAGTGGGCAGTCAATGAGATCAAGGCCAGATGTGCAGTGATTCAATCACTACTACCTGTATTTTCCAAATAACTCCTGTTATTTGGTTGTTACAGTTGTACATGTAATCAGGTAAGAGGATCCTAACCTTTGAAACTGTTTTTCAGGGTGCTTTTTTAATTCCAACACCACTGCAGCCACTCAGACACGTAATCTGTTTATATCTTAAGCTCTGTGGGGAAAAGACTGTCCATTGTTATTGTATTTTTATTGATCTAACATATTAAAATCTCATTTTCAGCTAAAACTTCTTGGTGTTACCCTAATTTATGTAGTAACAGAGTAAAGACCTGTGTAATAACAGCACCTTAAGGCAGGCAACAGAGCTCCAAATTTCCATTCATCAGGATGAATGGAACCAAAATTCTTTGTTCCCAAATGAAATAAAAAAATTAGTACTTAGTTTTCCACTCTGAAAATATTTCACTGGGGAGGAAAAAAAAAAAATCAAAACACTGTCATTTGATGTTGGGGTTGCTTTCCTTTCAGAATTTTGGTAGATAAACAAAATGGAGACCCCCTGGGGTGGGAGGTCTAATGTCTTGAAGATCTCTGAAAGGAAAACCTTGGGCTCCTTACCTGGAAATGGAGAACCCCCAGTGCTATAGGGAGGCCAGTGCTCTCAGGAGGCTCCAGGATCTCAGCAGCACGTCCTGGAGGCTAGAAAACTTGGATTCTGGAGCATCAGGGCAGTTTAAATAGCCCAGTGGAGCCTCTCAAGGTTTTGGAGGCTCTGCCATCTGACCAACCATGAGTTGAACTGGTAGGAAACCAGGTGGAAAACCCTCTTCCAGTGTTTCAACAGCAGCTTGTCCAAATATTCATCAATGAAATACTTGCACTGCGGAAAAAAATGGGTGTTCCCTGTTTAAACTATTTCACCTGAAAATCCCTAAATAGTTAGAGATCACAAAATTTATTGGGCCTCTTTTTTCTTCTTTCTTTTTTTTTCTTGAGGGAAGTCTAAGCAGACAGAGAAGCAAGGTAGTTTTCACAAGACTGAAGCATGCCCAGGACATGGCAGAGACCAACAGGGAGGACTCACCACATTCCAACCCCTATTTTAAAAACAGCAAAGCAGCAGCAGGAAAGAAAGAATGGGGAGAAAAAGCAGTGGCACTCTCTTTTCCATTCTCTCTTCCCATCAAAAGTGCAAATAGTTTCTGTACCCATCAAAGGGCTTTGCTGACTATTAGCTCAACTGCAGAGCATTCAAGTGGAAAGCTGCAGAGCTGAGAATTGCCAGCAGCTTTGCACAACCCCATTAACTTGTTACTCACACAGTCTGTCAGAAAAGTGGCTGGAAGGAGGGGTTTTTTCTTCTGAAAGATCACAAAGAACAATCATTTGCCACAGCTGAAATGCAGCTACCTCTGGAGAGGCATATGGTAGCAATTTCCCATCAGGTGCAGGTGCATTGTCAGGCTGGGGAAGTAAGGTGGAATAATTGCTCCAGCTGATGCACAGGAGAGTTTAGAAAGGATGGAATTTGGACATTAAACAGATTTTTTCACACTGGTTGTATACAGATGTGTATACACATCTACAGAGCTCTCCTTGAGTCTACTTTCTGTAGTAGCCTACCATCCCATGGCATTCCAAGGACACCAACTTGGCCATTTGCAGAAATGCCACTGGGAACAGCCTTAACACCCCTGCATGGATCTCCTGGTGGCAAACTTAGGCGTGCTCCATGCCTTGGGCATCTCTTGGATATAATTGCCTCCACTTCAGAGGGGCCTGTATCTCCAGCTGTCCCATTTTTCTAAGTGGCAGATGTCACTGATCAGCTAGGAAAATCATCCTGTCCTGGGGTCACTGAAACCACTGAAATAGGGTGTAAATGTTTTGTCTGAGCCCTGCCTGGCAGGCAAAATGGTGAAGTAGGAGAACAGTAGATTTCTTTAACTAAAGAAGCTAAAGAACACTGAAGCAATGGGGGAACATGAGGAGAAGGACAGCAAAATAAGGATAAACCAAAACTCACTAGAATAAAAGATGAAGAATTAAGATTGGGAACTAGATTTTAAAAAGCAAAGACTGCTGGTTTGCTTGGCTCCATGTTTACTCTGTGGAAAGCACATTTATCAGGATGGCTAGATGCAGATCTAGTGATTTTCCCAATGTTTTGTGTTTGGGTCCCAGTTAAGAAATACGTACTTTCCATTGAGACTGGTCTTAGTTCTGCCCTTATCCAGTGGCCACCACAGGCCTTTCTGAATTTGTTCCATCCTGCTTATATCCAAGTTTGGAGTGGGAGAACTGTTGCTTCAGAGCAAAAAGGCCCCTCACCTGTTGTTTCTTATCCTTTACCAGCTAATGCCAGACATTTCCGAAGAAGGGGAGGAAAATCATGCTGCATGTCTGATCTTTACTCTGCTACAACTCTGCCTTAGATGGAGGGGGCTGGGATACAACAAGACTATCCCATAATCCAGAGGCTAAAAGTTATTCAGTCTATCAATCTGCATATTTATAAGGCCCTTGGTATAAATACACAAGAAAAGTTGGATGACCTTAAGCCCAGGAGTAATAGAAATAGAATGAAATTTAATAGTATGAAGTCAAGCACTTAGAGACTGATAACAAGAATAGCTGCTTTAAGCTGTGGGCTCATCCACTGGAAACAATAAAGTTGCAGGAGAAGGATATGGATGCATGTGTTCATCACAGCACTATTAGACTCTGTTGGTGTGGTGCAGTTATGGAAAAGCAGAATGCAATAGCTGTACGCAGTACAAAAGCTATTTACAGTGAAGTTAGTGAAGTGTTAATAGCACGGGAGAAGATCTCCCTTGGCATACCTTAGTCTGTTCTTGCACTACATGTCCAAAAAAGGTGAATTTGAACTGGAGCAGACATAGTAAAGGTCTCCTGCGGTGATCAGGTGGAAATCAAATGTGAGGAGACTAGGAGAGTTTGGTATGTTTAGCCTAGCACAAAGATGTGTTGCTCTCTATAAATACATTGGGGAGGTAAAAATCACAGAGAGAGAAGAGCTATTTAAATTAAAGGACAGTGCTAGAACAAGAACAAATGGGTATAAATGAGCTGGGAATAAATTTAGTCAGGAAATTAATATAAGGTTTCTAAAACTCTCATCATCTTGGATATCTCTTCTTACTAGATCCTTCTCCCTGGCTTTGACCACTATGAAATTCCTCTGCTGTTGCTACTGTCTCTGTGCATCTTTCCCTTGGTATTTCTTTTTCTGTTGCATCAGTTGTGTTGCTCAATTTATTTGTTCATAATCTCAAAGCCCTTCCTCCTAACCCTCCTGTCACCTCCAGAGTAGCACCAGAGTGCTACTGTTTTTGCCCCAGCTTTTGAGCTGCATTGTCACCACTTGTTAAATTTTCAACATGTCTGGGAGGTAATCTTCCTAATCACCTGGAAATAGATGGAAAAGGCCACAAATTGTGGCAGAAGATGTTCAGCCTAGACATAAAGAAAAAGGTTTTTTTCACTCAGGGGATAGAGCAGCACTGGGGCAGGTTCCTCAGAAAGGTGAGAAAGGTGGTGGCATCTCCATCCTTGGGGTTTCCAAGACTTGGCTAAACAGTCTCAGCTAACCTGGTGTAGCGCTGGCAAACATCTTGCTTCAAGCATAGCCTGGACTAGATTATCTCCAGACCTCTTCCAACTGATATTTCATTGCTGCTACGAAATCAAAGGGATCTGGATGAGTTCTGCCCATGGGCCAATTCCCTTCATGTTGTCACCAGCCCAAGAAAAGTAATTGTGTTGTAACTGGGCTTTCTGAGTCAGTTATAGCATAACCAGGGGGCTAGTTGTGAAATAGCTGTGTCATCTCTGGGCTTGTCCTGTGATTGAGCAAAAATCATGCAGTTTTCAGCTTCTTACAACGTGTTGTAAAAAGTACTGGACTTCAGCTTGGCCTGAAGACATTGGTGAGACTCACCTCCCAGAGCCTTAGACATCTTAAGAGTTATGATGCCCAAGATGAGCCATTAACAGGGGAACAGGGGAACTAACGATCTTACAGAAAAGCAGGAAAGGAGAAACCAGAAACCAGAAGAAGGTGGATGGAGAAATAGTCACCAAAAGAACTACATTAAAAAAAAAAACCTTTCAAGGTTAAGCTGACAGAAGGTCCCTGAGGGTCTGGAGGTAGAGCAGCAATGTCTCTACTAAACTAAACAGGCTGGGATGTAGATTCAAGCACCAGTCTTGGTCATCCAGACTGTTTAGTTGTCAGGACATTTCTGGCATGGTTTTGGCCCTTGGCAGCAACACTATCGCAGGCAATGCCTGGGAGATGTATGAAGGACCCTTACCACCAGGCAGCCTGAGGGAGCGGAAAGCATTTTGACATGACCACAGGGACTGAGTTGGGCCACTTTTCCTCAGGGTCAGCGACTGGTTCCTGGACTACGTAGCAGAGGAGGTGTAGCCTTTAATGTGGTGTCCATTAGTGCCTGTTATATTCCATTAATCCATAACTCAGGTAAAGCTCATTTATATAGTCAAATAATATCTTTTCTATTAATGTCTTGAGCTGAATTTTTTATGTTTTAGCTTTCTACCATAACATCTTGAAGACAGTATTTTTTTTCATCAGTAAATTCAGAGCCTACTGAAAGCAGAGGATTTACAGCCCCAGATAGTGAATGTCTGAAGTCCAGAGATGTCAGAGCAGGAGCACAACGGAGTCCCTCTTCTCTTGCTGCTCTTGTGTTTCTGGTCTTCCCTGCAAGAACAGTTCCAGGTCACAGGGGGATATTTCTTGCCCTTATTTAACAGCAGTGCCCACAACTTCCGTTGAAATCTGAGTCCATGTTGCCAGGCACATGCAGAATAGCAGAAAAGACTCTCACCTAATGGCTTCCCATTCATATGGAGAGGGGGAGAAAGCAAAAGCCGACACATTGCCATTCAGTGGCAGAGTCAGACTGGTTCCCTGCTCTTCTGACAGAGGGTTTGCAGTCTAAGACCCCTCTGCACTGCACAAATTTATGTCTAATTTATTGATGCACCAGTATGTTAGACCTGCAGTTCATTGATGCTCAGCAAAGACCTTGAAAGCTAAAAAAGCAGCAGCCTGTGTGAAACTCTAAGGGCATTTGACCTCCAAAGATCAATGGGTGCAGTGCTTCATCTCATACCATATCCATATCACCAAACATGGACTTTTTTTTCCACTCCTAGTGATCAAAGGATCCACTCCTAGCAAAATGGCTCATTCTTGTGACCTTGAGGTCACATCCTAAGATTGTACTCATTAGCATTGGGCAATAAGATGTGTCAAGCCCTTAGCAGTATATAACTCTCTGGAGTTACTGCAAATAGCCTTCATTTTACAGGTGGAAACGGGAGATGAGTAACTGTTGATCTTCTGAAATACAGACCAGGCCATGAATCTCCCAGTAGCTGCTCATTTTCTGGAACTGACCCTGCCCCTCCTCCTCCACTCCCTTTCCAGCTCTGGCCATCAGCACAAGGCATCAGCACTCATGGTTTGGGTGTGTGGCTGATGGGGCTGTGTTTCCACTAAATACCACCCAGACAGCTTGCTAAGTCACCAACTGAATGGTCTGCATTGCCAAGCTACCTTCCAAAGCTGGCAATTAATCACCCACAGCAAGCAAGCGATTGAGATGGCTAGAAAGAAAAGACAGAGAAAGAAACGCAGTAAGAAGGACAGGAGAGGAAGTAAGAAAAAGAAGACATAGAAAATAGGAAAAGAAGAAAGGAAGAGAGAGCCCATCCCCTGAGTCCACTCTGCAATGTTCATCAACTCCAGCCTCATCTCCCCAGCTCAAAACAGAGCAGCAGAGTTCAACCAATGTGACAAATGTCAGTGGGAGCTCTTGTCCTCAGCATCAGTGCTATAATTAACTGGGGAAATACGAGTTTCACAGGCTCTCAGACATGATCTTAGCTTGCTGTGAAAATGAACCAATGATGATGTGCCTGCTTGCATCCACCTTCCCCTTTGGCCCCCCCCGCCACCTCAAAGCCCCGTTCCAGCCCCACACAAGAACAACAGCTGTGTTGGTATTTATATTCACTCCAGCCTGAAAAATCACTGCCAACACAGAGGCAGGCCCTGTCTTTGCACAGACCAGCTGCCAACTGCTGATGCTTGCAGCTCCTACAACCTCCCCCTTTGGTTTCATGGGCTCCAAGCCCAGGTCCCATCAGCTTTCCTCTGCCGATGGTGGATGATGATTGTGCAGACCCAGCACATCTTACCTACAGCCCATGGATCGGGTTTGGCATGCTGGAAAAATTACTCAGCCCACAACTTGGACTCATGTTCACCTTTCCTTAGACCTGTTGTTATAGTGAGTCACGGTTAGAGTTTGTCCCTCTTGCCCACCCACATATGCAAAGCATGAGAGTTAGTACTGAGCACTTGGTGCTTATTGCTTTACATAATGGGTGTGCACAGACACCTTGAGTCACCTCGCAGAACTGAATATATACCCATCACATGAGGGTATATATCTCACTAGCTGAGCTATCTCCATTCTCCATAGGAAACAAAAAAAAAAAGGCGGTGAACAGACGTTTGCAGAACTGCTTACAAGACGTTGCATGGAGATAGCACCTGTGCCAAGACATTTACTTTCTCCTCTTCGTAGCTTTCCAGGCATTCTCTGATGTGCCTGACAGAAATATATGCCACAAATATATATATATATATATATATTTAGAGGGTTACAATAATCTGCAGTGAAAACTAGATCACTAGAAGCTAGTAGAATGAATTGTTAATTAGGGCTCGTGACCACACCAGTAACTGAATAGGAAAAACGGCTAAAAGCAGCTATTGATACAATCCCACGATTGCATATAACAACCTCACCACCCTGGAGTTATTCCTCACCCTGTCTTCAGTATCATCAGGGTCCTCCCCCCCCCGTACAAATTAAGTTTCCCTCCCTCCCTGGGCAGCTCTAGCCAGCTCAGCCTATTGCTGCTCCAGCCCTATCTGCTCCTGCTGTCCTGATTCTGCACCAGCCAGGAATTTCTGAGTAGAGACTTCTGAGTACCCCAGCAGGGCACTGTGGGCTGCTTTATGGCAAGGAGAACAAGCTATGGTAGAGTTTCTCCCCCAGAGAAGAAAATGAATAATCAATTAAAACATTATATTAAAAAAATGACTGTTAAGAAGTCCCACTGTATTTGCAAGAGTGACCACAGATAGCAGGACCAAGTGCACCCAGGGATGCTAAGCAAACCGCTCTCCCCTTTTTTTGGATCTCTGATCCAGATTTTGGGGATGCACCAGGTGGTGTGAGTCTTGGGTGGTGGGACTGCCAGCCTGCCTTTGGGAAACATGGGAATGAGAGTCCATTAGACCCCTGCCCCCTCATGGCAATGACTGCCCTTACTATTTTGATGTCAAACAAGGACAAAACCTCAGCCTCGTAATGGCCAGGGCACATGATGTCATGTCTCGCTGAATGCACCCGAGCAGTTGTCCTCAGGAGGAGTCAGGCTGGTCTCATCACCAACAACAAAGCTGCCCTACAAAAACTGGGGGCATGTACGTGACAAACTCGCCGTGCTGTCCCCTTCCTTTCTTCCATACCGGTCATGTTTGCGCAAAGCTGGGGCAGCAGTAGGGTGGGAAGCTAACAATTATTATTTTTTTAATGAATTCTTGGCAGATAGAAACCCCTGTTAATCACAGCTCCCTGCTTCAGCCTTGTTTACTTGCTGTGACTTCAGAAAGCACAGGGAGAAGGAGCCAGCACTTCTCACCCAGGTCCTGCAGACAGGCTCATCAGCAGGGATAGCTGATAAGGGAGCCTGGTCTGCCCGGGCTTAGCCTTGAAATTCAATGGCTCCATTAGCTGAAAGGCAGCAAGGCTACAAAGTCTTGTCTGCATCCTTAAAATCCTACTGGTGGATCAGGCAGGGCTGAGTCAAGAGCCAAAGGGGAAACTGCAGTCAATACGCTGTAGAACGTACAAGAGAGCATTTCATCTTAACAGAGGCCAACGGAGAGAAAAAGAGGACTCGAGGGCACAGCACGACTCACCCCGTGTAACACAGGAGTCCAGGGGCAGAGCTCGGAGCAGAGTCAAAGGCTTGCAAGTCCTAGCACAGTGGTTTATCCGTTAGGCAATGTTGCCCAGCTGTGGTTGTAACTCGGTGGGTTGAAATGCATTTTATTAACAGCCATTGAATCACTAGCCTGGCAGAGCAGCAGGCTAAACTTTGTCTTTTATGTGCCAAATCACCCTCTTGTTCTCCTTCTTCCACTAAACTTCCCCTGCAATTTCTGTTACGCAGAAGAGCTTGCTGCAATCTGTCTCCCCTGGCACCACAAAGTATTACTGGGCTTTGCACATGACCTGTTAAATGTGGCTCCAGGTTGCCTAATATTTCATGTTTTACCTGTGTCCTCTGAAGCATTTTAGGAGGTTTTGAGATAACAGTGCTACAACATTTAAATAAACTATGCTGTATATACAAAGATGATTCACAATTGTCCATAAGGCACAGTGAAAATTAAAAAAAAGAAAAAAAGAGAATGGTTTTTAGCCCAAAGTGTCCTTTTTTTCAACATCAAAACTTGACCTGGGCAACTGTCAATTTTGACACCTTCTTATTTGCAGACAAAAAAAATCAGAACAAAATATTTTGACCTTGTTCAAATGGCATGCATTAGCTTCTGTTTACGAACTTTAAAAATGTTCCTATCAAATTTGGAAAGGTCACAGTCAGGATGAAATGGCTCAGTTTTTAAAAGAACAGATAATTTTTATTGTGATTTGCAGGAAAGTTTGGGCACAAAATAATTTTGTGTTTGTTTGTGTGTTCTTCCACTTCAGAACAAAACCAGATTTCAGAATCATGGCATTTCCTACCAAATAAAACCGAGCTGTTCCCACACAGCCATCCTGTTCAGGAAAGACAAGGAAGGGTTTGTTGAGTCATTGGCAGGAACAAGAGTTGTCCAAAAAAAAACTGAGCCAGGAGAAGGTTTGAGGAAACTTTCAACTCCAGTCCCAGAGGTCAGACCTGAGTTGCTCTGTAAGTGTGAGCTGCACTAAGAGCATCCCAAAACTCAAGTAAGAACCTCACCGTTACCCACCCCCAAAAAGCTGTACCAGAAAAGATAGCTTCCTTGTTATCAGTTTTGTGTAGAGCTTTCCTGTACATGCTTTTACAGCAGTGGAAAGGGGCTGAGGTTGCCCTCAGCACCTTGGCTGCACTCTCTCCAGCAGCTTAGCGTTTCCAACCATGCATATTCCCTGCTTTGTTTTCTTTGGCCTCAGCGTTTTGAAGCTTCATGTTGGAGAAAAAAGATGCAGAACCATCCCTCCTCCCTCCACCCACCATCGTCACTCCTGTTTACTATGTGACTTCAATGCAAACCTACCCAGCTGCCTTGGACGCCTGGTGTCGTACTCAGGTAAAGAGAAGACCATGCTGATTCCAGCTCTCATTTTCCACGCCAGGCCACTCTGCAGCCGGTTGCTGCTTCCAGCCCCTCTGCAGAGACAATTATGTCTGCAAGTTTTGGCAATCTTTACTGAAGTGTGAGTTCAACCCACACTCTCCAACACAGTCTGAAGATCTCCTTGTTCGGCAAATAACTATTAGCACTTCTTGAAAAAACTACAAATAAAAAAAAAAAGAGAAAGATACAGGCTGTGGTAATTGTGGATCTGGGCTTGCATGATAAGCTAAAGCCTGAAATGAGGGTAGTTCTCTGTCTGCTGTGCTGATAATTAGTTTAATCTCAAGTTCAGGAGCATTGAGAGAACTAGATGTGTAACTGTTTATCCTGCCCTTGAAACCTAAGCAGGAAGAATCAAAACCTGGTTTTCACACCCATGACTCATTGACCAGCCTAGCTGAAATCCATTTTCAGCTGGTCTAGGCCAGCTATAAATACTTATTCCAGATAGCACTGGATGAGAAAGGCGGTTGGTACGTGTCCCTCTGAGGCATACAAGCCTTGGCTATCCTCTGGGACATGTGCTGTCGACACCGTTACCTCTCAGTGCCACAGAACTACCTTCAATTTTCACGGCTCCCTGAGGTGCATGCCCTCAAACAGCACTCACCAGATCCTGACCCGGGTCACAAATCCTCAAGTTCCGGAGTAACGTAAAATACACATCATAAATAGACGTGTCCCTGGCCTCAGCTCTCTCTCAGCTTTGCTTCTGTTTTCTTGAGCATAGCCTGCCTGATTTTCTCCAGTAGTTCAATCATATTTATTAGGAATTTATAGTTCTCTGTAGGGTTTTTATATTTAGCTGCCTACACTGGAAAACCGCATTTTTATAGATGTTGGATACCACACCTTTCTCTGTGGCTCCTCAAGGCTGGTTTTTGTCCTTTTTGTGCTTTATATTCAATTTCTGTAGCTTAGCCCCATTTTGTCTCCATCCTTTGGTCCCATCTACCAATACTGTAAATTGCTTATCAACAAAGCAAACACCAGGTCATGTTTAAATGGCTGCAGTTCATCTGGGATTGGATCATCTTTGGCTATCACAGCTTCTTGGCTCCATGACTGACACAGAGAAGTAGGAAAAAGAACAACGTTACAGGATTTGCAAAAGGCCAGCTGTGCCACTCAGTTTTGTAGAGGCAGAAATGTGAAGTATCTCATCACAGTCCTTAAC
The DNA here is from genome assembly GCF_964188355.1 of Buteo buteo. Taxonomy (NCBI): domain Eukaryota; kingdom Metazoa; phylum Chordata; class Aves; order Accipitriformes; family Accipitridae; genus Buteo; species Buteo buteo. The sequence goes on from NC_134171.1 coordinate 1,217,161, forward strand.
GCAGAAGCTCCCAAGGCTTGGTCTGCTACATGAGCTGGTAGACTTTCTTCTAGACTGATCAGGGTCAATGCTCTTCCCAAAGTTACCAGTCCAAACCCAGAGTAAACCACTGCTAGTCAATGATTATCTCCATTTTACAGTTATATAAAGCCTGGTTCTCCATGAGCAAACAGAGATAAGAGAGGCCAAGACCTTAGTGGCCTTGCTGTTTGCCTTGCAGCAGTTAAATGGGAAAGCAAAGCATACCCATAGTCTCTGCACCAAGAGAACCAAAGCTGTAAGTTCGAGAGAAAAATCCCATTGGTCTGTCATTTTCTTAAGGACTCACTACAAATAAAAAATAAAAAGGAATGGTAGTGACCTCATTCTGAGCAGAAGTTCAGTCCATTTAGACCCTTTAAAGTGATCAAAGAGGCTAATATCATTCACAGTGTAGGCAAGAGAGCTTGAGACATCCTACCTCAAGACTGCAAAGAAGGTCTCTACTGTAAAATCCAACAGTATATGCAATTTATTTTCTCATTTGGTCAAATGATCAGTCAAAGTCAACTTCAAGCCGGAGACATGAGAAAAGACTTTATCTCCCTCTGTATGTCTACCTGTTCCATAGATACTTCTAGGACCCCAAAACAACAGCAAAACTCCGTGAAAAGCTTTTCTGGCATGTCTTTTTTCCTGGTTCCTTCAATAGAGATTTTGCATTTGAATGGTTTGATGGTTTGGATGATGCCACAGCCTTCCCTCACATCATGAGTGGTACTGGTGTGGAGAAAATGTAGGCAGGGAGTTGTACAAGACGCAGAAGTCCATGTCTTTCATCAGCATTAAGCTTTCACACTTTATTGATATGGATAAGATCATGGCAAAGCTAAAACCAGAAAAAACAAACTGTGGGGGACCAAGGGCCCCCACAGCAGCTGGCAGAGTGAGAGAGGACTGGAGCTGCCTAGATACAAAACATGATAGGGATTAAACCAGAAAACTGGAAGGCAGCTAGTCTTTTGCAGTCCCACCACTATACCTCTCTGTGAAATCTTTTTTACTGTTGTTACTTATTTATACACACAAAATTTCTGCCAAGATAAGGAGCTGGCAGAGTGGCTATTAGAAATCTATGTGGTTCCAGGATGGAGCTTGGTACTTTGGCGACCGGGACTATATGGCTACATATAGACATGCTTGTTCTAATGACAGAATAATTAAGACTGGAAGGTGTTTCTGGTGTTTCCAGAGGTCTCTGGTCACACCCCCAACTCAAAGCTGGTCTAGCTTTGAAGTCAGATCCAAATTCAAAATCAGTTCAAAGACTGGTTTTTTCCCATCCTGCATTTCCAAAAGAGCCCCCTTGTTTTACCATTTTTAATAAACCATTTAATAGAGCTACCAAATTGTTGTTGATGCCCTGGAGAAATGACAAAGCAGAAATTTTAGGAGACTGAAGGTCATGCTACCACCTTTTTACACAGATGGAGGCTAGAGCTTGGGAAGATGAAATGGTGTTCTCAAGGCTATGCATGGATCCCAATGAAACTAGGAAACAAGTCTGGGTGGTCAGAGTAAAAAGCTGCACACTTGCTGTTAGTAATTTAAATACATATCTATTTTGCCATTATCCAGTTCCCCTTTTCCTACCCATGCCTATACCATTACTCATGAGAGGAAAAATAGCTCAAGTAAAACTACTCAGAAAGAGGCATTTTGCTCTGAGTAGCCAGAAAACAAACCAGGCTGCTCCACAGGTATAACTTAGTGCAGGAAATCTTAACACCAACAACAGCCCACAGCTACACGACAGCCCCAACGATGATAGAGTAACTGCTCTGTGCTGGAAGCTTTCAGGCATGACCTATCTAATAATGCATCAGTTCTTTTTATTAAGAATCTGGAACCTAGTAAAGACTTCATGTTCCCTTAACGGTCTTGCCCTAAATTAAAGAAACCACCAACAGCTCATTAATACCTCATTAGAAGGTGTGAATACAAGATATAAAGGGAAGGTACTGTAAAGCAACCTTTAGCAAAAAGAATTGAAAAATCAAACTCCTCCCAGGTAATCTTCCTTACCAATTTATCAGTAAAGGCCAGACCTCATCACTTTTGGCTTGCACACACTAGCTCCTTTATTTACTGTGAGTCAGACTGTAGAAATCATATTTATTCTGTAGTTCTGGCACAACTGCAGATACCGGGGCTAGGAAATTATACCAGCCAAATTTCAGGATTTCTAATTCATGGGAAATTTTGGCATTTGGAAATTTGCTTTTATTCTGACTAAGAAAATAAAATTCTTTCCTTCATTATTGCCTATGACTGGAAATTCTGACTAAAAAAACGACTTTGGAAATATTGACCTGAAGACTATTGTTCACACTAGTGGAAATCTGCAGTATATGTAAGGCAGACTTTTTTAATAGTAGATCCCCTTCAGATGCGCTATTCATCTTTTTTATTGCTCAGAAGTATTTTTCTTATCATAAGAGAAAACAAACATGGATTTTGAACACATAGACTAAATGCAAACATGCTTGTAAAAGCAATGGCAAGAGGAGCAACAATAGGGGCAGCTATTACCATTCAGCTGATGGATCGTTCCTATTAGCAGCTTCCAGGAAAAAGGGTTCTACCAGATATCGCTGATATGATGACTCCTTGGTGCCTTCCTTTTCCTGGCTATAAGGAACAGATTTTTCCACTCCATGGCAAGGTAGCAGGGAAGATTTCATCTCAAATTCCTAGTGCAAGAAATGAGAACATGGCATTGAAAAAGCTCCCAGATTTCAGATTCAAGATTAAGATTAATTTCAGAAAAAGCCTGGCACCAGAGCACAGAAGTCACAGTATATATAATCCTAAAAATCATCCAAGAAAGCAAAACCAGTATAAAGTCATCTGCAGCAAGAACAACCCAATGGGAGATTGAAGCTATATTTGCAAAATGATACATTGAAAATTTTGAAAAACAGATCACATCCTTATACCTTAACCAGAAGGCTCTTTAGTCAAAGCTACTAGTGGCAGCATAAAGTAAAGATCCTCATCTTCATATAGAACATAGGACACCAAGGTGCAAAGATGAGACAGCTCTGCTGCCATTTTTTTTTTTTTGTCCAAACCAGATATTTAACTTCTGAGATAGTTTTTTCAGATTCCTCCATATCCATGGAGAAAAACAGATTCTCTAGCACATAACTCATCTCCTCGTAAAATAGATATTCATGTTTGGTCAGATGACTCAAACCCTCACATCCTTGTCAAGAGAGCTTGAGGTGACTAGGCTAAATGTATGTGTCTACATTGTGGTTATCTAAGGGGAATTAATCTCTTCAAACTGCAGGGGTAAGCTTTACATTCAAATTAAAACAACAACATGTATGAGGACTCAATGCCACCTCTGTGCTGCAAACATTTCCATTTAGTCAGACAATAAAACAGTCTTAAAGATGGGAGATAAATCTAAAAATGGGTATTTTGATGTAGAGAAACTAACTTGCTTTAAATTGTAAGGTGGCTGGTGGGAGAGAGTGATCCTTGATGAAGAGCGAGGCAGTCCATTCCATTGGAGGATGGTTGTAATCCCCTCCTCTTTATCTTTTCATCAGTGGAAAGACATGATAAAATCCCTCCTTGCAATGAAGAAAGAGAAGCAAATGATGACCAGGTCTGCTGGCTGCCACACTGCACCCCACAAGCTCCAGAGGTCCTCAAGATGCTTTCCTTGTACAAGTACCAGCCAACGCTCCTACCACAAAGAGGGTGAGGACAAACTCTGCAACCTTGAATGCCTGAATATACTCACCCAGCTCAGCACGTGGATTTCCAGAGATGCTGAAAAACGCAGAGGAAGGCATTCATCTGGGGAAAAATAACCCAAAAAACCAAGCAAACAGCTTGGGATCCATCCGGCTACCAGAGCGATGCTGTTTGCAATCCTCTGTTAAAACCTTGTCAGCAGTAGTGCTCCTCGGCTAGCGTGGGAAGGCCATGATCTAAAGCCTGTTGAAGTTAGTAAAAAGACTCCTGTTGACCTCAGTGGGCTCAGTTTTATCCTCTGAGCCCAGGAGGACTCCAGCTGTGGTTTAAAAACTGCTGGTGGTCCATGTGCCTGTGGTGAGTGGGCTGCATCTGGGCCATAGAAGCATATTAAGCCTAAAGACATATGAGCTACCAAGTCTGCATTTCCTAAGCTTGATTGGGTGTGCAGTGGTTTGCAAGAAAATTTGAGGGTTGGCAGGGTTCTTCCAAAAAGTTTGGGAATTAGTGATCTGGTACCTTCTCTAAAGGCTTTTTACATATAGCATGTGCCAGGACTATTCCATGTATTCTTACAATGATTTCTCTGAGGCTGGGCATAGCTACTTGACCTTGTTCCAGTGTCTGCTTTCCTAGAAATCCTTTATTTAGCCCTAGGGAAGAGATAAAACTGAGACCTGTAGCCTAAACCAGTATGTCTCTTTCCACCACTGAAGTGATAGCCCAGAACATTGGTTGACTTTTATTTTTTTTGTTAATCTGTTCTCTCTTTCCTTCTATGGAGTGTGCAAGCCATAGGTAAATACTTTTGCAAACTGTTTTAACTTTCCCTTCCCTATATAATTGGCAGCGAATGAACTCCTAGTCACCCTTTACTTGATTGAGGGAAAATTACCTCATGCCCCATCGTTTCTGAGTGAAAATCCCCTGCTGTTACAACATCTCCCTTTTACAGGAATCCCAGTTAAAACTAAGAATTTCCTCTAATAATCTTCACACCAAACTTCCCCCGTTTGGCTCAAAGCAACTTTAGAGGAAAAGATTTCAGCCCACAAGTTCACCCTGGGACAAAAATCAATCCATTTAGGTTTTTAACATCTCATGTGTGGACATCACAACTGTGGTCCAATATTTTAGCAGTGGTCTCTGAAATACCGGAGAGAATATGAATGCTGTATCCATCAGGTCCACACTTACATATCCAAGGGCTTCATTAGCCCTCACCCGCAGTGCTGCAGAGCCGTTCCAACACCACAATCCCAAGCTGGTCAGGGCTGCTGCTTTCCAGGACGCTGTCTCCAATCTCATGTGACTTGCATTCTTCATTTCCCAATTATTGGCCATGACTTTGGCTGCATTAAAATCGTAGGCTGCGCAAATGAGCTGCCCAAGCAAGCGATCCAGACCGCTTGGGTGTAACAGACCTGTTTCTGACGATTTTCATCACTTTACTGTAGACTGCAACATTTGTGGATTGTGCCAGCAATAATTTTCCACTTTTCTTGGATCAATAAAAGATGTTGATAAAGGTGTTGGATAGCGTTGGATCGGAGCGGATTGCTGTGGGACGCCATTCTAGGTGTATTTCAGGCAGATTATGAGTCCCGGAGCACAGGTATTTTCTGAGATCTATCAAGTAGCCAGTTTTAGTCCATTCAAGTCAAAGATTTTAAGTCCTGTAAGCGCAACCGGTAATCTTTTTGAAAATTATTCTCCTTTTCTCCCGTTACCCTTCCCCAGAAGGGGGGGAACCAGAGGTTTCCTACACAACAGAGCAACACAAAGAAATGATTCAGCATTTAGGGTAACAGGGAGAGATGGAGACCTTCATCAGGAGCTGGGAATGAACAGCAGGCGCTGGGAATCTGCTCTGCTGCCGATGAGACGGTTGGTTTCCCTTGGCAGCTCACCTGCTTTTGGAAGTGCCAGATTCTGCCCAGTTTTTCCTTCCTCCCCCCCTTCCCTGCCCAATTTTGTAATGAATGCCAAATTAACTATTCAAACAGCCGTGCTGCTATGGAGGGGCAGAAGAAATGTCTCTGGCAAGACTGAGCATCTTTTCAAATCATTTCAATTGTTTCTCTTTAGTGAAAATGAGCACCAAGGAGCCAGACCCCATTTAGCAGCCCTGTACAACGTGGCTTCCATTTATTTTGCATGGTCCTAATGACTTGGCTGCATCCTTCTCCCCTACCCCTACATCGCTTCTCTCCCTACCAGTCTGAGTCTTCGGTTTCTCAGGGAGAGATTTTCTCCCCAGTTCCAAAAGGGACTTTAGGCAGGGGTAACCCCAGCTTGTAGGATCTTAGCCACCCCATGGTGAGACAAGACTCGTTTTCTTGCAGAGGTTGGACACCGTCTCTGAACATTGCGTCCATGTCTCACCCCCCAGGCCAGAGACCCTATTCAGTCATGGGATGTGAAGATGAAGGATGAGAGCTCTACCACCACGGTTGGGAGCTTTGGGTGGAAGCTGTTGAAGGCTGGTGTTTCTGCAGTGATCATGTGTGACTAGAGAAGAGGTAGTGAGGTCTGCAAGACATTAAAGTGTATCAGAAGGCAGCCTGGTGAAAAGCCAATTGGTAATCCATTTAGCAGTCTCATAGCTAAAGCACATTGATTTTCAAGGTTCTAATGGCCATGCTTTCCACCAAAGTTAGCTTCTCTCTCTCCTTTTTCCGCATGCACACATTTGTCTATCTACCCCCATACACACCTACCTGGAAAAGCAGTCGGATTCCTGACATTCATTCCAATCTGAATTATCCTATGAACATACACTGCTGTGATAGACAGATATTAACTTTCTTTCAGTTTGTCTGCCTGGCTTTCTTTAAATAGTGGCAAGTAGAGCTTCCTCCTCTCATCACTCAAAAATCAGACAGTACACTGAAACTTTAGATTTTTCTTCCTGGTACTCCCATCCACATTCTCACTCCATGCTAAACAGTCCTTTGTGAGGCATTTTTAACCAAACATGTTGACACCTAGTAAAGGAGAAAGTAAAATAAAATAAAATAAAATAAAATTGAAAAAAACCTCAAGCCCCAACCCCTTTCTTAAATAGGGAAAAGAAGTCCCAATTTCAGATTCATTCTAGGCATCTGAAGCTCTGTGGGATGAGTCACCTGCATGGTGGAGGGCACGGTGTACATGATGAAGAGGAGAGGGACCACTCTCCCAGGGTGACTGGCAGGTCAACCAAGCACCAGGCAAATTTCTGCCAAGTTCTACTTTCCCTCCTCTGCTGCACAAAGGGGATGGGAGGGCATGGGGCAAGGGTGCAGGTCTGTGGGCTTCTAATTCCAGGGGCTGCTGTAGCAGCAGGGCTCTTGGGAATGGGGCAGGAGGGAGGGGGGTTCATGCCCAGCCCCTGGAGAGCAAGGCTCTTCTCGCTGAAGTTATTGAATCAGGCTATGTAGCAAAGCACAACCTGTGAGCAGTGTCCCTCTTCTTTGCTTGGACTTCCACAAAATCCAGGGAAAATTGGCTTATGGTATGCATCAGAGTCCACCATTTGAGCACGATGGTAATGATTTTTTTCTGGTCTTAAAATCAAATAATAGTGTTCTGTGATGATCAGCTGTATAAATACAGGGTGACCAGAAAACAAATATATAACCAGTGTGACTGTTGTCGAAATTATCACCCAAAGAGCATTTAGGAGAGTTAGTTGGAGTCACAGTCAGACCTGACTGCTAAGAGCACCTATTTGTGACACTCTTATTTGTCATAGCACATATGCCCTAACAGATTATGACCAATTCAAAACACCAGTTCACCAGAGTTGTCTCCCTGTACCATCAAGGAAGAGATGAGCCATGACTTCGGGTTATCCACCTTGAGTCCATGGTTTGAACACAGTCTCTGAGACATTGCTTGGGACACTCACCCTTTTCGTGGGCCTGAGCATCACAGCAATAATGACTAAGGCAGTGAGAGCAAGTGAGGGGAACATTAGCATCCCCCAAAACATGTGTCTGTAAATGAGCAGGGCAGACTCTTACTGCCTTGATTGGGGACTAGAGACTGAATCCTTGTTCTTCCAACATATTTGAAGTCCCTGCATGAATGCTGCTATTTACATGCAAGGTTATTCTCAGGGCAGCAACCAAACACAGAACAGAATGCAAGCAGATTGTCCTGTTTACTAATAATAATTAGATTTCAAGGACTGTCCAAAGATAACCCAAGTCTAAGTTACATTCTTGGCACATGGTGCAACCAAGATGAGGTTTGCCAGCTTCAACCAGGAATGGAGCACCAAGCGCAAATAGAGTCTGAACGTGAATTACCTGTTTTGGAAAAAATGGGAAGGGATGGAAACAATGTGTGACCTGTCAGATACTGTGACTTCAGGAATGCGGCACTCAGCAAGTACACGGAATACTGCTTAAGCTATTTCTGTTAATTCGTGTCCTTCTATTAACTACTCACAGCTCATTTTGGCTGAAAAACAGGAGCCGTTCACTGTTGCCGGGGAAGCTTGGAGGGAGAAGAGCTGAAATTATTCCAAAGGAGCCATAGGAAAGGAATAATATTGACTATATCTGTATTGTACTGAAAGAGTAAGTCTTTAGAGATGTCAGCATCTGTCGGTCATCCTTGCCAATGCACGCATAGAGCTGTCTTGCAGCTTGGCTGTGTGAACGTCTCTGGTAACACCCTAATGCATGAGGGAGGCTCAGCAGTCCAAACCTTCTGACATGGTGTTAGCTGACTTGCAAAATAGAGATAGGAGACTTCGATCTTGCAGGGGCTTCCAAGACAACAGAAATAACACCCCTGCGTGCTCTTTGTTTTCAAAGGAGACTGATTCACTGATCACTTCAAGTGTACCCCAAAAATCTTTGCAGAATAGAGGGAATAAGTTAAAGACTGACCAGAGAAACTACTAGCAGAATGAAAGATAAGTGAAGAGAAAGCATCACAGCGGAGGACAGATGCACTTGTTTAGAACAAGAGGCCCTCGCAAGTAGACCTGACATGAGGACCAGTCATGCTTATAAGAGGAGTCTCATCATCAGAGAATAGGCTTTTAGTGCAGGTGGAAAGTCTGCTGTCTGCATCCCATTTGCCCTTTATGTTGGAGCTTGGGATTCAGTTGTGCTCTCAAAACCTGCATGCCTCTCCAGCTCTCTGAACCAGGAACCACAGAGTTAAGCACAGCATGAAAATCAGCCAAGATTTCCTGAAAAACATAATTAATTTAAATCCCCACATTCTTATTCTGCCATCCAAATGGACAGTCTGATTTCCTGAAAGGCTGGGCTTGCAACTCATCGACTTCCAAGGACAAATGCAGCGCTCAATTCTTGTGGCAATTGGGATATATTAGAAAAACTTGGTCTCAACCATTCTTTGTCTCCAATCCCTACTCGCAGCTCCCATTGAAATCCTTTGTTGAATTTGGGTACATCTAGAGTATGGTTAATTAACTGTTATGGGAGGAGTCACTAGATGGCAATGTTACCCATGCTCACCAGGGCAAGACATTTTGGCCAGCACATGCAGGTTGTGTTTTGTTTTGGTTTTATGATGAAGAAATACTGTTTTGCACCAGAGTTTGTTGTGCGGCGTTCTTTAGAGAGGGGCTATGGCAGGCAGCACAGAATTTGTCCTGCATTTTAGTTGTTGAAAGTAAATTCTTGAAAAGAACACGTTTGGCGTGCAGGCTGGACATTTCCAGAGCAGCAGGCTGATCAAGATCATCACTTTCTCAAGACCAGGGCTCAAGTATAGGAACTAAATGAAACCAAATTACCCTGGACTCCCTCTCACGTAATTATTTTCTTCACCGGGAGGACAAAGCTTCATTTTTCTGTACCCCTTATGCTGCATCTATTATAGCAAATTAAACAGGGCCAGGGCACAAGAACTGGGTCATTGGGTCTCTTACATCGCTCGAGGAGTCCCTGGTCACCTCCAGCCCAAGCCAACCAGCTCATTCCCAGACTGTTCTTGGGCACGTTTTGGAAGTTAGCACAGACCAGGGGCCATGCCTGTCAGGCAGTCTGGAGGCAGCCACCCTGTCTTAGAAAGTAAGAGAGTTTAATCACACAGATGTGATCATTCTGTGACAGTGGATCCAGGCCAGCAAATGGTCCCAGCTACGTTTAATTTATTAGCATCGACTTAAGCTTAGTGTCTGAAACGGAGAAAAGAAAAAGGAGGCAACCTTATGGTGGACACGCAGCATATTTTGAGAATATAGAGTGAGACAGAGGTTATTGCGTGATGTATCCTGAAGCTCTGACCGTCTGCCTATCTCCCTTTCCTATGTGTTTTAAATTATGAAGCTTATCCAAGGTAGATTGAAGAGAGGCTGTGCTGCCGTCCCAGTTGCTGTCATCAAATGAAACTTGATGTATCCCAGGAGCAGCTTGGTGGCAGGCTTATATTCCTGACAGAAGAAATTATTCCGTAATGAAATTAGATGAGGAATTTAGCTTTACAGGGGGACCGCTGGTATCTGCGTCTCTACACAATGTAAATCTAAACTCCTGCTAATTTCTCCAAGTCCTGCTCTCATGAGGGGGAAAGGGCCTCTCTCGTCCTGTTTACATTTTCCTAATTACCTCATTTGTTCTGTGTTTACTGAGGGATTGGGTTCTTAAGAGGCCAGCTTGAGACATCACAATACTACCAGGATGGCCCTTGATTGAAGAGGCCCTGAGCAGACCTAAGGAGAGGATCAGATGGCAGAGATGGGGATATGCTAATTATCCACAAGAATGTGAAGGTTTTAAACACCAGTGAAGGAGCTCGATCTAAGGGCATGGGGAGAGAGGCATAATGTCATGGAAAGAAAATACAGAATACTCAAAAAGTGGGAAGTATTCCCTACCTGTGCAAGCCCATCAACCGAGGAACAGCCTCCGGAGAGCGGAGCCTGGGAGCCCTCTCCCTTCGGACCAGGGTCCCTCACACAGTGCAAGGTGTGTTTGACTCTTCTGACCCAGCACAGACAAGAAACGTGGTGCAGCCCTGAGCACATGCAACAACCTGAGCCTAGGAAGAGCAAAGCTTGTTGAGAGACTGCGGCACTGTTGATGTGTGGGCCATTTGCTTCCAAGGCTGATCTGTGTTAGCATGGCCATATTGGTTTTCTGAACACTTTGTGCACCAGCACTGCTGGCTCTAGGGCTAACTCCCGACAGCTTGGCCCCTGTACCCTGGACTCTCTTTGGATGACATGAGCCACCCCAGAAAGAGCTTCTTTGTGGCTCTCTAGACACTTTCTTCCACTGAAGTTGCCTCATCTTTGTTTCACCTTGCATGACAAGTGTGAGATTCACTGGCCCAGCTGTGAAATATCTGAGGAGTGGCTAGTTGCAAGAGGAAATCTAGTCCAGCCATTTTTATGGTGGTTTGGGACATGGATACCTTGGATTAAAGCCACAGGCTTGCTAAAGGCTTGTTGAGCAACTCTGGCTAAGTGACAGAGGCAAGATTCACCAAGAGAAATGAGTTTTCACTGCACTCAGTGGTGGCCCTAGCAGTTCAGCAGTGACTGGCTCTGGGAGTGAAGCTCAAAACTTGGGTTGAGCCTTTGTGGGTTTCAGGAGGGGAAGAAGACTCATCCCCGGACTGTCTGGTGCAGACTGGCCCATAACCGCAGTGCTCAGGTCTCACACTTGGGGGTGGACCAACAGTATCTCCACCGCAAAGACCTTGGCCTGGGCCATTGCTGGAACCTAGTGACCTTGACTCATAACTCGTGGTTTTCCTGGAGGGAGAGGGACAACTTGGTTCAAAGTGTCCGAAATAATGATGAGGCTGTCTTGCACTCTACCAAAGAGTGTTTCTGTAGCGTTGTGGGTGTTGCATATCCTGGAACAAGCTGTAAACATACAGAGAAAGCTGAAAAGTAGGAGGCAGGCTGGGTTAGTCCAGGTGGATAGTGTTGGAGGATTGCCTTGGGGCAGGAAAGCCACTTGGTGCAATAGGCGTCCATACTGTCTGTCTGCTGTGGACCCATGAGTGAATTGCTGTATTTCTTCTCTTAGTGAAATGACTAGCTTCCTTCACAAGGGAGCCTGAGAATCAATAAGTTGCCTGCAGTGTAGACAATCAGTGGACAGGAACTCTGGAGCAAAACAGGAGTTAAATGGAAAATGTTAACTTACGCTCACTATGTAATGAAAGAATCATCAACACATCCCCTTTGCATTATAGCCTCGACCTCATTATGCTCAAGAAATAGAAGCTGTAGATTCAAGATTTTTCTTGATCCGAAGGAGATCAAACCCACAGCTACCCATTTTTAGAAGCATATTTTATTTTTGCAACTGCCTGGGAGAGATGGGGCACACAATGCCCTAAGTGACAGGAGAGAGGTATGGAATAGATATTATAAAATCTGCAGGTAGGAGACATATTCTCCTCATTACCTGTACAAGAAACTAACTCAGGACCATGAATCACAGGAGCCCAGCTCTTCCTGGGAATCCAATCCTTCCTTGCTTTCCTTCTTGTTTTCCAAGTCTCACGCAGCTGGCTAGGCTGTAGTTTCACTGACCAACTTGGCATAGGAAAAAAAGTCAGAAGTATTGCTCTGCTCTCAGCCACTGGAGTATAGCCAGGATTCCTGGTCCTGTTGTCCTCATGCATCTTGAAGGAAAAAATTCTCTATGCTTCCATTTCTCTGTTTGTGGGAGAGATGTGATCTGCACCAGAGGGGAACAGAGACTTATTTCACAAAGATCCTGGAATGAAGGGTGAACTTTTTTTTTTTTTTTTTTTTTTTAGCTGAATTAATTTTCTGTCACTTTGGTTTCAGAATTCACTCCTACCAAATGCCCCCAGAAAATTCTAGGACATGACTACCTTCAAGCCTGTTGAAGCCAATAGCTGAGCTCTTCAGTGAATCAGGACCAAAGTCCTCACCAAAATTCAGGACTATGCTCCAAGGGAAAGATTTACAGCTATACTAGCTAACAAAGCAATCCAGAGACCACTGCCTGTCCCTGAAGAAACATGGCACAGCATGCCTTCTGTCTGTTCAGCTAAGCAGACTTTCCCCCAAAACAAGGTGGTCTCATTGTGTAGGGGTAAACCAAATTCTGATTTACAGCACATCAGCTATCCACAGTGAGTTTTGTCTGCATGCTCTTACCGTGCTGTATATGTGAGGTCCCCTTCACTGCAAGAAGACTAAGTATCCTCATGTTATTTACCCTCAGTTACCACAGGTCAGAATGACCACCTCCCCATGCTTTCTAGCAACTCAGGTTTCCTTCCTAAGCAAACAGTGCATGGTTTGTTGTTAGCATTGTCAGGAATCCCTCAAAATGCAAGCAGAGTGGAGCAGAACAAGAATATCAGTAAGAAAACCCAGAACAATAGCCTATAGATCTGGGTGGGCCATTCATTCCAGTGACGGTAATTTTAAAGTCCAGAATCTTCAAGGCCAGCTCTCTGCTGTTGCACTCACCACCTCATAAAATTAGCAAGTTCCAGGAATTCGTTTATTTGCTCCCCCTGGAAGACTGGTCCAGAATCTCATTGCGCCAGTGGTTAAAAAACATCTTCCACTTTCCAACCTAAATTTATTCATGACCAGTTTATCCCCACCTGTTCCAATGCCAACACTGTCTTTAAGTTTAAATAGCTTTTCTCCCTCTCTGGTGTTTAGCTCCCATTCTATTTATAGAGTATGATCTTATCTTCTCCAAGCTTGTGTTTTGCTGAGCTAAACAAGTCGAGCTCTTTGAGTCTCCTAAACAGGGCACTCCCTTCCTCTGATGCTTGCCATTGCCCTTCTCTGCACCTGTTCCAGGTTGAATTCATCTTCCTTAAACACGATGAACTAAAATTGAACCTTGGAGTCCAGCAGCTTTGTGCAATGCCACTAATAGGAACACCAGGCTAGAGATGCCCTTCATGCAGAGAACTCCCTCTAAAAGTTACCGTGCTCCATCTCAAGCCTGTTGCAATCCTTCCCCTGCTACCTTGATTAGAAAAACTGCTGCCTGGTCTCCACTGTTATCTTACACACACTTGGACTTTGCAGACACCTTTTTTTCTTGTGCCAAAATAGGCCCAGTGTTTTCTTAAAACTATGGGAAGTCCTTGACTCTAAGCATGCACAGTTTGGTCATGCTGAGTTCCCACTGGTTGGTGATAGTCATCCTGGGGTCAAGTAATACCCAGCATCTTTGTCTCCATCACCTAAATGAAGAAACTCCCCCTCCCCCCCCCCCATAGTTTGTGGAATATATACTTTTAGTGCTGGCTCCTCTTGCACTTAATATCGAAGGCCACTCTGCTTGTGTTACTCCAGCTCTTCATCCACGCTGCCTCTTCTGCAGTTCAGGGAGTGAGCCCTAAGCCCGTATCCACATGCTGCAGGCAGGTCTATCTAACATGCTATCTAAAGTATGTTAACCCTGGGGTGAGCTATTTTCCTTTCCACACTCAGGTTTCCTTAAAAAGGAAACCAAGCAGTTCAGTCCATATCAGAGCAAAATATGTGCTGTGGGTGATGTGTGGGGACAAGGTACTGGGGCAAAAGAGAAAGGAACCAGTTTGACAACAGGGATGCACAATATTATCTCAGAGTTCCCTTCACTACCAGAAGACATCTCGCATGATTCTGAAAATGGGTGGAATTTGGAGATACCGTTTCCTCCTCTCAGTAAAACTGAAACCAAGTCCAAGAAGCCTGGAGGAGTTCATGGCACAAGTCCCAGGGATGGGGATAAAATGCCATGGTCTTTACAGCTGAACCATTTACTGTGACTCACTCCAGTGACTCATCGGAGCATGAGGAGTAAAGAAGGAAGAGTTGCCACCTTTTCCCGCTCCTTTTCTCTCAATCTCGTCCCCAGAGCTATGTTGGACAGTCTCAGGATTTCTCATCAGGAAGTGGCACATAAAGGACATTACAGGCGCTATTTCAAGACGCTGCAAGGAATTTCCTTCCACTTACATGGAAGGCACTTCTCCGTTCTGCCTGCTGCCACCATCAAATCTCAAACCACCAGCGTCCACAGCACAGTGAGAACCCATACGGGTTTACGTCTCCAGTTTAGTGATTGGCAAACTGAGGCACAGGTGGGGTTGACACGATTGTCTGCCAGTGAGCCACCAGCAAAACCAGGAATGCAACCTCTGCTCCCCAAGGTGGTGGACACTTTGAAACGACACCTCGTGGGGCAGGTTGCTGTTAGTCATATCTTCTCGGCATTAAGAACCCTGGAGGAGGATGCTTAGTGCTGCTGAGTCAGAGGGTCAGTCCCAATGTGTGCCTCCCATGAGTGAAACGAGAGCTGACCTCCCAGGCAGCCAAGTGCCACAGGGTGTCCTTGCCACCCTGCCTAGGAGATATTTTCCAAGCAGAAGTCACGATAAGGGCAAGGTGCACTCTCTGAAGGGAACATGCTCATTTGCTGTTAATTTTGCAACCCAAAATCTGACGCCCACCAGGGGAATTTCTCTCTCTCTCTTTGGCTCAGGATGAGAAATATTTCTTTCCGATTTTTCTTTCTCTTTTCTTCTTTTTTTTTTTAATGTTTCGCTTGAGAGGCTATAGGCAATCAGGGCTATAACACAGGGAGCTCAAGGAAATTGCAAGTGACTCAAGAGGATGCAGAACATTTCATCTAAACAACTCAGCTCCTCACTGCAACATTTTCCATAGTCAGAGCCACATGGCCCTGGAAATCCCACCAAATGCTGAAAGAGATGGAAAGAAATGACAAATATCTTATGAACTTCTTGCTGGCCTGGCACTAGAAACAGTCATGGGCCAAAGGCAGGTCATAGTGGATGCAGCCAGCTCTGGTGCAGAGCAGAGCAGCTAGCTCACAATTGCACTTTCAGGAACACATGAATGGTTGAGTCCTCCTTGGTTGCTCTTGTTATTTCTTGAGGAAGACTGTACCCAAGATGTAGAGCAGAGTGGTACAGCTGCCTCCCATTTTTGCAGAAAGTCACAAGATCACGAGAGAAACAAGTCGTTCCTCTGCTTCTCTGTCAGCAAAATGGAGAGCTGAGTCTTCACTGCCTTATGAAACAGGAAAGGGTCTGGAGCAAAATGGGGAGATGGGAACGTGTCTGCAGAGACACCAGTGGAAAGCAGTATTTTCCTACATTGGAGTAGGGTTTAGCTTGCAGACACCCCCACTCTCAGAAATTGAAGGATATGTTTTTGCCCACGCACAAGGTATCTAAGCTCCCATTATAGTCAATGAAAATCTAGTAAGTGGATCCTGAAGAGTGATCCACCTCACCCTAAAGCATATACCAGGTGCTCTGCTCCATGCCTTTATACCCCAGGGCATCACAGGCAGCCCTGGATGCCTGTGTAGGGGCAACTGAATCAACCCCAGGCATCACGGCTAGTCACTGGCAGCTGAGAGGAGACACGAGTTCTTGTGGGTGACCAGGACAAACACCATCTAGGACCTGGGAGGCAAGGTTTTCCCAGTTGACTGATTAGGAGGAGCAGAGACCAAAATGGGTTTGACAGCAGGGTTGATCAGAGGAGTGTGCCCTTCTTGGATTGAGTGGTTAGTGGCGTCTGCCACTGCTGCAGGCGAATCTGGAAGCATGGGGACATGGGGATCCGCACCGCCTGGCAGGCGTTCGAGAGCCTGGAGACTTGGCTATTCCCACCTCCGGTAACTGCACATTTCCACCAGGAGACCTTGGCAGCCAGCCTCAGCACAGCCTGTCCTCGCCACCCGGGGCCAATGTGGGGCCGGTATGTGACCGTGTGACTGACAGATTCCACCAAATACACGTCAGTAAGGTCCACATCTCTCTCTTTTTCTTCTTTTACCTCCCTCCTTTTTTTTTTTTTTTTTCCTTTTTAAATATAACTTGCTGCATTTACGCCAATAAAAACTAGTAAAAAATCAGTCTGTTCCCTGCAATTTCAGTAAACCTGCCCAGTGTTGGAAACCTCCCAGCAGGGTCATGAACTGTTTTCTATACGTCCTGTGCCTCTATTTTTAAACTGGCAGCTGGCACTCTGACATTCAAATTGCTCTTCCAAGAGGACATTCAGGAACAGACAATTGCCTAAGACTTCATTGCTGTTGTGCAGCTCCAAGAAACCTAGACCAAGGTGTGATCCTCAGCCTGACACAGGGAAAGACAGGATGGGCTCCAGAGATCTTACAAGTCAAAAGGCAAAACAATTGCCCCGTAATTTTATCCTTGCAGAGCTGTGAAGCCATAGAGAGGTAGGAGGCCAGATGCCCAAAGAAATGTCAGCACTTAGCTCCCATTTATTTCCATAGGTTTTCACTTTTGCATCTTCTCCAGGAAAGGATGCTCCCTTTATGAGAGGAGCTAGCCAATACCTCCACCATATCTCAAAATGGACTGTGAACCAGCAACTTTCTCACCTCAGGGACTTAGCCTCACTTAGACTAACCAGCTCAGAGGGATGTGGAGACAAAAACCAACATCCTGACTCTTCACAGCCTTGCAGGCAAGAATGGATGGTGAAAGGAATCCACTGTGACTCATGCAAAAACAACAGAAAAACTGTGTTGCTGGCACCCTCAGAGACTAGAATTTGGTTCAGCATCATAGCAAAACTTCCCAACACTAGTTTCTACTTGGGGATATCTTGAATGAACTCGGGCATAAGCATTTCCTTAGTGTTGAGATCCATGTAGGAACTCTTCACAATAAGGATTTTATCCCAAGCTCTCTTCCAAATTGTTGCAATACCTGCCATGAGTCTCCTGAATCTCAGATGTTCAGCACCATTTAAGAAAGACATAGATGAGTTTCTGAGTAAAATCCTGATGTACTGTAAGATCTGAAACCTAGGAACTGAGTAGAGGAAAATTACTCTTCTGAAGGCACAGGGAAATCAGCTAGAAATCAGGAGCAAAGGATCCTAGACAGTGGGCTTGCTCAGCAAAATATATTAAAGAGAGGACAACCTGTTACCAGAGCTCTGGAGAGCAATATCCTTGGGGATATCCTTTGAGAGGTTACGCGTAACATCATGGAAAGAAGTACTGGGAAAATGCCTCAGCATATACGTCTTTGCAATATGTGGGTGCTTGTGCTGGCCATTGGAAGCTAAGCAGCAGCATTTCTATTTAGCAAGTGGTCTTCAGTGAGTTAAAGGTGTTGTAGCCAAGAGCTGAGAGACAGGTAAACACTACACTACAGAAATCAAATCATCTGAAAAACTGCTTTTCAACTCATCATCACTGCCAGATGAGAAAAAGCAGAAGAGGATATGGGAGCTGCTCGAATTATAGAATAGAATAGAATAGAATAGAATAGAATAGAATAGAACAGAACAGAACAGAATAGTTCAGCTGGTATGGACCTATAATGATCATCTAGTCCAACTGCCTCACCCCTTCAGGAATTTTGAGGCTATAGAAGATTCAGTTAAAATGGGATACTATAATGAAGATCAAGAGGGTAAGCTAGACTAATACACAGTGAAGGTGAGTAGAAGTTTGCTAACAATTATATCTGAGACCTGCCTTGAAAATTAATGTAAGAAAAACACTGAAATCATTTTAGGGAAAATTGTCTGGAGTGAATTTACAGAAGAGAATACATGACTTACTTAACTGTGGAAAATAAGAATGGAAGAGATGTGTAGGGCTTGTCTGATTCATCCATTAGCTCCATCACATATTCTTTCAACCAGGGATTCATTTAAGCCTTTCAGACATCTCTGAACTGGCACCTTACCTTGACAATGGGCGACGTTTGCAGGCTGCAAAGCCAAAATAGACCACTGTGATCAGTTACCCTGCTCTGCCAAATACATGGCAAAGAATTTTATTTCTCATTACCGACTGTTAAGGGCCATATGTGATGTGTTCTCAAGATACAAGGGAATTTCTGAATTTAAAAACCTAGGCTGTGTTTGATACCCTAACAGTGCCTAGACTCTCTCTACAGTTAAAGAACAAAGACAGATTACTAATTTCGGCTCTTAACTCCTCTTTCTTAGTACTTAATTTGCAGAGAGCAAAATTGGGCTAATTTTATGTCATTGAAATGCAGTTCCATAGACACAGCTTTGAGGAGCTGAGATACCACTACGTAACTAGCTGGTTAAACTCATTAGACTGGACAGAACTTGTTTGATGTTGCTTTAGCATTCTTTGTCTTATCTTCTAAAAGGTCCTTAGCAGCTCTCAGACAAGAGAAAATTACAGTGTCTGAGCCAGTTGAGAAGTTATATCAACTACACTTATTGCCTCTAGTTAGAACACTGAGTCCTATGCTGCCTCATTATGTTGTCTGGCTGGCTTCACAATAATAGCACTGAGGATTAGAGAAGGATGACCAAGAAAGGAAAGGAAGACCAAGGTGTGCCAAGAGTAGGTGCCCTTGCAGTCAGCTTAAGGGTGGAGCAAGGGAAAGGTGTTGGGAAACAGGACAGAAAATGGCAGCAGGCTCCAGACCATCATTATCTCAGAATTCATGTGTACAATGCCTGTACCTGTGTTTTCAGAGGCAAAATCTGGCAGGAGGCAGGGCAAGAAATGTGGCTGCTATGTGAGCAAATATAGTAAATCAAAGAAAAACTACATGTTGTCTGTCTTTGCAAAGTTTTTTGGCCTCTTCCTTACACCAGCCCTGGGCCCAGAGTCAACTGGACTAAATCACACCTCAGTCTTTGAGCCTAAAGTTTCCTGCTGGCTCACTCAAAGCCTTTAGAGGCACCTAGCCCAAAGGAACACCAGGCTCAGGGTCCTGGCTGGAACTTCAGCTGGATGAATCTGGCCTTAGACCACATGGAAGAGGAAGAGTCACTCATTAGTGAGAGAACTGGTGACCATAGCTTAATGCAAATGCTTCTGCCATAAGTCCATATTAAACTGGGGGAATGGAACAGATGTTGGTCACACAGGTCCATTCTGGCAACTCTAGATGAGTGCAAAGTGGCACCTTGGCATGCAACTATCCATGCTATAAATACCTTATGCACAGGGCGCTGGTGAGCTTAGGAAACATGGTTGAACCAGTCACACCCAGAACGAACTGGAGGGTGGGAGCAAAAGGGAGGAAATGTTTGTAGTTCTTCCAGCTCTGCACACCCAGGGAATGTTGTTACCAACCATCCTGACCAATATGCTTTGGCCCAAAGGCCCATGTCCACAGGCAGTTCCCAAGATACACTACATCCATTTGAAGGGTTGAACTACCATGCATTTGTACAAGCAAGGGTACGCGTGCACATACAATCACAACAAAAACACAGAGCCTTGGATGCACACTTATGTTCTTTCTACTTTGACACCCAGGTTGACTCAGGCACTGCACCCTACCTTTTTCGTCTTTTTCTCCAAGGCCTGACACCAAATGTAGTTTTCTCAGCCAACATCTGGAGCTACGTGGTGCCTGCTTCATTCTCCCAATACAACTACACAAGCGCACACACTCATGCCTACGCGCCCTGGGACCTGCTTGAGTCATCGTGTCCCTGAACACCCTTCTTGGCTGCAGCATCTGTAGAGACAGTTATTCAAAGGTCAGAGACCCAGAGATGCTTTCTCATGCAGCAAACAATCCTGGGGAATGAGGGGCATCTACTAGAACTCTTCTGGGTCACTCTGTATGTTTTTCCCTGGTGTAGCACATCCACCAATGCAGAAGAAGCTATGACCTCTATCTTGGTACAGGAGCAAAGAGAAGACACAAAGGAAGGAATAGGGGGAGCATAAGAATATTGATTGAATGGGATCTGGTTTATTCTCTCAACCCGTGATCCATACTCTTGGAGGGAATGGGAGGAGAATGAAAAAGCAAAGGAGAGACAACTTTTTATCAGTCAGGGACTGCGTAGGAAAAAAAGGGACAACACGAAGAAGTTTGTGACAGCTGACGAGACTTTGCTTTCATAAACCAGTGAATCAGTACCGTTAGCAGCAAGTCACCCAAGGGCAGCTTATCTAGGAATCACGATGACTGTGGTTTTCACCTCCTCAACCACCACTCACTGGGGTGGTGAGTTTAGCACCTCTGAGCACACAACATCAGAAAGCAGGGCCAACCCTACAAAACTTTCAGAGGGAAACCAGCTGGGTCATAACCATGTCTATTATACTTTAGAAAGTGACTGGTAGTCTTTCTTTTGTCCTTTCTTCCCAGCCTAGATGAGAAAGGGCTTGATTAATGAATCACTGTCTCTGTGTTTATGCATGGGAGATATGTCAAGATGTGGGTGTTCTGATAATGCGGGGTGTGATACAATTGCCTGTACCATGTCCAGCGTTAGCCAAGAAGCCGTGGGATACCCCAGGTACCCACACAGGACTGGTAGGAACAGTGGAAGCTCCTGGGAAGCCTATGCTCCAGTGGCAGCTGCAGGCCAATGGGCTATGTCAAGGGGGATTTGCTTGAGTTGCTGTTTCCAGGCAAGTGAGACAGTGTCACTGATCATATTTTTTGCTGGTGAATAAACAGTTTGGGTTGCTTTGAGAGACTGTGATGAGGAAATGTGAGGAGAGCCATTCAAGGAAAGCAGGAACACATGCATAAGCTATCTGAACAAAGCAGAGTTTGAACAGTAATAATCCCTGCCCTGTATTATTCTCCTAACGCCACAACAACACCCGAGGGTGCTTCCAGCAGCTCACACTTGTGTGATTCAACAGACCAGCTGCCCACCCTACCCCTCTGCAGAAGCTATACCTGCCTGTCGCCGGGTCAGCAGCGTTCTTAGCTGTAGAGCTCACAGAGCAACTGCATAACTCGAACCACCACTGAGGAGGTGCTTCACTTCTGCCAACCCTGCTAAATAATCCGTAACCTCCAGCAGCAGAGAGTGTGAGGTGGTAACCTCTTAAATCACCCCCATGTGAGTTGCCAGAGCTTGTCTGGAGGAAACCTACAGCTACCTTTCATTGGCAACTTGCTTTCCAGCCTCAACAGAGAGGCCAAGGAATCAAGTGGAATAAGCTACCTTCTGTCCCTCTCAGCTGGTTTCTCCAGGTCAAAACCAAACCCCTTTGGCAGGCAAGTAAAAAAAGAAAGCTAACGGTCTGGCTGCTGGCACATTACCTGGTCTGTGGATACACAGAGTAATTCAATCTGCAGGGCTGTCTTTCTGGCACCTCTCACAAGCCCTAAAAATTCAATCCACAGTGAGAAAGAAAACAGAGCAGGGTTTGTTTGGTTCTTTGCCCTGTTGTAGGAGAGAGGGGGACAGTCACTAGGAAAGGAGACATTTTTCATGTAGGAGACAAAGACTTTTGCCCTGTATAAGACAAGATGTACATATACCACATTTCTCCCTTTCTGTTTGCCTGACAAAACCATGTATTTGCATTAATTTTGCAGCAGGAAGAGGCCTGAAGTAGACCTTAAGAGAGTGCTAAGGGTCTGAAGTAGACCTTAAGAAAGTGCCTAAGGGCTGTATGTAGACTGCTTATTCCAGTATTGAAAATTAATTTAGATTAAAGTGTGGGAGGCTCAGCTCACCTAAGTTCAGATTTCTATAGTCCAGACATCTCAGCAGACAGTCACCTACAACTTTTGTATCTAGGACATGGAGAGAAATAAGTAGCTCTATAAAAAAATGGTTCATTTCACCAAATTCAGATGATAAAATTTAGGATCCTGTACTGGGAATGCCTACTTTTCTCCACTGACTAGTTGGAGCACAGGGTGCCTTGTTCTCTGTAGAGAGTTACAATATAGTCACCCATGTTGCTCAGATGCCTACCTATCCAAGCTCAAGAGAAGAATAAGCAGCGCAGAGCACCTCCTGCTCAGGTTTGCCAGAGTCTGGCTCCCTGCCTGTTCAGTCAGTGGAGAGAAAGGGTCATGTTCCTTGCCCGAAACATCTGTAATAAATGAGGTGCTTTCATTCCTTACCTCTCTCCACTGGCTGTACAGAGAATTAGGCTCAGATAGTAGGTGGTCTGAATCCCTTCACTCTTATGAATGTGGTCTCTTAAGAGGTAGGTCAAACACAGCTTCAAGTGACATAGGCATACTAGTCAACCTGAAAGAGAGCTGTGCTCTGAAACCACTTCAGTTATATCTATATAAATCTATATCTACATGGGAGTACTCAGGAAAAGTGAAGATCAATCAAACAGAGGTGTGGAGTTAGCATGCATATTAGTTAGAGCACATTCAATCCTGGTTTGGGTTTTTCTTAAATAAATAAAGCAAATTTATCTTTATTTAGTCACACCAAGCCTGGAAAAGACCATCTCTCCCTAGCTGGAAATGCAAACTTAGTTTTATGTGAAGGCCTGGATCCAACATCTTGGCATCTGGGACCAGCTACACTGAGCAAGAAGGACTAAAACAGATAAAGATGCTGTAGAAGTGTATTATATTGGCACTTACATTACTTTATTGTTTGTTGCCGCTACACTCTACCTGTACTTGAGATGTGTGTCAGCTGGAAACAGCACAGCTGTCCTCCCACCACACCGCACACAGGATGAGCAGCTAGTTTCCTTTGGCACACCAGGCAGGTATCTCAGCACAGCAGTGTGCTGGTCTTTCTGACTTTAGTGTTTTGGATGGACTCAAGAATCTCTGCGCTATTTGTCATTATCATGCCCAGAAAGTCACGGAGGTCTATGGGCAAGAGGAAACCACATTTGGAAGAAATGTAGAAGAACCATACCTCTGCTATGAGGGGCTGTTAATCTGAATTGGTGATTAATGTTGGTGCATTTCCCCCACATCCCCAAAATTAAAATTTCTCCATGCCCTGAGCCATAATTTCTCCCAAACCCCACAGTTATGCGTGTAATCAAAGCCTGCTTTAGCATGGAGAACATACAGAGTTAGTGTAGTAAACCAGGCATGCTATTTTCCACAGCTGGTGTCCCACCAGGACACAGCATGGTTAATATTATGTCTGGCTTCCTCTGACTTTGCCAGGACCCAAAAGTTGAATGGCAGATCTCTGGCATGAGCCTAGACTTAGGGTCAAACTCGCCCTGGGGTCTGCCAGCAGATGCTGTGCATGTTTGGATTCCATGCACATTGCAGAAGCTGTAAAACAGTTTTGTATTTTCCAAGTGTCAAGAGCTCCATCATCCCTGGCAAAAAGGAGGGCAGGTAATAGAGCATTTCTGGAACTTCAGATGCTTTATCAGTCAGGGCTTTAAATGAAGACTAAGAGGCTTTTGCCCTTCAGCCATAAAAATCCATGAAACTACAAAAATTCAGTCAGCTTGACACCTGTATCTGAAAATTGAGAAGAAATATACATAAAAATGTTGTGTTGGGGCCTGAAAAACCTGGCTTCATTATTAATTGCTGACTGTCAGGCATTCTTTCACATGAACAGGGTTGGATGCTCCTAGTAATGGCATAGAGATTAAAGTCTGTTTCTCTCATTTTATTCTTGCACGTTGTGGTTTCAGATGAACTGGGTACACCAGAACCAAGAAACGTCAAAATACTGGCCAGCAGCAAAGCTGATTTTCTGAAGCATCCCTACTGCAACTCATGACTGAAGCCAGTCTCTGAGAAAGAGGCACAGTTATTACTAGTAATGCTTCATCTTCCAGTACCACACTCTGGCTCTTTTGGCTGAAGTAGCTGTTACAGTAAGTGGTACTCAGTGAAACTAATTGGTTGGCTGGTGTGATTCAAGGGAGTAACTCCTGTGTCTCCTGTGTTACAAGTGATTTTCAGAGAAGTAGTGTGACTGTTCTTCCAATTCTTTACCCGAGTCATCAGCAAAAAGCTGAATTTGAGGGGATTATTTGGAATGCAAACCCGTTGACAAGGGAGGTGGCCGTTTCTCATGCTGACTGCTGTGGTCATGTGGTGGCTTGTAATGTTTGACTTGGCTTCCTATAGCAAGCCCAAATCCCACTGTCCTCATCAAGGCATTCTCTGGAGTCATAAAAAGAAGATCTGGAAACAACTAATTAGATCATCTTGTCTATTCACCTTTGGCCAACATAAAGTTGTTCCCTACTATATATTCCCGCAGATTTTCTTCTGAATGACTCAAGTCTGAGGGCTTCCACTGCTGTCCTCCACAAGCTGTTCCACAGCTCTTTAAGTTAAGGCACTTCTCCTTTTGCCCATTTTCCATTACTTGATTCCATGCTGTGAGTCCTATTTCTAATTCCTTTTCCTTTCTTAAGTAATTTGTTGCTCTGTTTAGTCCTTCCCTAGTATTCCTTTTTAGACGTAGGACTCAGATGTCCTGGAGGGATGTTACGAGATCTTCCAGTCTGTCTTCTGCTGCCATTTTCTCTCTGCCATTTTTGGTAGATGTGGCACCAGCATCCTCTTAAAGGATGGAGTGATGGAGATGCCAACCCTTCTTCCAATAATCTATTACTGTGCTTCACAACCCTTAACCTCAGGAAGGTGGTCCTAATGGACAAGCTAAATTTACATTCAACCTTTGCACATAAATTATTTCCTTTCTCCATGTAGTTTCTTACATATTTCAAGTTTGCAATTGGGTTCTTCCTTCACCCTTTTCTTTGGACTAAGCTCATTTGATCTTTACTTCCAGGTCATTTCTCTCATCATCCTCCTCATGCTCCAAATGGACTCTCCACATCATCCATATCTTTCTTGCAATGGATTAGCCAATACTGACTGCAGCAGAACTGTTTCATTCCACTGGAAGGATATATTCCTGCTAGTACAACTCAGTGCAATACTAATCTTTTTTTTACAACAGCTGGAATTTCTTGATTTGTGATCAGTTTGTAATCCATCATAGCTCCCTCAAAGCTTCTCTGCAGAACTAAGACCTGCACAGTTATTCTCCATTTGACATTTATCCAGGCAATGAATCTTGCTCAAATATAGTCCTTGCACGTGACTCCTTTAAATATCGTCTGCTTTTTACATCTAGACTTTTACTGCTTGGCTATGAATTTGCTGCCTGGGCCAGGAGAGTCAGAACTGCAGGCTATGATGGCAGCACACAGATTTGCCCGGTTCAATGGCCTCTCCTAAAGAAACTGCTATGTGTCAAAATGAGCTTAACGATCAAGTCCCTGTGAAGGACTGATATTTCAGGCAGAATAACATCATCATTACCAAGCTTGCTTTCACTGTATCTGGATGGGTTTTGCCCTAAAAACATAAATACAGCTTTGCTTTCCGACTCCCGCATGTTCCATCCACCACTAACAAATGGCTAATTTCCTACAAGAAATCACCACTGCTCCAAACAAAAGGCACATCCATGGTGACAAACTGTTCTCCACTACAAATCGTTAGGCTGGGTACAGGAAATAAACAGATGTGGGTAGGGAAAAGCTGAATAGATCCCCTGTATGATACCATGTAAGATTAGGGGGTTGCATGAAGTCACCCAGGGCAAAACATGTAGGGAACTGGCCTTCACAGGATAAGTTGGAAAAGCGTTATTGCTGGTGGAGACCCAGGAGAAGAAATGACCCCAGTTTGACTCGTGCATTCCCAAGTTGAACTTGAAAAAGCTGCCAGCTTAGAAAGGAAACATCTTTTTCCTTTCAGACAGAGCCCTCCCAGGTACAGCAGCTCCTACTGCACCACGCTAGAAAATACAGATTCTCCCACCAGCACCACCTTTAAGTCTAGCTGGTGTCAAGCAGTCTGTCCGCGCCTGCTTCCCAGCCACCGCACATCCCAGCAGGCACGGGGTCACTGACCTCATCAGCAGCCTCCTTCCCTCATTCTGGCAGTCCTCCTGCACCAGTCATCCCAAACGGCAGAACCAGTCCGGCTTCCCCATCAGGGCAGCGCCGCTAGCCCCTTGCATGTTCAGACGCCGGTCTGCCAAGATGTTTGTGTAGTTAAAGCAAACCAAATAGTTCACCTACCTTCCAAAGGACATCACCAAGTTAAAAACAGATGGAGTATGCTGGCGACAGAGGGATGTCTTTTTTTTTCTTTTTTTTTTTTCCACTAATGATTCAGAAGGCCAGTAACAGCGTTCTAGCCCTGGCTTTGGACCAGCATATCCTGTTGAGTCATGGCTGATGTCTGCACTCTAATCTTAACACATGTGGATGGGCTTGTTAGAACTTGTCATCCATCCCTGGCTACCAAAATATCCTCCTGCTTGACCTACCCCACGTATTACACAATATAACCTCTGTGTTTGTGCATGTGGGTATACACACAAATGTGTGAGTGTGCTTTTGAGAGTGCAAAAGGGTACAGATGGGAGAGAGGTGCACAAGTAGCTATAGCTGGAAATACAGCGGCTTAAGGAGGCAGAAAAGCAAATTGCTCTTTTGTTGCCCTCTCCCCTGTCCCCACTTTCAAAAAAAGTTTTAAAAAAAAGTTGTTTCAGCCAGAAAGAGAGACTTGGAAGGTTTCAGCATTTCTCAGTCAGAGTCTGTCACTGGTCTTTTATACAATAGCATCAGCAGTATTTTTGACCAAGCTGGTTTCTACCACTGGGTGATACTATATGCCCACGAACAAGATAGGAATTAGGGAAAGCTACTGATGTTGACTAGTTAAAATACTATCAAATACCAGCAAAATGTTTAAGTGCTAGGCATGTGGCTTTTAACCTTTATTTTTATTGTTTGCTGCTCCCCCAAAATTTCCCAGTAGAAGGACAAACCCACATATAGTAAATGCAGGCCTCTGTCTAGCAAGACTTCACATTCTTAGTTACATTTTTCAAAGTTAGGAATAGTCCACAGACCTTTCCTGCCTCTCCCCCTGCGGAGGACCAAAGATCACACATTTAAAACTGATGTTCTGGGCAGATAGAGAGATAAGCAGCCAAACAGGAGAATGCATCGATGAGATGAGATTAGATTAGGACTCACGCTGCAAAATTTACGTGCAGACCCTCCCCGCTTCAAAAGTACCCAGATGGAGGATTTTGCTTGGCCTGTGTTATAAAGATAAAGCACATTTGCAAATGCAGATCCAGATTGAAGTTCAAACAGTCCTAACGTTCAGGAATGTTCTGATTTGTGGTTTTGGTTTCAGTCCACATCAAACTTTAAAACGAACGAGGAAGAGCGATTGCTCTCGAGATAGCAGGAGATAGACTGATGTGACCAGGCTTCTCGTATTTTGGGCAGTAGCTGAAACTCTCCAAACCAGAATTTCCCTTTCATATGCAAAGCTACAGAACACTTAGCACTTTAAAATTTTTTCCTGGTGAAATGCTGGGAGACTTGCCATTGACTTCAGTGGAGTTTGGATTCCCTCCTAAACATTTAATCCTCCATATGGGGTAAGTATTTTTCATACTTTTTTGCAGATGGGGAAATGGAAAGGAATCACGTTGTAGCTGCTCGCCCAAGGCCAAAGCACGGTCAACGCGAACTCCAAGTTTCCTGGTGCTGAGCCCCATGCTTGGACCTTGTGCCATGGTCTTCCTGGAGGATAGGATGCCAGAGGCCACACACAGCGTGCGTGTTCCTGCACTCTGCTCGCTGCTTTCCTGGACCCAGGAGAACAAGCTCTGCCTCCTGTGCCTTTCTTTCACCACAGCCTGCTAGCCGGGATGCAATCCAGCCCTGAGGAAGGGCAACGGCAGGGTCTGTGCACAAGCACAAAAAGTGTCCCCAAACTCCTTCTGCAGCATGCTAAAGGTTTGAGTAGCCCCTTAACATTTCTCCCCAGGTGAAACAGAAAATGGTAGTGTACTGGGGTTAGATCAGGCCTGTGGTGAACTGGAGCTAAACATTCAGGCTACCTTTCTTCTGGCAGAAGTGTAAGATGGTGGATGAGGTTCCAAAATAGCTTTGTGGCAGCCTGGGGTGTTCCCTGTCTTCTAATACCAAAATTGTTCTCTGGAGGTGCCAAGCCCCTGTTCTGACCACCAGGAGGGTCTAGGAGAACTAAGTACCAATATAAGCATTACAGACAAGGACTGGGTGAGATGGGATGAATCCCTAGCCTACAGAAAGTGATCCTGATGCAACCCAGTCCTTCTCTGTTGACTTGGGAAAGAGCTAGAGCCCTGGCAGAATAATCCCTGAATTGCTAATGGCTTCTTTTGACTCATTTGTCATAGAAGATCCCCAAATCTGCCTTAAATACCATAACAAGAAGCCTGAACATATCTCTTAGATACTACAGTTATCTAGAAAGCAGGGAAGAAAAAGCCCTTGTGGGTCAGGCTTTGTATTAGCCATGCCCCAGTAATTTTATGGGAGCAGAAGCAGCTCATACAGTTTAACAAGAACACAAAGATTAACCTCTGGGCCTCTCTTCAAGCGCCTTCCACAGTAATGAGGCCTACCTAGATACTGATGAGAGCTACAGCCATGAAGCAGGGAGATGAATGCAACTGGGAGGGAAGAACAGTGCACAGAAGGACAAGGAGGGCTGTTGGACCTTTGATAAATCCCTCCCTTTTCCATGCCTCAGTTTCCCAAACTGTAAAGGGGTAATGACGAAATCATCTGGAAACAGTTTTGAGACCCAGTGGTGAAAGAAAAAATAGGTGTTAGTTGTTGCTAATATTATACTAACAGTTCGTCTCATCAGTAGCACTAGCGGATAAAGAATAAAGGGCACCGTGCCAGGAAAATGCTTCTAATAACACAGAAGTGCCGTGAGCTTTTCAAATAAAACTCTCACTTGGGAACCAGTGTGCCCAGGAGTCTGTAGCTCTGTACTGAACGGGCTTCTGGCCCCCAACCAAGTGCATTGGTAAAGGGTCCCAGCTGCACGCAGAGGAACAGGTGAAGAGGGAGACGGGTGAGCAAAACAGCCGTCGGAGCGCAGCTCAGCACCATGCAAACACGTAGAGCCGGCCAGGGACAGTAGCACTGAGCACTGACTGGAGCAACAAATATCTGAGAACATTACAATATCCAGCTGTGTCCTGAAGAGGTATGGGAAGTGCATTTCACAGACGCTTAGAGTTGGCCAGTTGAAGTCAAGGGATGCTGCGCAAGAATTGTAATGCCCTGGCTAAAGACATGGTCCGCTATGTCAAAATTAGATTTGCAGTGGCTTAGTCGTGCATAATGACTGTGATATTAGTGGGGTATTCTTTCACATATGAATGAACAAATAGCAGTTGGTCATATTCAGAGCACATGGTAGAATTGTCAGGTTTATCATTGTGACTCCTAACTGACATGTACAAAATGCAGTATAAATTTGGTCATAGAGGGACCCTTTTAGAAGATGTCAAGCATAGCCTCAGCATTTCATCTGCATCTTGACTCCATGAGACAGAGGTAGAGACTGTCAAGGTGCCAGACTATGGCAGTGGTCTCCAAGTGCATAAATGCAACATACACAAAATTGGTATGGGCTGGGACACAGCCCAGGCAATTCAACCCCTCTGGAACTGTGCTGAAGCTGTGTATCATTTACCATCACTACATTTTCTTCTTGCTGTCCTGAACATGGCCAAAAATATACCCATCTCTTCCATTTCCTGACCTTGTTTCATTGTCAGGAAATGTCACCATATCTTTCAAGACAGATCTTGAGGAATCACAGCCATGTCACTACATAGGTCAAATGCCAGTTAAAGTATTTCTAGCATCATGTGAAGACACAAGTCTCACCATACTCCACTCTCCCAATTTCGCATGT
This sequence comes from Buteo buteo, assembly GCF_964188355.1. NCBI lineage: Eukaryota > Metazoa > Chordata > Aves > Accipitriformes > Accipitridae > Buteo > Buteo buteo. Next base: position 1,247,377 of record NC_134171.1, read on the forward strand.
TTGGATAAAACACGCTTATATGGAGAAGGTGTTGTGACCTACTTTGAGATTAATTTCCTGTTGTTCATCAATGAACCCTAAGAACTACAAATGGGATGCAGTGTAAGCACTTTAAATGGACAAATTAAACTACTTGGCTAAATGTATCAATAAATGAGGTGAATCCCAACTAGCTTGGCAACAAGTGAAAAGGACAAGATAACACTAGCAAGGATATGGCATAGCTAATTTAACCTAAAGAAAAGTTTCTGGATTTCAACCAGATTCATTTGTCTTAAGTCCAGATACACTTAACAAGGTATCTAGTGTCCATCTTAATTCAGATGCCATTTCCTCTCAATGAAGAAAGAGAGAAGACCACAAAAGGCAATTCAGACTTTACACAGGTTTCAGCTGCCTTTTGTAGATCTCCCTCCATCATGGGCAAAGGAGATGAGGTCAGTGAGGCTTCTTATGTCAGACCCTCCACTAACTGCCTATGGTTATACAGGATGAATCAAGGTGAAATGAAGCCAAGCCTAGATTTTTGGGGGGTGTTAGAAAAGGAGCCAATGTGGATTCAGTGATGACAGCAACAGAATATCACTTCTGCTTCAACAGATAGCCTCAAAATAAGGAAGGGAGATGGAGGAGCAGAAGGAAATAAGCTTTTTGAAGCCAGCCTAATGATATGTGCATTAGAGGATCCCAACTGATATAGGTGCATATATAATATAAAATATCAGAAGACAATTTAATTAAATGTAGCATATTTCAGTCTTCTTGTACTTTTTTTTTTTTAACCTAGCTGAAAATACTTCTTTGAAAGCTTTGATGATGAATTATGGACTTTCAAAAGTTTCATTAAAGTTTGTTTTGTTTTAAATTGCCCAGATATTTTACTGAAAGAAATTCAAAACTGAAGCCAATTGCTCCAGTATTTGACCTAGAGTAAAATGCTTGGTTAGATATTTTGTTTGGAAAAAAAAAAAAAAAAGAAAGAAAATACTGATTTACATTGGTTTAATTAAAAACATGGTTTTGAATTACTGTGCTGAGGGGACTGATGGAATAATATTTCATGGAGGGGGGGAAGCGAAATGCATAGCATTTTCTGAACTGTTCCACCAGACAAGAGATAAAATACTTATTGCTTATGTTGTTTAGTCTAAAGCAGCCATGGGGAGCACAGCAGTAGCTCGTAGTCCAGTTTAGACATACTTCCTTTAAATTCACCATTGCCAAGGAGGTAGAGCTTTTAAAAATGGTAGGTCAAAATGGATCGAGATCTTCAGCTCTAACTTTGAAGCTAGTTCAGCTCTGAGCAGGAAAATGAACTGGACAACCTCCAGAGGTGGCTTCCAACACAAATTTTTCTTTGATTTCTAAATGACAGATGATGATGTAACTCTGAAAATTCTTGATATTATAACAGGTGTATGGCAGGAGAGGAGATATAACTTTGACCTGGAGGAGGGGACTCTCTTCTGGTCAAATGGCCATGACCCCTGGTATGAAACTCCTCCAAGCCTCGGTAGGAAATCAGGGAGCAAATTTATGGTCTTTTCTGGTTTGAGCAAGGCCTGTATACGCAGGACATGGCTGCCCAAGTCGCTTTCAAACAGAAGGCAACAGATGCAAGATGACGTCATGGTTTGCTCTTGTTTGGAGGACAACTCCACTGGGGCTCAGCTGTATTCTGGTGTCATAGTTTCTATCTATCCTGGGCACGGAGCCAGATTTGAGTCTAAAATGTTCCAAAACTGCCACTGGTTAGAGAATAGGAGCCCAAAACACGTAGACACAACAAGACATGTAGTAATTCACAAGGAGAACAATCTAACACCACAAAAACTTATTTAGAAAACCATACAACAAAACTGGCCACTGTCACTTTATACTCCTGCTTCTGCTACGTTGTTGTGAACCCCCATGTCTCTGCTATGTTATCTTGAATCCCCATGTCTCTGGTAGCCCCCTCAGATTTATGTATTCTTCCTTCTTGGTCCCGAGAGCACCAGATGACAATGCGTCTATCCAACATGTCACCCTCTTCTCCACTCACTTTGCTCCAGGACTGAACTGAGAAGGGAGAGATGAACATTGCTGGCAGGAAATTAAAAAAACTTAAATCTGACAGCTGCTGAGTGCTTCCTATTTTGCCAACACGTGGCCAGGCATTATGGTCAAGGCACCACCACTGTTCCCATTTGAAAGGAAAATAGCTAAACTATTTATAGGCCTTCTCATGAGGCAGCATAGAAGCTTAATTTGTTGGGAACTACTATGACCCAAGCAAGTAACTGCAAACTGATAGTCTCAACTCATGGCATTGAAAAGACTGGTCATTCTTGTCTGAATGTATATTCAAGATAATGTGCAGAAGAATCTAATTTTGAAAGCCCTATCCTACACTTGGCCCATTAATGACACTCTTCGGTCCTGTTGAGATGCCATTTGCTGTTGGATCCAAATACCTTTAAGTGCACAATCAGCAGCGACAGGTGGTGAGACCCAGGTAACGAAGCTCTGCATCACTTTAGACTAGAGGCTTGAGAAGATGAGTGCAATTACATGTTCTGGGATTCTACCGCTTTTAGCTATTATTGATGTGTTTGAATTGTATTAGTTGCTAAAGGCTTCGCCTGTGTACCAAAGCCCCAAGATACCTGACACTGCCAAAAAGTGGGTCCGATCTTGAGAACTTCAGGTAAGTCAGTCCACCCATCTAGGGCCACGTTTCCCTGTCTTAAAGAAAGGTGATTAATTATTAAGGAAATAATAAGTTTTGTTTCAACCAGGGACAGACCCAGGAATTCCTGCCCTGTAAGAAATTCTGTTATGATGAAATTTAAACTTTCGCTCCCCCTGTATGTGAGATTACGCAGAAATATGCTCCATATGCAAATATTTAACTTTTTCACGGAAAAGAGAGAAAATACGTTGGCTCTGAAATACTTCAGAGAAAAACATAATATTTTGACGTTTCTGAATCAGACAGTTTTGTTTTGCTTCATTGAACTAAAATGAAAGTTTGCACTTCAGCTTAATCCAGGGCGGATTCAAGTTCTATAGAACAGTCTTCTGAATGCTTTTTGTTTAGAAGCCAAGGGGTAGACAGGATGCAAAAACCACCCAAACCAATTCTATCCTCTCCCTCTTTCAACCTCCAACAAAACAAATTTTATGGTCTTGAGCTTGCTCAGCTGATTTTGCAATGAGGGGAGGGGCTTGAAGGGTGCAGGGGTTATAACACATATTTATTCTTGTTTCCCTGTCCATGGAGTGTGAAAGAAATGAAGGTTATTCCAAGTGAAGGAACACAAGATATCAAAGAAATGTATCCATAATCAATACCAGAAGGAAGATGAGAAACTGGTGTGAAACCAAATAAGAGGAACCATTGAAGATGGATGATTTAGAAGAACGGGCTTATAAGAATAACATTTAAAAGGCAGTGAGCATGTTCCTGGTCCACATGATGACTGGGAGCAGAAGGGATAGCAGAGCAAGTGGAGACTGCAGTCATTCGCAGCAAAGTGATCTAATTTGAAGCATTAAGGCATGCCCACCGTCACAGCATGGGCACTTTCAGCCCTCTGTAGTGGCAGGGTGGGACACCATGGCTGGGTTTCTCCCTGTGCCCCCAGGTATGAACAGGGCACATTTATGCACTGAACGCCCACAGGACAATCTCCGTACTGCATGGAAGGAGAGTTGCCATTATGTGACTAGCAAGTATCCCGAAGCATCACTCTTTCTACTGCATGGAAAGGGTGGATCATGCTGTTCCTGGTTCTGACCCTAACAGAGGCCAGGTGGGGTGAAGGTGTTCATGGGACATCCCAGGAAAGTGCTCCCAGATAAGCAGCATCTAAACAACAAAGGACATAAAAATGGGTTTGATCATGGCCCCTGCAGAGCCGTGAATGACCCACAATACACCTTAGAGCATCCTGGTGTAGCTTGTGTGACTCTCATGCACTCTACAGAGCACACAGATTTACAGCCTTCAGTCTTTACACCTCCTCTCTTTTATTCCAGCACGTGCCTTCTACAGAAGGTTGGCAACTTGGCTATAGTTCTTTTCCTGGGGTCGGTTAACTTCCATCCAACTTCATCCTCTTGATGTTAGTAGAGTAGAAAGGCTACACTGGATTAAAAAGCCCATATATAATCCAAAGCTAAAGTGATGACAATGCTACGAAATACCGTGCCAGTTATAGGAAATGGCCTTCTTCAACATGGTCTTTTTCCTTGGATCATTGTTACATTTTCCCCCACTTCCCATGAGTAATTCCTGTGGGATATAGATACTTTTATTTTACTTCTCAGCCTAGATTCCTGCATAGTGTTAGCAGAGCATACCTCCTTCACTCCAGCAGCAAGCAAGGCATAAGTACCTCCATTTTGCAAAGGATTTGTTTTCTTACTTTTTAGAAGGGGTGCTGAGGTCCTTAGAGTATTAAACTTTCCTCTGATACAGCAGGAAGGGAGGGGGTCTTTCTACAGGATCTCAGTACTATTCAGAGGCACTCACCCTGCTGGTCAGGTGGGATTTTAATGCTCCAACACTATATATAAATGTGAGATTGTTATCTAGGAGGAATAAGCCGAAAAGAAGCAGAGGAAACTTTCAGTGGAATTATCAGGAAATGTTTCTCAATGGTGAGACAAACTGTCAGCCTGCAAAGGAGTCTCTTGGGGAGAAGTAGTGATTTTCCCCTCATGAGTCATGTTTTGTTGAACTGGACAAAGAAGTCAACAATATACAGGAGGGGAGGTCTTATAACTGCTGTCAGGTTCATGGATTTGGAAGGGGTCTTGGCAGCAGATGCTACCATTCATTCTACCAGTTTAATCATATGTTGTCAGCAAGGACAACAAGGCCCTCAGCATTAGTCTCGTGTAACCCACTAACCAAGGCAAAAGGTGAAAATCCTAGTAACTGAAAGCAGTTCTGTTTTCATGTGTGGATCTGGGGATTGCAGGCAGATAGGACACACCTCACATTGAAGGTTGGATGGATAAAGGGCAACAGACTTTACATGTGAGCCACTTCTCCCCCCCCCCCAAAAAAAAAGGGTGTAATACAAACAAAAATGAAATTACTAGGTTGTATTGCAAACAAATACACAAATATACCAAGCGGCAATTTTTTTATGAAAGCCCTAATTAGCCTTCAGCAAGGGATCTAAATGATGAAATATTAAGTAAGCTCCAGAATAACCTTGCATGGGTTGCAACTATTAATACCATTTTGTTGATTGAGAAGTTTAGGGGCCAATACACTGATAAACATCCCCAGATGCCTGGTTTAGTTAAAAGCCTGGCACACCCTTCCTCCTCAAAGATTTCTCTAGTTCTTACATTGGCCATCGATACAAAGCAGTCACTGCTGCGTGCAAATTTGACCACTGAGTGCTCGGTGCTTCTCCAGGTGCCACTTTTGCCAAACTCTTCCATAGGAACAGCTGTCATGAAACAGATGTAAACTCCACTTGTAGCAATCTCCCTCAGCAATGGATGCTTAGGGAAAGAGATATGATGACAAGAACCAGTTTGCTTCTCGAATGTTTATCCCCAAGCCCATTTGTGTTTGTATATCATCCATGACTGAGGAGCACGACCCACCTGACTCCAAGGTGTTTATGTGCCAAATGATTTCACTTTAGGCACCTGGTTCCCAGAGTGGACTCCAGAACTGGGGATTTGGCTCTTAAAGTCTCAGTGCAACCAGCAGGGAGAATTAGATGCTTCAAAATGGGGTCCCAAAAACCAACTTAGTGACCAAGGGTCCACGCAGTGTTAGCCTAAAAATAACACCAAGGACAGGGACACATCCTAAAGCTCTCTCTGCTGTAAAGAAAGGAGAAATCTCCCTCATCTTGTGATCCTCAGGCTCTCTTTCTATCCTGAAGACAAATGCCTACACTTTTTATGTCAAGAACAGAGGAGGGTCACTTATACCACCTTCCTCCCCTGCCCCTTGACAAAACAGCCACCTGGTTAGGACACAGGAAGCCAAGGTCAAGCATCACTTCTTGCACGTGTGGGACTTGGTTCTTGACATTCCTATTTCCCAAGCATATACACAGGATTATCAGAAAAGCTTCTTCCATTCTTCTTGCAAAGCCACTAGGACTCCCAAAAACTCTGCATAGAGGAGGGCTTTAAAATTTCATCTTGACGCATTGCTGTTATCTCATGAGGAATGATCATTTACTGGCTTTGAAAGTTACAGCAACACAAGCTAAAGCTCAGCAACTGCCACTGATTTTTAAATTATTTAGCCACAGGAACCAAACAGCTTTTGCTATTGAGTCCTTTATTCTAGTTTCCTTTCCAATAGCTCCCGAAAAGTGCTTTAGAGTCTCATTCTCTGCAAACACTACTCATTTCCCACTAATTTCCCACATGTGTTTCTGGACTCATCCACAGAATGCTGCAGTACTCCTGAAAACCAACACATTTCTGGGCATTAAGGTCTGTCCTGGATGAGAATTGGTACCATGTTACCACTTAAAAAAAAAAAAAGACAGACTTTTGTCACGGTGTCAAAATAATTTCTAGGGAGAAGGACAGATGCAACCAGGACACTTTCAGTAATGTTACTGCTTTGAATGATCTATCCAGATTTTCTGATCATGCTATCCCTTTCCTTTTATAAAGCTGTTACCAAGAGGCAAGATATTATCCTAGCTAGCAGGGTATAGGAAGGGGATAATCCTCAGGGTATACAGCCATGTCAAGACAGAGGCACCTCCAAGGACTTCTAAGCATTCCTCAGAAGCAGAATTCAGGATTCTTTGGGTTTTTAATCCCAGTAAAGGAGGCCTATAGATTTTGGGCACTTGTGGGCAGGTGATCTGAGGATCACCGTTAGTCACCAAGTCAACATAGGCTCCTGCATGTCTGTATGGATTTAGGCATCTTTACTTGCCCCAGACCACTGATGCTAAGCATGCACTGAACTAACATCTTTCACTTAAAATCCCTGAGCCACTATAAATGGATCTGTAAGTAGTCACTCCTCGTCCCTCACGTACCCTTCCTCCAATCAAGCCTTAAAAACACAGAAATCCCAGTGTTGGCCAGGGCAACAAGTTTATTTGTTGACAGAGACCTTCTCTTTCCAGGAGTTGTTTGAAACAAGTCACATGGCTTCCATGAAACACCAAGTGACCTTATACCCCGAGCCATGGAAAGTCATGTGATGTTACTCAACCATTTGAGTTGCCTAGTTTCCTGGAAATTCTGAGAGAAATTCAGGAAACTTGAGAGACAATGTGAGTAATTCTTGGGTTTTGGTTCGGGTTTGTTTTTTTGTTTTTTTTTCTTTTTTCTTTTTGCACGGTAGCAAACAAGGAAGCATAAATTCCATGAATATGGAAGAATGTTATCTGGAACTTAGTCCCTGGGGACTTTCCAAAAGCCAACCAGTAGGTTTCCTCAGGTTTGTTAAGCCTGGCTTGTTATTGTAATTCACATCAAAACATCCTTCAAACACTACCTTGAAGGCCAGACCAAGAAAACCCAGGTTTGACTCATTTTTGTTTATAACCATATTCCTGTGCGGTGAAGTCTAGGAGGACTTGTGAACTGCAGATTGCCACCACACGTTTTTAAGTGTCAGAGTTTACCTCCAGAAGCCTGCTCTGGAGCAAGCAGGGGGAGAATCAGAAGGCATTTGTGGCAATCTGATGGCACAATTGTCTTCAGGCTGTGGCAAGTAAGAGATAGTGAGATGATGACATTTGGGAACTCGAATGAGAATACTTAGACCCAGGTGCTTCATTTCCATCTGAGGCTTTGCAGCCAGTAGCAATGCGTGCAAAACGGCAGCCAATAATCCCTGAGCAGCTTGTATTACATCAGAGGACCCCAGAGAACAGGATCAGTGTAAAGTTCACTCACACATTTTTTTAAATGCCTCCTTAATTGCTTTCACTTAGAGTCAAGTCGCCTGTTGTGCTGCCTCAAAGTCAGGGCAAAGCCAAACTGTTTGGGTAAATCTAAGGATATCAAAATGTTTTTGTAGCTCCAGTACACCAAGAGCATTCAAAGCCAAGAAAGCCATGATTAAATGAAAACATTAGCCCAGAGTATTCAGGGTGTGCACAGGAATCACAACACAGAGATTGACCGCGGAAGTCTAATCATTTTCACATTTGAACGCCTGGCCTTGCTGGGTATCCGTGAACTGCAGCCATGGGGTGGGAAAACCAGCGTCAAGATCATCAAAGGCTTGATCCTGCAAAGTGCTGTGCTCTGCGGCATCTCAGTGGAGCACTGACCCAGGAGCAAAGGACTCTCATCATCCTGAAGCTGTGAATTTTCTCCATTTATAAACCAGACTATGACTTTTCCAGCAAAGTTGCTAAGCAGGTGCTGTTGTGAAGGTCTGATACACTTCAGCCAGTGTTCAGAACAGTGTAAAGAAAGTTATGAGAGGTCTAATCCTGCCATAGAAACTGATGAAATTAAGGCTTGGGCAATTACACAGTCTCTAGTTACATTGGTTTTTGTTAGAAATCTTCGCTGGATGTAAACATCACTCTATCCATGGGAGAAGATACCAAAGGCAATTAACATCCTACAAATTTTGCAGAAGTAAATGGCCAGAAATGAAGTTCATACAGTCATAAATTTGTCTCATTTGTTCATACCGTGACAAATTTGTTCATACAAACACAAACTTTTTTGCCATGGATGTCAACAGGCAACTTCTACTGTCACATTTGACATCCCATATGATATTAGCTAAAGACTCTGCAGGAGGAGGACTAGAACAGAGAGAGGAAGGAAATGTTACAGATCTATGCACAAAACCCAGAGCATTTTACAATAACTCTATCAAAAAGTTAATCAACTAAGAGATACAAATCCTTAGAAAACCAGTTCCTGTTTGTTCAGCTGCTCAAGAAGTCTGATTTTAGTATCTATGAAGTGATTGCTCCCTCGCCTTTCACCTCCACTTTTTTTTAAAAAAAGAATAGGCACACTTGTTTTTTGTTCCACCCCCTCCCCAGTTTCTTCTGCTTCCTCCTCCAATTTCTTAGCAGTTGCATCATTTTATCTGTCATCCCAGGTAGCATGCTGGAAACTCCAAAGAAGATGCCTAGCTACACATCATATATCAATGAACAGTTGTCAAGGCTCCACCAACTTTACTTCCTGGAAAAATTCTTGGACAGGGCAAGGAAACAAACTGTTTGCGAACACAGGAGACAACAAGATGCTGACTGCCAGCCAAGAAAGATCTGTGGAGAGCAGGCTGTCTCAGTCCAATCTAATTTCTCTTGTTGATAGACTAAGGGGCCCAGTACAGGAGGAATCTCACACCTCGGCTTTAGTACTGTGCTTTGCACTGTTGCACATAACTTTCTTGTAAACAAAGTGGAGACAATGGTCCAAATGATGTGGCTATGAGATAGCAGGTTTCAAGTAGAAGGATTTAAAAGGGTGTCTAAAAGGTCACAGTCCTGCCAGAAACATGTGACGAGACCACTGTGCAAGGGTCTGTCCTAGGCCTGAGGCTATTCAATACTTTCATTAATGACCAGGATGATGGTCGTTAGCATACAGACTATACTTACTAAAGCAAGCTAGGCTAGACTGCAAGTACATGGGAGATCAGGATTAGAATTAAAAATGACTGACAAACCCAAGAAAGAATCTGGGAGGAAAAAAAAGTTAAAATTGGATAGGGATAAGAATGGGAATAATCAGTTTTTCATGTACAGAAAGAAGGGGAGGTCTGGCTTGGCAGCAGTGCTGCAGAAGGGATTCTAGGGAAACAGGGTCATAAGCTGAACTTGAGTCAACAATGTTGTAATATTAAAGCATGCAAATCCCACAGTCAGTCTGTAAGCAGTAAGGTAGTCTGTAAGATAATACTGTAATCTTGGTCTGTTCTGCTTTGGATATGATATCCATGCCTAGCTTTAGGTGCTGCACTGTAAGAAAGCCATGGACCAACTGGACACTGGCCAGAAGGAAGCAAGCAGAATCAGAGATTGTGGAGACAGACCAAAAGAACAGGTATTTTTTACTTTAAGAAAACATGGGCAGGGGAGGTGATGTGATGGGAACTGTCTCACAGAATGCTGTTACAGCCGTTTTCCAAATCCATAAGTACCAGACAAGAAGACCTGGGTTTCAGTCGCAGCAAGAATAAAATACGCTGGCGGGCAATGCTCCCTAATAGATAGGACAGCAAAGCAGAGCTACACAAAGCAGGGTTGAAGATATTTCTGGAGGCCTTTACAGACAGATTAGGTTAAAAATCTCTTAAGGATGCCTTAGCTGGTCTTGTCTTGGAGCAGGGACATGTTCTAGGTGACATCCTGAGATCTCTCGCAAGCCTATACTCCCTGCTGCCTTGCACGCCCATCGAGCCAGAGGGCGAGTGTTTTCCTGCTGAGCACAGGCAGCGCAGTACACGTGCCCGCAGCCTCCCCTGTGAACCCATCCAGCCTGCGAGCACGTTAGTGTGGCTGCCCATGCACTTCCCCAACAACAAAGCAACTGTTCCTAATGTGGCATTGTATGAGCATCCCCAGAGTAATCAGAGCTAATCAGGAGAGCCTGGCTGGACATCGTTTGCCCAGGGAATGCTCGGCCTGTGCCTGCCAGAGTCCTTCATGGCATGCTGACTTTGCAATCAGGGATGAGAAGTAAGGCTGCTTAATTGCCGGAAACATAAAGATATGCAGAGGAGCATCAACTTCTGCATCCTAACCACTGTCCAGCCATGGAAAAACCCATAACTGCTCCTTTATGTTTCCCTAGAAGCAGCTTCCAGGGAGCTGATGAAGAAGGTCTGCCTGCGTACACACAGACTTTCCTGGATAACATCTCTGAATCACCATAGCTGTGGGCTGCTCAGGCTTTGCTCCCACCAGGGAATTATTATCATTTCTGCCTCTGGAGTCAATCCAAGACAATACTTCCTTTTCTCAGTAATACTGATTATTATTGCCCTTGTATGTGGGAGCCCCAAGTGCAGAGTGAGCACCCACACTACTGCATGTGGGGCAGCCAAGAAGCAAAAAAAGAGGTTCTCTGCCCAACAAGCTCTGAGTCACTTCAGTATTTAACGCTGCTCCCATTAACTGAAGCATTTTGAAGGATCTTATCTGGAGATTCCCCTGGCATGGGGAATCTTTGCTCCTGCACATGGAAAGAAGATGGTTGCCTCAGCAATGCCATATGCAGTTCTCGGTACAGGACCAGCTGCCATTTAACACCAAGAGCACCCTGTATAATTTGCTGGTCCTGCTGCCTACTGAAGTACCTGTCCCACTTGCTTATTGCTAAAGCTGTCTCTGCCTGCCAGCCTTCAGAGACCAGAGATTTCCAAAGCTTCCAGTTTTGGTAGCTCAGCCCAAAAGCCGATAACTTTTAGAGGTGAGTTCTCAGCTCTGTTTCCTCTGTACTCTGCTTCCCAGTTTTTATTTCAGCAAAAGCTACCTAGTTCATGTGTCCCTTGTACAACTCATTATTCACAAGCAGCAAAGGTAGAACACCACAAACATTAGAAGGACAGCATATGCAGAGCTGTGTATTTAGGAAAAAGCATCAGGACAATTAATGTCTGGGCTCAATCAACAAAGCAGGCCAACAGAGTTGGGCCATTCATTTGGTCACCAGTTGAAGACATGAGCAGCCTGCCCTTGAGTCCTTTTTTCCTCTTCACCGTATGGAGGCAGAAAAGGGGCATCTGACCTCCAGCTTCTACCAAGACACCCAAGAGTGATGAATAAACCACATCCACAGCAAAATCGAAGAGACCAATTTGTGTTAGTGAGACAGGCTCGAACATTTAATGGGGGATCACAATTATAGGGACTGTTCTCAGTCAGGTGTTTCATGCATAGACAATTTGTGCACAGCTTTTCCATCAAACCCAGGATACTAAGGGCCATTAGCAGTCATTTATGGATGTCAAAATACCTTTGGCTTTTGGGTACTCAGCTATCTTGGAGAATGAGGGCCTTAAAGAAGCATGCTTTTCCTCACAGGGTTGTAAAAACAAGTGCACTGATGAGCCTGAGGCTCTCGGATATTGAAATAGGGACTACCCAGCATGAATTGAAGCTGCAGCAAAACTGGATCCACAAATGCGTTCAGAATGACAAAGTCCAGAAAGGGTCTGAACTCCGAGGAGGAGGAGGAGAGGTTGTCCAGGGTGAGGTCTGTCTGAGAATAGGTGTAAATAGAATGAATTTAAGGAAAGGAAAATTTAGGCTGAATATCAGGAAATGTTTCCTGACAGTAAGAAACACAAGCTTGCGACTTGCCTGCCCTGGGGACGCTCTGGGAAGATTGTGGTTTGAATCATGTTACTGCTGAGCTGGACAGAGCACCAGATAATAAAATGCAAAGGAACAATCCCAGATTGCTCCCCAGGGATGTCAGAGATGACCTCATAGGTGTTCTTTCCACCTCTAATCTCTGCACTATCAGTCTGAGCACAACGGGAAACATTGAGATCACGCCCTTTGTATCCTTCACTGTCCCTGGGAAGGCAGAGAAGAGCACCGGGGGCCAGGCATACTTTAGATGCCAGAAACCTAGCAGAGGTGAAAATGGGTTATTTCAAACAGGGGGGGTGTGGAGGACGAGGACCGGACAGCACTCCTTGAGGCAGACTGTCCAGAGTCCAAAGCAACTCCGTGTAATGGAGCACATCATGGAAGAAAAGAGTCTCGATGGACTCTGGGCTCCTTCCTGCAGACTGACAGTGCTGTTGTCTCTTAAATTGAGCGGCTTTTTTAGGACATATCTGGGAAACCTTCACACAGCCTAGGCATGGCAAGTTCTTGCAAAACAAACAGGAAAAGGTATGTGGCTGCATATAATGGATGCTGATGCTTTGCACACTGTGACTAGTTCAGGGCAGAAGACGTGTCTTCAACCACCTACACAGCTCCAGATCTAACCCCCATGAAGATCTTGGACACTTTTCCTGAGCTGTTCTAGTGCTTTCCACTTGCAATCTTCCACATATGGGATAGTCATTTATTGGGTCAGTTCTGCTGCAACGTGCTACAAATCTTCTGCAATGAAGGACTTTGAAGGTCACGCCTTATTGACTTCTACAATGGCATAAAAATTGGCGACAATAGCAAAAACAGGATTCACATTTGCTCTTTGATCTGGAAAATCCCCACCAGGGGGGTGTTCTTTCTTGCCCAGAGCAGACACACAAGTCAAATGGTTCATTAGCTAGAGCCAGCCCTTCATTTTGTAGGTGAGCAAGCACAGACGGAGGGAGAGCAGACACATCCATATGGGATCAGTGGCAGTCAAGTGTAGCTCCAGCATCCTTTTTCCTTTCCTCCCTCCCCCCTCCCTGAAATAATAATCCATTGTCACCATGTACAGGACTCCATACCAAACTTGAAGCTGTAGTTTGGTTCCACTTCTGGAAGATTTAGCATTTGATTTGTATTACTGCATGCCTATAATCTCCCTCTGTATGAGGATGACTCATACTGCCAAATAGCCAGGCACTTGTTGAGCGTGTGCCGAGTTTTTTCAGTGTCTTTGCTGCCATGATGCCTCTGGTGCGTATAAGTTCCACTTGGAAACTGATAACTGCTTTAGGGACTCATAAATATTATAAGTGAATAGCTCTCCTCTGTGATTCCCCATTTGATAGAAGGGCAACTGGTGTGACAGTGCCAGAGCTAATGGTGGGAGGGTTTTGGAAACCAAAGGCATTACTGTTATTTGTATTGCCACAGCAGCAAGAGGCTGAGATCAAGGCTCCACGCTGTTAGTCACTACAGTGGTACTTAGGGAGACTGTCCTGACCTTTAAAGAAATGGAAAGAGAGTCAAAATGACTTATGCAAGAACAGAGCCAGGAACAAAGCTCTGTTCTCCTGGGGACCAGACCCGTGGGCAAGACAAGATCATCTCTTCACTCTGTGGTGTAATACTAAGAGATCAGCACTCCTGCCTGCTGCCACCATCCTGGATAAGATTTCAGATGGTAGAAAAGAGAACGGCCCTGCTGTTGGGGCGCTACCAGGTGAACCTGCTCCCTTGGGCAGCTGGAAGAAGGGTTTTGGAGTACTCTTGTCTGTGCAAGAGAAGCTGGCACAGTGGGGTACCTGCTGTGCCTGCACTGAGGTTCTTAAAAAATACCTTTTGTCTCAAAAAAGGGGAGAGGGAGCAGAATTTTCAGGGGGAAAAAATGTGTCTCTTCATGAAGAGACGTAAAGTCCTTCTATCCGCTGCAGAGCCACGGTCATTGTTTAAAGTCTTGGTCTCTGTCTGGTTGCTGTTGTTTGTGTTGCCAACGCAGCCAGTCCCAGGAAGGGAGGAAACTTGGCTGGTAGACAGACAATGTGTTTTCCCTTCAAAGCAGGGTGTGAACTGGGGCTGGTTACAATAACACTTTCCACTTTCCCCTTTCAGGGATCTCCTTCTACTTCAAGTGGGGCAGGCAGGATAAACACAGCGACAGGTCAACAGCAGTTCTTGGCTCATGGGAGCAGAAGACCGCAGCGCTTGAGAAAAGAGCCTGGTTGGAGACTGACCTGGCATCCAACTGCTGCTTATGTTTTCCCTTGTGCACCACTTCTTGGGACAATGGTGCTCCTTTCCCCATCGTCCTCCTCCAATTTGGCTGTAAGCACTTCAAGGTAGGGGCATCCTTAGATTTTGTGACGGTGGCAGAGAGGTCCTGGCTAGGACCTCCCTGTGGTCCTCAGGTCTCCTGGAGAGCCTTCCTCTCCGGGGGGGATGCACGTGCGTGTCCCTCACGGGCCTCCTGACCTCTATTACACCACGTTCCCAGTAGACACACCTAACATTAACCTGAGGAATGTCTTCCTCGGGGCTGGGGAGAATGAATCAGTTTCTTTCCTATTTTAAATTTTGCATAATATAAAGAAGAATTCTGAGCTCCACCCTTCAGAAATTTAAGCTTACTCATTGCCCCAGGCTCCCCCAGGCCAAAACTCCCTGCCTACCTTGCCAGCTTGAATAAATCACTACAGCTCACTCCGTTTCACAGAAATTGGGCTGCATCCATCAGCCCAGAGTGTTCCCCTCCTCTTCCCACCGTCATCCCTCCCTTTATATCCTGCAGGTAACTTTATTCTAAGGGCTAATGAAGGAGATCTTCCCAGATGAATGGGTAAGTCTGCAGGTGAGCATGAATTGCTTTGCCTCCTGCCACTTGGGACTGTCCGGTGCAGTTTGGTGCATGTATGGCAGAGACCCTGACCTGCTGGAAATCCAGTCAAACCTACAGAGGTGCTCTAGGAGGGGTCCCTGCAGAAGGTGAAGTCATTTGCACAGTGGCTGGTCCCAGCTTGCTATCCTTTCATATGGTAATTCTCCAAGGCAGGCTGCATCATGGTGTTCAAGGGATACAACCCAGCTGCTGGAGGGACTGATCCTTAATGCAATCCCCTGATTCATAGTTTGTGTAACCTCTGTGAATAATCAATGAAGCTCACTTCTCTTCTGCAAGGAGACTGCCTTGGAGATAGCATTGTCAGGACAATTTTCTCTGACAGGCAACCCGCTCTTTTCCTTCCTTTGATTTCAGTCCAGTTTGAATGCAATGACCTTCCCTAAACCAAGTGTTTTGGGGTTGCAGGCCACAGCATTTGTCATTAATGAGCTAAATATAGGATGCGGGTCAGGATTCAGGAGACCTACAGACTAATCTGTTTAGACTTGGTGAAATGGTGAAATCTTTTAAATGAACCTATTTTTGAAGAGAGGGGAAAGGTGAAAAAAAATCACCAAAATGTCCCATGAAATCATTTGAGTCTTGTCAAACTGTTTTTGCCAAAAAGATCCCAGTGCTTTTAATATCACCATATTTTGCTATGATTCTATTTTAGATTGTCCCCATTTTTCCCAGTCAAAATGCCTGTTTGTTTTTAATGCCGGAAAAACCTGGCTGTAAAATATTTTAAGTACTTCCTTACAATATGTTCAAATCCAAAATAACATATCTCATCCAGGTCCTAGGAAACTTTTCTACTAAATATAGAGTTTATAGGATTATTTTTAGACTTTCAATTAACAAGAAGTGGAGCCACATAGTGCCAGGGCACTAACAATTTTGAGGTCTTTTGGGAAAGAGATTTTCTTAATTCCCTTGGTTTTATGTACTTACTCCCAGGCAAATGTACACGCAAGCGTACGTGTGTGTTTGCCAGTTTATCACAACTGTATTCCCAGTTCCTCTGTTAAATGTGACCTTGGTAAATCCCTTATACTCCAATCCTCAACGGCATTGGCAGGGGTGGTGTAAAGCCAAAGTCACTAATGTGCATGCAGCAAAGGCGGTTCGCTAACGAACGTCCAACGGGGGCTACTGGGCACCTGCTATCCTTAGCTGGAGCTGGCCTCCTACATCCCTGCACAGCAGACGGGAAGGATCCGTGCAAGGTGAGGACGTTCCCCAGCAGCAGTGTCTGCTATCGGGGCTGCTCTTCCTGCTCTGCGTTTCACACACTTCAAATATTTGTAGGCTCTTGTATCACACGCTGGTCCAAGTCCATTCCCAGCTGCTATCTCTTTTCCCCTTCCCCTGTGACTCGGTCTCTCTGGACCAGCAATCTCATGGCTGCTCTCTGGCTCAACCAGGGACGAGTCCTGCTGCCCCCCAGCTAGATCCCCCTCCCAGCCACTCTAAGACCCTTCTGCTAATGGTGCATGTTCATGATGCTGATTGCTCTCTCCTTCCACCACCCTCTGGCAGAGAAAGAAGGAGGTGACACCTGTGAGGAGGACAGGGAAGAGTGACCTAATCCAAGCCAATTAACCTGGGATCCAATGCTAAACTGCTAATTACCTGCACTTTTCAAAGGGCAAGACTGCAACTGTTTCAGTGCTTCCTGGAAACTCTTTTTCTCTTTCTTTTCCATTTGTCTTTTGTGCCATTGGACAAGTCTGGAACAAGCTCCTGCCCAGGCTGTCTCCACGCTAAGCCTCCTTAGGCTTGCCACGCAACATCTTGCTCATCACTGCACTGCCCTGCACAGACAGGGGAACATCACGGGCTGATTTTGAAATGCAAGCCAGATTTCACCTGCTACAGAGACCCCCAGGCAGATTCAGCTCCACGTTTAGTCATCTAACCTCGTAAGACTGCTGTGAGCAAGGTGCTAAGCTCCCTTTATGGAGAGATGATCAGTGGACACCTGCAACTCAATTAATTTCCCTGAACACATATCTAGTGCCATTTGAGAGGCTCTGGGACATCCCACCTGGCCGCTGGTTGCCAGTCCAGAAGCGCATGCGTCTTCCACACGTCAAGTGTTATAAAGCTCAGGCTCATGAGGATATCTCAGATACCTCAGGGCACATCTGATGATACTTTATGTCTACGATTAAGCAACTGACAAGAATTTCACTTTAAAGCTGTGCCTGGCCAGCCTTGTGCGTGCCACACACTCAACAAATACAAGCCTGGAATATGTTATTGTTCTCCACACCTAGAAACCTCAGCTGGTTGTTGGTGGAGAGGTGGGAGGGAAAGGACCTGAGAATTTAGGGTGAGAGGAGATACAGCAGCTTGGATCCAGAGCTGGCTGAGATGCTAGAAGCAAATCAAGAAATTGGATTTTCCCCATGGAAAAAGTCAACAGTAGGAGCTTTGAAATGTCATATCAGGTCTTTTGCCAAGCAATGGATTGTATAACAACTTGAAAATGAAAAGAGCAGTGAGGTGGCATGTTAGCAGGGGACACTAAGTTAGCTCAGGTGGTACTCTATTAAGTGTGTTAGTCTGAGCTGGCTGTTTGAGGCTCCTTCTCAGGTGAGATGATAGAAGAAACACATCCTTTAGTGCTGATCCAACCCCATGGGTGAGGAAGGAGGGAAAACCCAGTGGCAGTTCTGGCATGGTTGTCAGGAGAACCTTGTGACTAAAGCTAACAGAGACACAAGGGTTAGTGAAGCAACCTGGACAGGTATCAGCCAGCTATTCAGCAGTCACCCCTCACCATGGCCACAGTTCATTGTGTCTCTTCTTCTAGAGTATTTAGGTGTACACATGCCCTGCAAAACTGAGATGCAACCCCAGATCCTGGTGTAACACATATTCAAGGGGAGCCAGGGGGTTCTGCATCTAATTGGGGGAAAATGTGAGCTGTCCCAGACCCTCCCAGTGTGTGGACATGGGGATGTGGTGGGGTGGGAGCATACTCTTGGTGTCCTCTGAGGCACCCTTTGCTGTCCTGCAAATCTGAGGTGTACAGTTTCCAGACCACGTTCCTTCCTACCATGGGGCCAACAGCAGATGCCCGGTGGAGTCATGCCATCTTATCGCAGCCTCCAGGAAGCTCCATTCAGCTCCTCTGGGTCCAGTTTCCACGATCTAAGCCAGTCCTTTGGGGCAGAGACCCACACAGTCATACCTTCTCAGAAGCATTTCCTGACAGTGTTCCACAAAAGCAACCTGAAGAAAGAAAATGCTGGATTAAACCTGGATGATAGTAATAATAATAATAATGACAGTCTTTAGACTCAACAATAACCATGTCCCTGCCACAGGTCAGTACTCCACTCAGGTACTCATTCAAGTATCCCCAGGCACCTCTCATTCCTCACACCCCAACTCAGCAAGGTCTCTATTCTGCCTTGTGCTTTCCAGCCTTTTCAAACTGGCAAGAGGAGCAAACCTTGCCCACAGATCCTCTGCCAGGAAATTACCCACGGATCAAAGTGGAACCACTGTTTTTTATGATCTCTTCCGTCTCTTCCCAGTATGGGCGAAGAATGGAGTGGGGAGAGGTACTGGAGTGAGGAGGGGATGCGGGGCAGGGAGGGGAGATGCCCTTCGAGGATCGTCCTCTGGTCTACTGGTCCCTTGAGGCTGATCCGCGTAGTGTGCAATGGCACAAGAACAGGCTCGTCCTCTTCCCTTTGGAGACCCCGCACCAGTCCCACCGCTCTCACTGCTGGGACTGAGGAGTGAAGAAGCATTACCACCCACTGCTTAAAGCACTGCTGCCTTCCTGAATAAAGCTAGCCGATGCATTTCACCTCTCAGAGCCTTGGCTGTGCTCAATAAAATACAGGTAAGACCCAAGGGGACAGGCATGCCGAGCCAGCTCAACCCGTACCCATGCTGGAGCCCACCCAGATGGGCAGACGCTCCCTGCTGTGCAGCCTGAATTTCCCCCATCTCCCACTGCCTCTTGGCTGGATCAGTGCAAAACAGGGCTCTTGTCTTGTTTTGCTTTCAAAAGAGACTTGGAAAACTTGTCATCCTAAGCACGCGTTGTTATTTTGCTTTAATTACACGGGCTGCATTTTATTTTGAACTCTGTTTGGCTTTTTTTCTGACGGATGTTTTAGTGCTCTCTGGGTATTAGTATTCTTGTTTATGAAACAGCCGGAGAGCTGTGGCTGGTGGGTGCCATAAAAATAAAATGCATTATTATTATTATTGTTATTATGATTACGTGCTGGCTAACCATACACAGCTTAGGAATGAAAAACATCTCTGTTATGTCAGGAATGGGGAGCAAACAAATACACTCTGCAGCATTACAAAAAAATAGTAATAATAAAACAAGCTATCATTTCAAATAGACTCTCAATTGGTTGTGAAAACATGTGTATTTATTTAAGCAAGCAGTGTCACAGATAACAATCTATTACATGGTTAATTTTCAATGAATATGTTTCTAATAATCAGTTGATATTTAAACATATGATAACTGTCATATTAAACCTTGCATCAGATTTATATGATAAGGATTTTGCTGTGCTGTTATTTCAAATTCTAGATGATTATCAAAACCAGCCCAGCCCAAAGATTAGCAAGTGTTTTTATCACTCCCACACTCCTCTTGTTAATCCTTAATAAATCTGCTTTCAATAATCATTTCTAAATACGCAGTTGCTGCTTTATTGCATTGGAACCGAACGACAGTTTGTCGGGGGAATTGCAAGCCCTTTCAGAGCACGGTGCGGCTCCCGCCAGCAGACACTGCATGCCGGTGGCAAGGCTTGGGATCGCCCAGCTTACCGGGTCAGGTCTGATTGCAGCCGTGGGTGTCAAACGGGACCCTCCGCTGCCGAGAAGTTTAGTCTCGCACGCAGAAAGAGACCTGCAAAGCTCCTAAACTGCAGCTGGCCTCCTGGTCTGCAGGACACCGGAGGAACGGATCATGGATGGGACACGGGGCTGTGAGTTAGTGTCAGGTCCACTGACCCTCTGCAGGGCTTGGACCCCCTTCTCTGTCATCTATTTCCATGTGTGATACGGTGCCACGCTGAAGCATGTCCCGAGGGGCTCAGCGCTCAGGCATCGAGGACTGGTGCTCCCGTGTTGAAGTCAGGATGATCCATCCAAGTGACCAGACCTGAGACCAGAGGTGGGTCAGCCTGCCCAGCACAGACCTCCCGTTGGATGCTCTGTATGGGGGGGGGCCAGCTCCCTGCTGCAAGCATTCAACTCAGTAGCTTGGCAGCAGGCAGGGCTCCAGACACGTCATGCTTCGCACCGGGCTGATGTTGCTTCCTCTTGGCAGCTCTTCGTACCCACGAGCCAGGTGCAGGGGTTCAACGTCTCAGGTCTGGTCGGAGGAACGTCAGGAGGAGCAGCAGGAACAGAGCGGGGCTTGACCGGGGAGCTGCTGGCTCTCCGTGGTGGTGCCTGCCTCTGGTTTGGCACAGCTACGGCTCTAGGGCTGAGCCCCATGTTTCGACACGCACCTCCTTTCATTTCCAAGGACCAGCCCTGGGAATAGGTACGTGTTGACAGACCTACGGTTTTGTACCAGTTCCGCTCTGCCTGCGCAGACTGCAGCTGGGCAGCCCGGCACCCTTCCCTTCTTCCTAGGTGAGGTCCCGAATGCAGTTCAACACCCGGGAGAGAGCTCTTGATGTCCTCAAGATGGTCATCACCCCAAGAACCATCACCGCAGGGTGATGCGCTTCTCATTTTATAGAGGACAGAGGCTCAGGGAGACTGTGAACCCCAAACCAAGAGAAGGATTCGTCCCTGCCTGCTGCAGCTCAAAGGCTTGTGCTCTGAATTGCTCACCTTGGCATATCACAGGACATAAATGGGCCTTCACTGGCATAAATCCTGACAGCAGATCGGCCATCAACGAGGACCCACCTCTGAAATCTTCAGCTAAGTCCTGAAAACCGCCCCACTCATGAGACGTGGGTCCTTGTGCTCGTACCCAATGCGGCTTTCTCCATCCTACCTTCTTTTTTCTGCTCTCTCCCCCTTCGACTCCCGCAGCGCACAGCTTGCGTGGCTATGCCAGCACCCTTTGCAGAATGGCCGTGAGCCCATCGTTAGAAAGGGCAGCTAAAAGCAACACACGCCAAGATACAGCGTTTGCAAAAATCCCTTTCCGAGGAGTTCATAAGGATATTTGCTGTGTCCGCTTTCTCTGCACAGGGAGAGCTCGGGCAGAGTCAGCACCAGAGACAGAAGCTGCATTTTTTTCTTTCACTCCTTTTTTGTGTGCTCCTCTCTTGTTTTGTTTTCAGGCAAGCTGGACTGAACTCCAAGAGCAAATGTAAACCCTGCTGCTTCAGCATTTTCCCCTTCTCTCTAAAAAGGGCAGTTCTGCTCTCATCTTGCAGTCTGTCTGAACAACAGTCAGGCTGGTGGAAAGGAGATTTTTTTGCAAAACTGCTGTCCTGGGAAGAAAGGGGAAGAATGAGACATGACACTAAGAGAAAAAAAAGCAGTTGTTAATTGCAGGACATGAAATATTCTACCTGCTTTTTTCATGTATTTTTAATTAAAGAGCTTATAAACATTTGAACTTGCTTGGTGATTGCATCAAGAAACTGGTGGAAACTGAAAGGACCAGTGAGGAGAGCAGGAGGGGGGAGACGAAAGGTCCTGGCCAGCCACGGGAAGAATCTGTTCAATAATATGGGACAAGTTCACCATCACTCAGGATGCTTTTAGATTAAAATATCATTTCACTGAGAGCAGAGTTTCTAAAAATATGCCTTTCAGAGATTTCTTATCTACCTGTAATTCCAGATGGGAGTAATCCAGATCAGAGACACACACTAAAAAGACAAAGAAAGTGATTTTCACTGGTCCTGCCACCTCAGCTTGGCAAAAGGAGTTTCAGGCTGTGATTGGGAGCAGAAGCGGGGAGGGGAGCGGATATCTTTGTGTATACGTAAATGGCTGCGTGCCACTCTGCTAAACTGGGAATCCACTGGCCAGTTCTCATTTGATTAAACAGAGGAGAGGTCCCAGAGATGTTCACCAACAGCAAATTTCATGAAAATGTGTTTGTACCTATCCACGCATTTACAGAAGGAAAAGTGTTGATATGATCACAACTATCTTACCAGCTTTCAGTATCTTCCTGAGTGCTCCTGAAATCAAAATTTCCTTTGTTTTTCTAGGCATAGCCTACATGTCCTTTCTGATGCCATTTACATCCCTATTGGCAGAAGACCAACTACCTACTGCATAATCTTGTTGTGCCGAGCCATTCCCAGTCAAGTTGGATAATACCACGAGACAGAGAGGACCTGCAGAAGACCATATGTTGCTGAGGAAAAGCCATGGGAAGGAGCAAATCATCTTTTCCTCATCTATATCTAAGTGACAACAGTGAAAAACACCTGTCATGACAATTAGGGCCTCTGCACATGCAGGGGCTCAGTCATGAAACACTGTATTGCCCCCCTGGCAGTGAGCAGAAATTATCATTGCCTAAAACTAAGTGCTTTTTTTCAAGTATTTTCCGGATCATGTCAGGTTAAGCAAGAAGTAAGCACTTTTAGAAGTTTTCCCTTCAGGTCAAAAAAACGTCTTGTTTGGGTGTTGTTGGGGACTTTGGTTTTTTGGTCTTTTTATTATTTGGATTTCAGGGAGAGGAAAATTTCATGCATTTTGCATGAGGTTCTACAAATTTAAAGAGAGCCACATCTGGAAGTTTTCTTTATTCTCATGGATGGCACTTTTGCCTATGAAACACACAAAACTTATGACTACAGGCTTTGAGGTTGATATTAAAAGAATGGCAGAAAATAAGCAAATTCAAGAGTAAAGAGAAACGAGATGACAAGTAGACAGAATTCCACCCCCCTCCCCAAACTTTTGTTTTTCAAGGTTTCTCTATTTTCTGCAGATCTGGAGGAAAAAAACTGACAAAATAATTGCAATACAAACAGGTGACAAAGACCTCTGTCGCAGGAAAGAGCCTCGGGTGATTCGGGGGACCTTCACAAGCAATCAGTGTTATTTCACCTTCTCTCACCACAGATTTTTTGGTGGTTTGTGCTTTGGAAATGTCAGCAGTACTGCCCAGGGTCACCTTTCCAGGAAAGGTCAACCTGGCGCTCCACCAGAAAGTGCCATTTGCCTTTTACTCAGAAATACTGTGGAGATCTTCAATTGACCCACCTTAAAAAAGATGTGTTTTATAACATTGATTATGAAATGATCACCCTTCAGAGTGGAGTTTTACAGGCTATTGAGCTTGGGTGAGTTTCTGCCTTCACTTGCACAACTGGACAATATTGCTTTCAGTCCTAAAAGTGATGGGAATGAACACTGGGAAACTAGGTAAAGTCTTTTTTCTTTGCCTAATCTCAGGCCTTGGGAAAAGAAAGTGAAACTTTCCTCCCTGAAGATACAGACAGGAATTTCTGCAACTCTGGAAATGTTTAATCTCTCTTTCCCAACAGGCCTGGTAGTATAAAGCCCAGAGCCCTTAGACTTGCGCTTTGGGATTGCATAAACACACACAGAAACAGGCAAATTTCATGGCTGGCACAAAAATAAAATAATGAAAGCCAGGTGACGTTCCCGAGTTTGTTCAAGAAGAGATTCACATTGTAATGTCATTTCCCTGTGGCAGCTGCCAGGCACAGGCATTTTTGGCTGAAACTGTTGTCAGAAGCAACCTGAAGTCTTCCTACAGTTTTGGCAACAGTGAAATATTCATGGTGTGGTCTTAGTGTCACCAAATAGCTTGTCCCAAAGAGATATATTAAAAAAATCATTTGAAACAGTCAGAACTTTTCACTTCAAAATTTGTAACAAGATATTCTATTTTTGTACTCAAAATTCCACTTTATTTTTAATTTTCTTTCCATTCTGAATTAGAATTTTAAACTCATCTGAATTCAAAAATGCAGGTCTCCGTGAGACCTGCAATAAAATATTCTTTCAATTTTCGTTTACCAAATATCTTGAAATACCTTCTGTCCCAGTAGGTCCAAAATTAATTTGTTACTTATTTAGAACTTCCAGTTAACTGTAAAAATCAGTTACTCACAGGTCAAGTCTGGAAGATGAAGTACTTCAGAGGTCAAATATTTGTCAAAACTATGACTCAAAAAAGGGTGAGTAGATTTCTTCTAAATAAACTAACCGCAGAAGTCAATGGAATCAAGTTTCCTCCAATGTGTCGCATGCCCAAACACAAAGCTAGCCATTTTTGGCCCTCCACAAAGCAAGCAAAATGTCAGAGCAGAAGGAAAAGTGTTCACAAAGTCCCATGCTTTGAAAATGGACAGTTGTCCAAGGACAAGGTTCAACCACAGAAATTACCAGATGACGTTCTCTGGCCTGTGCTGTGCAGGAATTTAGACTCAAGAAGTGTAATTTCTCTGCTCTGGTTTTAGAACAAAAATATTATGATGCCTTCAGTGTTGGCCTTCCCCAAGGCTGGGGTTTCAACCTACCATAGGGCTCAGAAAAAGTCATTTCCAGAAGCGTCCTTTCCAGATTTCCAAGCTGGGCTTGCAGTAAATCATCAAGACAACTGGAGTCCAGGCTAAGTTATAAATAAGTTTTCCCAAACAGCCCAGAATATTCTGCAGCAGGAGTTTAGACCCTGCCATGACTGGTGGCACTGATCTCTCTTGTCCTCTCTTCATATATGTCTGCCCAGGTTGTGGTTTCTGCTCCTGACTACAATGTCCCATTTCTGGAAGTCCAGTCCCTGGGGCACAGAGCCCCCCTGGATCACTCCCTTTTTCCACACGCCTCCTCACCGTGGTGGGATCTGTAAAGAACATTTCAGTCAGGCAGGATTTAATTATCTAACTTGGACAGAAAGGAGTTTTGGAATATACTGGAATGGAAACCCATTTTAAAACCAAAGCAAAAAGGAAAAACTTGAGCACTGTAACAAATACAAGCAGCTGGGATTTCCCCCCCATAAAAGCCCCTTTGCTTGAGGACCTCAGGTAGGGCCGGTTTAAGATTCTGGGCTTAATGTGAAGTGAGGACCCGGAGGAAGAATGCAGAGACCAACTACCCACTCCTCTCACAACAGCTACCACATCCAGTGGATGCAGAGCAGATTTATGCAACAGTGGCTGAGTGCAGGATCAGATTTCTTGGCCAGATTCAAACCAGAGGGTAAAAAGATCCATCCTGATGTTTTCCTAACCCCTCAGCTGCTCACCCACCCGACCCCTGAAGCATCATCCATCAGAAGTCAATAGCAAATGGATGCAAAACCTGAAGAAACAGCTCAGGTCTATGAGAGTTGTTTTACCTGATAGCCTGTGAGTGCTTTGACGATCTGGTTTTCTGAGACTCCCGACTGACCCCTTGAGAGCAGACTAATCCGCACAGCAGAAATGGCAACACAGCCTACGGGCTTAGTTGGCTTTATTGCATGGTCGTTGTGACACAGGTGGTTTGAACACCTGAGGTGGGTCTCAACACCAGCAGAGAAAATGCATGTATTAATCAAATCCAAGGAGGCCCTCTATCTTGCTCCAATTAATCATCTTCTTCCTCTGGAAAGGTGGGAGAAAGCAAGCCCTTTATCACTCTCATTAATCACAGCACCCATTTCACAGATGCAGTCTACAGTGAAGGTCTGCACAGAAAGTAGAAGAACATGAGAAAATCCAGAATGTTCTTGAATATGTTTTTTGTCTGATTTGTTGGGGTTTTTTTAAGAAAAGCAAAGCAAAGCAAAGCAAAGCAAAGCAAAGCAAAGCAAAGCAAAGCAAAGCAAAGAAAAGAAAAGAAAAGAAAAGAAAAGAAAAGAAAAGAAAAGAAACAAAACACCTCTGGGCAAAGGAGAGACAATGTCAAACAAACAGTTTATGTTTTGCAGGGGCTAACACTTGGTGATGTTTTCTGCTCTTCTGTTCTGGAAGTCTCTGATGCTGAGAAAGCCACTTCTGGCAGGAGGTAGGTATGCTCCAGTGCACAGCTGTGGAAGCAGATCTTTATATTCCAGCCACACTTCTCAATCTTCCAGGAATTAAGTTTGTCTTGTGTACGTAGGCAGAAACATTTTTAAGGTCCTCCATTCCAGGATTAAAGTAATCTTATTAAACAATCCAAACTGTCCATCATTCCAGCAACCAGAAAGCCAGAGAGATAGAACCTGGGCACCCGTCCACACTCAGCGGTTTTGATATTAATTCCTTTAAAACTTGACAAAGATGAGCAAGCCTTATGTCTTCCATGCTACCAGGTGATGCCTTAGCACACACAAGAGGGGGTAACTCACTCTGCATGGTGCGAAGGTGTGATTCCAGCACCTTTGCAGTGCATGCAGCTTAATGCTGGTGCTCTGTAGGTGCCTGGTGAGTCTCAGAGAATGGTCTGGTCTCCTGAGAATCCATGAAGAGCTTTGATGAAAAACGTGGGGTTCAGCAGAATTTCCTTATTCGATGTTCATCTGCGGCCTCTTGGGGTAGGCAAATTCTAGGGATCCCTCCAGTGCCTTAAAACAGCCCTCTTTGTGGGCCAAGATCTCCATGAAAGAAGAGTCAGGAAAGTTTCCTCGCTTTCATGTTTCCTGATGGAACTAGATGACTCATTCCAAGAGGGTTTGTCAGTTCATGATCCTGGAGTTGGTGGGCATGCTTCTTTCTGTGACACCTAAGCAGGGGTTTTAGCTCGGGAAGGTAGATAGGCACTTACAAGTATGGCCCCTTTTTCTATTAGGTTACTCAAAAAGACACCCAGCTCCGTCCGCCAAATGCATTTGCAAGTTCACAGTAGCTCACTGTGATTAGTGTCAGCTTTTAGCGCCGAGCTTAACATCCATGTTGAAGCTTTCCTGTTCCAAAATGTGACACCCTTTTCAGTGCCTGTGGAGGGCAAGCTAGGTCCCAGCTTTACTGCTTCTCAGTCCTCATCTGAAATGCATGCATTTCCTTTAGCGATAGCATGGTTCACAGGCCACGGATCATGGGTGAGGTGTTGCCAGCAAAATCCTCCAACAATCACAAAAAAATAGAAAAAGCAACAAAACTGATGCTTATCTGGAGAGGAAGGCCTGATGTTGCCAACTTACTGTTATCTGTCTGTCTGTGCTTTCCAGCAAAGGCACAGATCATCAGTCAATGAAGTCCTTAGATGAAGGATGTTGTGTTTGTGTCTGTGATCTCAGGTGGATCCTCTGGCAGTCACGAAAATGTTAATACGGCTGTTCAGCTTTTCCTTAAATTTGCCACTCGGGTTCTCCCTGCTCCAGTTCATCATGCAGTGAGAGTTTCTCCAAACTTAAGATGTTCCCGAGCCATAGGATGGAGAGCTCATTTATTTTTTTTTATTATGCATTTGATAATTGCATTTTCAGTTGGTGCCTGGATTAAGTGTCTGTGGCTGTTCCTCGCTTGACCTCTCCGATAGTAAAATCTGCATGGTGACTGAAAACAGAAGTCCATAAAATTACCTGCATCCCCCGCTCAACAGCCAGCCATGAATCTCTGTAGGAGAACGCAGGTATGCCAGTATACTTCCAGCCTGCCCAAGTGTATTCATCAAGGATCCTCACTGTATAACTCAAGCCACAGTTATTTCACCAGCAGATTTACAGTGGATTTAAAACAAAGGATTATTTACACTGCTGTGGGGCCGGCAACAAATTAAAAAGAACTGGAGGTGGCAGAGGGAGCCGCCAGTGTGGAGACTAATTGCTATTAACCCACGGCTTCATCACTCAGCTTCTGAGTTGCAGGAAAGTTATTGTTCCCAGGGGCCTCTCACACTTAGGCATTGAGAAATATTGTTGGGAAATCCAATCAGTCATGCAGTCTGGGCCGTAAAACAATGCCGTCCGCTCAGGGCTCTCTCTGCACAACTGGCGCTAGTTTTCTTCATTTCATCATTTCTTTCTTTTCTGCTTGGGGTTGAAATTACAGGCAAATAAGCACCATGCCTGTCAGTGCGGGGCAGCTCTCCTGTTCTCCCCTTGCAAGCCAGCATCCCCTGTTCTCCCTGCTTCTCTCCCTCCTGCCAGCGTGCCTCCGTGCTGGCTGGCATCCTCTGGGATATTCCCCCTTTGCTCCTCTTTGCAGCCTTGTACCCCTTCCCAACCCACCAGCCATGCAAAGGGTCCGTTCCCTACCAGGCTGCCAACAGCAGCTGAAATCAGCCCTGTTAACAGCCTCTGTCATTCTTCTGCCAATAACCCTCCCGTTTGGCCTGCACATGCATCGAGCAAAAATAGTCCGGTAATCCGATAGCACTTTCCCTACTGTGGGGTGACACCTTCGTTTCAGTAGCACCGAAGCGTCTGAGTCAGAGACGGCGCTTGTGCCAGGCACCGCGCCAACAGCACCCATCCCCGCGCCGCGTCCCTCAGCGAGGTGGTAAGAGCTGGTCCCAGCGCTAGGGGTGCTCAGCAGAAGCTCCTGGCTCGTTTGGGGTGCTGAGTCCCACTTTGGGCAGGAAAGACATCGTTAACCTTGCTAAAGGCGTCTGCCCCGGCGCAAGGGTGCGCGCCGGCAGGACCAGCTCCAGCAGAGCCGGCTGGGGATGTCCACAGGGCTCGGGCTCCTCAGAGCCACTCGCTGCCTGTAGCCCCGAAACACCGCTATTATCATTTCTGTTTGCATTTGTGGGGAGGGGGTTCAATGCGAAGTGCAAAAGGTGAAGGCCAGGCTGTGTTGCAGCCTGCTGGAGTGGTTTTTTTGACAGCACGATGAGCAAGGGTGTGTTCTGCATGTCCTGGGGCACGGCACGAGCGAGCAGGGTAACAAGGTGTGAGTGCAGAAGACCTGCCAGAATGGTCTCGGGGGACTGCGGAGGGAATGAGACCTTTCCAGGTCTTGTCTTCACTGCCTCTAGGGTGATCTCTGGAATTTACTCTACTGGGAGCATCATCTGGGGGTTGACTCAGGGTAAAATAATCATTTTGCTCCAGAATGCTGAGGGGTATTGGGAATCTGGAGACAAGTCACATCCAGGCAACATGGATAGTAGGAGACAAGGGGGATGGGTATTTCTTTTAGGACCTCAATGGGAAAAGCCTCTATTGATGCTGGCCTAGGCAGAAGGCTGCCAGAACTTCTTAGGTTTTATTTGGTTATGTTTTTTTAAGAAAAAAAAATTACTCCAGGGATTTTCTTAAAGATACATGGGACCGTTTTTCCTTGCTTTTGCTTTCAGTGGTCTGAATCCAGAATTCAGGAGCTCTGAACAGGTACAGGGAGAAAGAAAAGACTGAATTGTTCCTCTTGAAGTTTTCATCTGGGTGTCCTGGCTGAACTAGGTGAACCTGAAAATGAGGAGGATGGATAGCAAGGAAAAAGAAAAGGGAAAAATCAATTGGACTCTAACCAAGCCAGAAATATTTTAATGGGATTCTTTTCAAAAAGTAATTTGCAATGATCATTTTGATTCAAACCAAAATGTTTCCTTTAATTGACAACAAATTATTTTCAAGTTATTTACCTTTTTTAACATTTTAGGAAAAAAAATGGCCAGTTTCCTATGAACCATTATTTCAAAACAAGGACCATTGACCAAGTTAGTCTATAATAATACAGTGTTTCAGGAAAACAATGCATTTGACATTTTCACATGTTTCCCTTTCTTTCCAGCAGTCATCAAACATCACATTTTCACAGCTTTGCTCTTCCCAAATCTCCGTGCCGATGAGGGGAAGGGGAGGGTTCCAGACGGCCTGGCCGCCGTCCTGGGGCTGCACTGTGGGGATGCCGCATCTCCAGGGGACACCTCCCAAAACGAACGGCAGAGTGGGGTAGCGACCCTCGAAGGGGTGGAAAGTGCTGTCCCTGGGTGCCCCAGGGAGGCTGAGAAACCGGGATCAGCCCAGAGGGGTGGGTTTCTAGCAAACTGGGTGCGTTAGCTATTAAGATATTTCCTTCAGTCTTTGATGCGCGGATCAGTGGGAACTTTCCAAGGCTGAGGATGGAAAGTGTTTAATATAAATCTATAGATTTAAGCCTCAGGGGCAATGCCGGTTCTGCTTTTGCAGGCGAGTGGGATCTGGGACATTCACTCAATTTGCACTTTCTAAAATAGGAAAAGTGATCTTGCATATAGGTTTCTACCTACTTTTTGACCATCTACACTGTGAAAGCCATGTTCAGACAGACCTTCTTCCATCAGCTGATCACCTTTACAGCCTGAGGACAAGCCAAGAAGAAACTCCAGGCAGATGTTGCATCCAAGCTCTCCAGTTCTGCATTGTTTATAGGAAAAAATTCACTGATGGATGCTGTGAAGCTGTACAGGACACTGGATGTTTCCTGTTGGTGAAATCTAATGGTACTAGTGACTGGGGAGAAATACAAGTTCAAAATAAAAACTGAACTCTTTCTCAAACTTGTGAGTTGGAGGAGATTTCCACTTAAAAAATAAAGTGATCAAGTACAAAATGATCTGGGAAGTCCACAAGAGACATCTGTTGCTAATGTCAGCACCAGTGGTTCCTGGATGGGATAGATGAAAGCATTTAGGGGAATCAAACAGGAAATTTTTAAGGCAAATGAGATTCCCCCAGGTTGTGAAGCCCTCTCGGTTTCATGGCAAGAGACGTTTCCAGCTTCCAGGGACAGGTTTTGAGAGGCTCCACTGTGGTTTCCAGTGGGAATTTTCTCCATGGTGGGTGTCTGGAACTGGTTTCTTTCAATCAATCATATTCGTATACGTATAAGAAAGACTTTCAACCAAAAGCTACAGACTTGTTCGGTGTTAGGAAATCTTGACTGTCAAATAAATCTCAGGAACAATTATTTTCGTAAAATATATTTATATATTAAAAAAAAAAAGGGAGAGATGAACAGATTTAGACTGCAGTTGGCACTTGTTTAAGGCAACTTAACAACCACTGCGGGAACAGAGACTCCATTGTAATCCCCTATATATACTGGCCCAGTAGCCAAAAGCAACAAACAAGCTTGTCATGAAATGGATGTGTAAAGGAAGCAATCAAAATTGGAGAGAGAAACAGAGAGAGGGGGGAGAGAGAATGAGAGAGACAGGGGGAGAGAGAGAGGATTTTGAGTGAACTTTTTGTTCAGGAAACAGTAAAGAAAAAAAACAAAAAACACATCGGTTTTGGCCTGATTCTGAGTGGCTCTTGTGTAGTGAACACTGCAATGAAGACCACATATATGTGCATTTTTTTTAATAAAAATCCCCTGCTGTCCACTCAGAAGTGTAACACTCCAGCAAGGGAGATATCTCTGCCGGAGATATACAAATATCAGTGTTAAGTGCTGGTCGCCACCACCCCACTTTTCTTATGACACTCCAAGGGGGCTTTGGGGTCCATGCAGAGAGAAGGAGATGAAGCAGCTTCAGTTCCTTTCCTAGATGGCTATGCCTGAAAAGGACAAGAGAAAAAGGAATGGAGTAAAAATCACTCCTCCCTCCTTGTTTAACTCCAGCTTGCAGCTGAGGTTCAGCTTCAGCCACCTTGACCATGTTGTCGTTTTATTGCAGCATGGCAGTCTCAAAGAAGTGAGCTTTGACATCCTGCTAACGCAGGCACACACTGAAAATGTCTGGTGGGCACCTGGCCTGGAGGTGAGCAGAAGAATTACACGCCACCATGGAGAAGCAAGAGACCTGCGATGACCCCGTGCTCTTTGCAGTTCTCCACCAGGGTAGATGAAGAGGCCAGCACTTTTGGAAATGTCAGATGAGATCCACTGGCCTGTGATTCAGCCTCCCCAAGGCATGTGGTGGAAGGACCACTGTCTGACATTTGGCAGTGCACCCTGAACACTTCAGGGTAGGGGTCATATCTGTGTTCATGGGATGCCAAGATCAGATTAGCAACAGAGCTGCATTTATTACAGAGAAAGCACAGATGTGGAGATACTGGATACCTCCAAAGCTGTAGTTACTGTGGTCTTTATCACAGAAACATCGCAATGGCATGTAATGCCCTTAATTAAAGCATTGTTTTAATGTGGGTTGACCTGTTTCCCAGTCATGTATAGGGTATGACACACAGAGAACTTTTGCAGAAACTGCAAGGAGAGCATGAATACCTTGTCTCTGGTTCCTCTTGACAAGCAGATGCCCATTGCTGCTACAGGCCTTTCTCCACCATGCGATGACCACCAGGTCATGGTTTGTTCCTGGGAATTAGTTAATTGCACAAGGACCCAGGATGAGCAGAGGAGTGGACCAGAGACCTTTTGCAGTTCCTTCCAACCTACATTATGCTGTGGTTCTAGGTTTGGATGTAATTCCACTGCCTTGATGACGTGAACCTGGGCAAGTCATTTGGAATGAGGTCTTCAGATGAGATCTACGCAGTTTCCTCAGTGCAAGCTGATACAATTTAGGTTTCTGCATTCCTTGATCAATTTTGAAAATGGCATGTAGGCTTCTAAATCATATAGGCTCTTTTGAAACAATTATTCCTGTTTTTGCTGTCTCTTTCTTCTCCACACATTTAAAGGGGAGATGCTAATAAATCTGTCATTGCTCCCCTTTTGTCCAACTCTTAGGACCAACCCTTGAGACCTGGAACAAGTAGTTGCAAATGTCTACATACCGAGACCTCTCCTGAGTTCCCTAAATCCTACGGGCATGCTGGTAACCCACCTCTTTGCATGAAGGAGCAGAAGGGCAGGCCCTGTGGCCTCAGTGTGTTGCAACTCCCTCCACAGCACTTTACAGGAACTTGCAAACAAGTTCTTGTAAGCAGCTGGGGGAGATCTCAACTTTTGCTCACCCTCAGCTAATTAAGCACCAGGATGAACTGGGTGCTGAGGATTTACTGGAACCTTTCCACTCCTGTTCAAGCATAAAGGCTTCAGATTGACTCCATTACTCCTTGACACAGATTTAGCAGGCTTTCGATTGGTTTGGCAAACACCAAATGCCTATCCACCTACTACCATTCCTTCCAGAGCCTATCCATGACAGCAGGTACAAAGGAAGAATAGCTGCTGTTGTCTATGGACACAGTTGGACTTGATTTCTAATGCCTCATTGTGTTTATGCAAGATTTTCTCCAAATGCTCTTTGGGATGCTAGTGGAACTGAAGTTGGAGGAGTGAAATGTGATCTGGCCCATCTGGAAGCCTGTCCCACTGACAGCAGCAAGACCTTCAAGAATTAAGATCCTGTGGTCAGCCTTTTTCCAGAAGTTACCTCCCTTACCAGCCTTCAGCATGGGACCTGTTCCAACACTGTAAGACTGGTCTCACTTGGTCAGACATCCAAAGGTCCATCTCACTTGTCCTCTGTCTCCAACAACAGCCAGGAGATGTTCCCCAGAGAAAAAAAAAAGAATTGGTTTAATGTGCAATGGCATTTCCCGTAGCAGACTGCAGTCTGAACCTCGGGGGCTTCCAGATTAAGTCAGGGAATATTTTTGTTTAAAAAACATGAAGAAAATTTCCTCCATGGATTTGACTCAGTTTTTTGAAATCATTGATATTTTAGGCTCCCCATGCATCTAATTTTCATGCAGCACAGGAGCACAGAATAAGTTTTCTAACTTCTAGCTAGCCAACATGCAGATTAGCAGTCTCTTATAGCAAGTTAGCAGTGGCGGTTAGCTGAAATGATAACACTTAACGCTGATGATCTCTGAACAAAATAACTCACGTTCCATGCTGAAAATTGTTACAAGAAGGACTTTATATTCCTGTGTCCTTTCCATAGCACCTGGAAACTTCTCAGTCTTTAATTTGGAGGTTTATGATGTATCATAGAGCTCTGCTGGAACCAATACTTTGTCATTGGACCTGGCTGAAGTTCTCCAGCTGGTGAACAGCAGATTGGTTTTGGTGTCTGTTTAATTACTGCTTTTCCCACCTCATCCCTCCCTAAAAGAAGAGTAATCATTCTAGTAATGTTTCAGAGGATTACCCAGATGGATCCCAGTCCAACCAAGCTGAGTGTTGCAACTCTATCATGGGGACAAAACAAGTCACGGAGTGAAGGAGAAGGACATCCTCGCTAGACAGATGGACATCTTTTTCTTGGGCACAAGAAAGGGCTTCCTATACCTAAATTAAACCCTGTGAGAATATTTTCAGGAAAAAAATGTGATTTCTGTCATGTTAACAAGGACCTTAGTGTGCACAGTTCTCTACAAAACTACATGGGAATGACAATCCTTGCTCCATACAGCTCCATACAGCTCACATCAGAGCAGAGGCCAGTAGGAGAGGGTGATGAGAAGAGCACAGTGACCCGTAAAGCTGCCTTCTTTCCAGGGATGGAAGGAAATTCAGATTTGGCTGCTTCTGTCCAGGCTGGGATTTCAACCAAAAAGAACATATATGGTCACTTTTCAGAGGTTTCTCAGTTATTAAGAGGTTTCAGGGTGTTACTGGTGAATGAAAGGATTCTGGGCTGAAGCAAAACCTTATCTGAGGGACTAGAAGAAATCCTTTCTGGCCCTTTTGATAAGGACAAAGATAGTTATTAGGGGCAGCTTTTTCACATCAAGCCCTACACTTTCTGGCCACATCATGGAGTCTTTTCAGAAATTACTTCTTCCTTACGAAAGGCATTTATGATTGCAAAAGTTGACACTCATTTATTAAAATGAAGAGAGAAGAAAAACCTTCACATTTCTGAGCTTCCATTAAAAAAATAAAATGGAGGTTTTGTAAGTAACTAAAACCCAATAATTGGGGGATTATAACAAAAACAGGAACATTTTTGTTAAAACAAACATTTCTTGCCAAAACAGTCACTTCAACCAAAAGCTTATTTCTTATTTATTTATCTTTGGATGAAGGGAAAGGATTCAACAGAAAATTTCTACCAGACACACGCCAAGCTTTTCTCTGTCTCTATCCATAAGCAACGCAGTGGAAGCCCTTGGGGGTAATGGACTCTTGAAAATGCATTCCTCCACTTGGTGTCTGAAGAGGGGCTCAGCTCAAGAGAAAATATCCTTGGAAAACTGCCTCCTTCTCTACACTCAAGAGAGCAGCTTATCGCCAAAGTAAGGGAAGCTGAGGAAAATATTCCAGCCCAGCCAAAAGAAACCATTTGTTGCAGCAGATGTGGCAGCCCAAAGGGATGAGCAGGCAGAAGACAGGGAGTTGTGCCAGAATTTCTCCCAGTTTTTCAAGACCAGAGAAAATTCTCCACATAGTCTCGGCAAGCTGTCAAAATCACAGGTATGAGCTCTCTTTTTTAACTTGAAAAAAAGAAGTAGGTGGGGGAAAAATAGAATAACCACCTATCTACCCTACCCAGAAAAGAATGTTCTTGGAAATGCATTGTTTGGGACATTTGTTTGCATATCCAGGGGAGGTTTCTGTGGGTTTGGGAAAAACTGTACTACGCAGCCGTAAGGAAGAACCTAATCTTGGTAAATGGACGGCTCCTGGGATGGAGTCCGTGTTACTCTTGTGTAAATTGGTACTTAAAAGGGGGCAAATCTTCATTCCCAAGGACCTTTCTGGAGAGGAGCCCTGACAGCTGGAACTGGCACGCTGTACAGCGGGGACAGCAGTGTGAGGGGCAGAAATAACACCTTGCCCTTGCTGATTGCTGCTGGGACTGTAGGGCCTGGGAGCCAAATCTCAGCCCATCTCTCTTGGGAGGGACAGGGTGGTGTCGATCAAGGGGCCTCCTTAGCAGCACTGGCTCCTCCTTTCATCATCAGCCTCTTGACCCCAAGTGTTTGGTAGTATGTGGAGTGAAAATGCCCTGTGCCATGTCCTCTGATGTGTTCAGCAGCATCCCTTCCCAGCCGAGAGGAGGTGAGGATCGAACGCTGGGCCATGGCACTTGGACAACACGCAGTACACAAGGTTCAGGAGACATAATGACATATACACACATACACATTTTTTTAACTTAAAAAAATAAACATTCCTGGTTGTCAGGCTGCATTTTTCTATAGCTGCGTTTTAAAAATAGCCTTAAAGCAAGTGGCGTTAAAAAAGGCACTACAGGTCCTAGCTGTTAGCTTAGCCCGGGGAAAAAAGAAAGAGCCTTTGCAAAGTTTTTGGCCTGGACGGACCAGAGAGGCCTGGATGGGGTCACCTGGCAGTGGTCTCCTCCAAACAGGCAGTTTCCCCTTCCTCATCCTTGGCAAGGAATCCCTCTCCAGGCTACAAATGTCAGGCTCACAGGGCCATGAAGAAGGAGATGCTTCTGTGCTCTCTGTGCTACAAAAGCAAAAGAAAATGGGGAGAAAAATGAAAATGCTTTATACTGGGTATTTTCATATATACTGTTAAATGCTAAAATACATCATGCTGATACCCAATGTTTAGCTGTGTTTTCCTCCCATATCCACTGCTATAGGTTCCTCCCAGTATCTTCTGTCTGCACATCTTTCCAGCCCTTTGTCCCTGTCTTTCCCCTGCTATTCCCCTTTCCATATTCTTTTCTCCCCAGTTTAATCTTATTTATGTATGACCTTACTTTTATATAGTCAGGCCCAATCCTCTGTGAGGTGCCAGGAGCACAAGTTTTTAGACTCCGAACAGATCATTTCAGGTAGCAGGGGATGCTCAAAATTAGGAAGCAATAGTATTAAGCAAGCTGATGTCACCTAGTCTCCCTGGGGACCACAGGGATCCAATAGCTCATCTAGCACATTTAATGAAAGACAGTAGCTAAAATCTGGGATCACCCCTTTTAGACAGAAGACAAAGTGTGGGTGAGTTGTACACCCTCAGCCAGATAAGAAGCAACAGGCATAAGTAGGAGGAAAGTCATCTCTTCCCCATAAAGATCCTTGCTAGTCCCACTCCATGGCAAATAGTCTAGGGAAAAAGGCAAGTATGAGACATGCTCTTGTGAGTTTTCTAGTGGTCATCTCTGATGATCAAATGGGTTCAAAAGCTATAGTATTGGTCAGCAAAGGAGCCAGATCTGTCTCATCTCTTTTATAAATGTAAAGATAAAGGGGTTTTCCGTCACTCACCCCAAGCCAAAATGTCCATGAACCAGTTCTGCCCTGATTTGGGTTTTATCCTTTGACTTTAGTCTTTGGATGTTTCCCATGGAGTGCCCTAGATAATATGGTCAAAAAGCTGGTGGGGAGCAGTGTTGAAGAACTGTGGGTGCTGGGAGCAAGGAAGATCCTGATAGTCAAGTGCAGCCTTAGCATGTTTATATTAGCAGCGATCAGCAATAAGGTTATAGCTTAAGGAAATGGGTGGATACTGAGACCAGGGATATAAATAGGCACATGGCACTCTGCAGCCATGGGAATGCCCTGGATTTCTCTTCTGGCTGCTGCTGCTGTCTCGCTCAGCTCTGCTGGGTGACTCATGCAGCTTCCCTCTGCCTCAGTTTCCCTGCAATTATGCCAATTGCCTCTTTACGCTGCCGCACTTCCAGAAGTGTGCTAAACTTGAGGGGTATCCTGCTGCTTTGCAATAAGGACTCACTTTGCTGTGCTATTTTACCTTGAT
This sequence comes from Buteo buteo, assembly GCF_964188355.1. Taxonomy (NCBI): domain Eukaryota; kingdom Metazoa; phylum Chordata; class Aves; order Accipitriformes; family Accipitridae; genus Buteo; species Buteo buteo. The sequence continues at coordinate 1,284,939 of NC_134171.1, forward strand.
TGAAGAATGGATTCAGAGGCTGGGACTGGGGGAACATTAAGCTGGAGATGCAGATACAGACCTGTGTTTTTACAACATGGTCTAAGAGCAGAAAAATCTGGACCTATGCAAACAGTAGTGCCTGGGCTGCAGCCTCAGACCCTGAAGAGGAAATGGGAAAAGGAAAGCTATAGCTTTACTCTTCCCCCTTTTTTGCCTGGGACCCTACTGCTTGGATAAGAGGCCCTGTGCTGTGTGATTCCTGGTGGCAGCATGCGTTCAAAAGCATCTGTGCAGGAGAGACGCCACAATCCACAGCCCATGGTGCTTTCTCAGAGGTAATATCAACTGAAAAAAAACCTGCAGTGAGCAGGGGCATGCTTCTTGTACTCGCTGTTAGAGATGCAAAGGCTCAAAAAGGTAGTACTGCCCGGTGAGATGGGAAGGAAACAGCCGCCTGTGTCGGTGTAGACCTGGAGAGACCCGTCCCTTGAGGACGTGGTGATCTCAGCTCCTGCTCTGCTCCATCCCCTCCCTTTCCCAGATGGGGAATCTCCACATATTGATCCCAAGGAAACATTCACTCCTCAGTTCCTTCCTGCCAGTTTCTATTCTCAGGGAAAGCTGCAGCCCAGCCTCACCCTTTCCTGCAGCCCAGCACTAAGGAGAAGAGCATCACGGTCGCTCGTGGCTGGGCTGTAAACCCCTCCTTCCCTTGCATGGCTAGAAATCTCTGGGAATTTTTTATTTTTATTGAACTCCTGTTCTGAGGGCTTTGGTTTTCACATGAGAACAGACATGCAGAGGAGAAGAGCTTTCCAGGATAGTGAAAGGACAGGACGCAACTAATTCTAGGATAGAGTTTGAACTACGTGACTGTCAATAAGCAGGAGTGGGTGCGGGGATTACTTTTACCTTTCTGTGCAATGCATAGAGATGTATTGGTCAGAGATAAAAAGCAGAAACACTGCTAGAGATACAGATTCTATGGTATTTGGGGTCCCAGGGTATCTGCGAAGCAAATGGGGAAGACCTGGGTTCTCCCATAGGTGTATAACAACTGATGAAAGAAAAATTGCAGCACAGACTTGTTGATGACCTCCAAGCCTTTTGGACCAGGCTGCTGACAACTCCCTATATTTCTTGCGAACCCACAATCAAGCGTGAACTGAGCAATCCCTCAAGACAACATAGCTCCCAATATTGCACCTTGGGAGCCTGATGCAATCTTGCAAATCCACACTTGCTGGGCACAGTGAACATGTTATTTCCCACACAGAGACTAAATCTGAGATTATTTTTGTCCTATCTCACAGCTCTCTTCATGTTGCAACACATGGGAGGTGGGAGATGTATTCAAGTCCTTGGAAAAGAGTCTCAGTTCAAGGATCCCACTTCCTTGGGCAAGTGGTCTCAGCACTGATGAGCATAGGTAGCCCATAATCCCACTTCTGGATGTCTTTTCTGAGTGTTTGACCTGCTATGTATAAAAATGTTGATCAAATCCAGCCTTGGCAGGAAGGCTGTTGGAGGAACACCTAGTCTGCGGGTTTTGGCAGCGCTTGTATATGATCTAAGCAGCAGCTACTCATCTCTGTCTTGGATGAGGCTCTCCATGGCTTCTTGTATCAAACCAGTAAGTAGAATTTCCCTAACATAGAAAAAGACATTTCTAAGGTAGGGAGAACAATCATCGTTAGGTAGAGTTGAACATGTGTTTCAAAGGCTGAAGGAAAGAGGATAGGGCAAGTAGTGGGGTCTAGGTCCTATGCAGAATTAGTCCCTCATGGTTGATTGAGGGTATTTTAATTGCTCATAGAAAGGCTTCACACACGTCACAGGCTTGACTGCATCCTGGGCCAGTGAGAGCCATCAATTAACTTTGGAGTAAGTGTGCTTAATGATTTTGCCCCTCTTTGTGAGGGAGAATATCTGGTGGTGATGGGAATGGACCACAAGAAACTGTGACAACTACAATGCTCATCACCAGACTAGCCACTATGTTCGTGCCAGACTTTTGGCAAGCAATGGGGTTTGTCTTTGTCAGCTTTGCCACCCCTTCGTGCGGCTCATCCCACCTCCGCTGCTTTGCTTATCTGCCCTGCAGGGGCAAATCTCTCTGCCTGCCTCTTTCCAAGGCTCTTTCAGACTAAAAGCAGCAATATTTCAGCTCAGGAGTGGCTGCATTTCAGAGAGCAGAGGATGTTGCCCCGAGAGTTTCCCGCAGTGCCGTAGCTACAAAACGCACTTTGCAGAGACCCACAAGCCCCGGACCCACGCACTGGGAGCAATCCACCATGGAGCAGCCCTCCAAAAACCCCCTGACAGCAGCACCCCAGTGAATAGCTGAGCACAGCCCCAAATCACCGTTACTCCCGCGGCACCTTGCATTTCCCAGGGCTGGTGGAAAAGGAGCCATCTGCACAAAACTAGTGCTTTTCTCCAGCTGCTGGGGGTGTCTGGGATGCAGCCGTGCAGGGATGTGTCACCAGCGAAGCGGCTCTGACTTCGGTCCGTGGGGAGAGAAGTGATGCACGTGCTCCCTGTAATAGCTCCTCCAGCCTGCTCGCTCCAATAATAGTCTCCGTGTGTGAAATTTCACCTGACCTGAACTTTCTCAAGTTTATCCAGCCTTCACCCTGACAGTTTAGAGCAGAACTGTTTTTATGCCTCACAGTCCAGACACCAAATTGGAGCCGAAGTGACGTTTATTGTTTCAACAGTGCTATTATATGAAGATTGAGCTCATTACAAACACAACCTGTTTTTGAGCCAGGACACATATTAATTTGGATAAAATACCAGCTGTGTCCTCTCTCCATATGGCCTTATCGGAAAACAAACTGGGTTAAGTTTCATTCCAAAGAATGAAAATATAATTGAATACTTGCTTCATTTGAGGAAACTCAAATAATCATTATCATCACAATGTCTCTGCTAATCACGGTGGAGAGGGGGCAGAGGTGTTTATCTCTGTGTGTATCTAAAAATAAATCGAGGCACAATTCCTCCCGGGGGGAACCTGAGGGCAGCATGGGGGAGACTTTCCTCTAGGACTGGGGGAAGCAGAAGGTCCTCATCCAACCTCTGCAGCGTTGTGGTCCAGCGTGACACTGCGTGTTATGCTTTTGCAGTGGTTTTATGGTGTTTTCCCCAAGAGGAGACAGGGATTATCTTGGGGAATGCATGGGGGTAGATGTCCCGATGTCCCATGTCCTCCCCATCTGCATCTTGAGTGTTGTGATCATGGGCTGAGAGAGCCAAGCACTGCAATCCACCCCTGCAGGCTGGCCAGGCTGGTCTCTGCTCACCAGTGCAATGAGGTGTGCTGGCCTCAGACATGCCCAGTGACACCCCAGAAGGGCAGGAGTTTAGAAGCAGTAGGTGCTACCTGTCCCCCAGCCTTGTGCATCTGTGTAGGGTTATCCTAGAATATGAAATAGAGCTCAGTACTTCCAGTCCTGGGGTGATTTCTGACCTCAGCTGCACCTTACAAAGCAAACTTAAAAATAAAATGAAAATCTGAAGCATGTGGATGGGGAAAGGAGCCCAAGCTGCCACTGAAGACATCCCCTTGATGGCGCTGGCTCCATTCTGACTTGGGGGAGAGCTGTGCAAGGACGCAGTGGGTTTATTTTCCTTCCAGCATTAGGGGTGGAAAAGAGCAGGGCAGAAATCCAGGGATGCTTACAGCCATTTCTGGGTCTGGGGTTTCTTCAGCCAGAGGTAGCAATTCTGTACATGCCAGATCTCCACAGATTATTTCTTTTTCTTCCAATAATTTGAACCCTTCAAAGGGAGAGCCCTTCATGAGATAAAGCAGGGGGCTTTAGGAGGGTCCACTGTCTTTTGCAGCTGGCAGAAGAAACGGCACATCCCTATGAAAGCAAAAAGCATGGGGATACCAAGATGATGGGGCAGCAGAGGATCAGTGTCACGGGACAAAAGTGAGTTTCCTACAGAAATGCAGACAGCAGAAGGAAAACAAGATAGATGTACAGGAGGGACCATCCCAGGTGATGGGTAGGACAAGGAGAATTTATAACGAGATCAATGCAGAGCAGAGGAAGAAAAGGAGGCAACAGAGGAAAGCTGCAGACATTAACAACAGCTGGGTTCAGAGCTGGTTTTGCAACTGCTTGGGGAAAGAGGGGACATTTCACCCATGCATCTGCATGAAAAATAAATATGGCAATGATCTTTTTCCAGTAGAATTGTTTGGGCTGTGGTTTGGCTTTCATTTCAGAAACTAAAAGAAATACTTTGCTGTTTACAAAAACTAGATTCTTTTTCTACCAAAACCAAGCCTGCCTTTGGTTTTCAAACCAAACTCGTTGGTTAAAAATAAAAAAGTCAAGGTTTGGTTTGGGTTTTTGTTTTTGTTTGTTTGGTTGGGTTTTTTTCATAGAGACTGAAATCTTCAAATGGAAAGAAATCAAAAGTTCCCAGACCAAATAAGTCTACTGCCCTAAAGCTCGCTTACTGTCTTAGAGACCAGAAAAGTAGATACAGCACAACTGCATGAACGCACATCTCATCCGGAAAACCAATGCAGCAAGGGCAGGTGAGCGACGGCTTTGGGGACCTCCCTTTGGACTAGAAAAAGTCCGCATTCTGCTCAGGAGGAGGCAAGTTTGGCACTTTTGTCAGTGTCTGGTCAGGGCTTGGTCCCATGGGGAGATGCTTTCCTAATCCTTGGTTTTCCCTTTCCAGATCCCTCTGAAGTCAACCTGCGCCTGCACCTGACTCGAAGCACAGACAGGTCCAAGTCCAGCAAGAGCTCTGGGCATGGCTGGCTTTGGTGATACTAAAGCATGGGGCTTTGCAAGTGCTGAAATGTGAAGAAAAAAGGGAGGGGATAATGTTGAAATTATGGAGTAATTAAAAAGCTGAGGTAGACAGGACAATTGAAGGCTTAGCACCACATTCATCAGCACTGCAGTGTACTTTTCTGAACTGGAGAAAAGGCTTTAGATAAAACCATACAATAATTCAATGTCCCAAAGCTTAGGAAGACAAAATCTAAACAGAAAACAAGTCACTCCCCAGTCTTGCCCTCTCCTTCCACAATAAGCTATGGAAAAAATTAAGTAAACAAAATTACAGAAAATAAGTATTTCTGAAAATTTCTGGGGGCCATCTGCAGGGTGGAGCCCATCTGCTTTGCCTGAATCCAAGACAGTTGCTGCTATTATTGCTAAAGGAAGGCAGCTGAGCAGAGGATGAGAAGCACGAGAGGGAAAGAAAGGCTGATCCCAGGACTAGGTCTTCAGGCCGTGACTCACTTTGCCTCTGCATGACTTTGAAGAAGCTGCCAAGCCCCAGAGCGTCTGCCTCGGCATCTAAAATGGGACTTTGAATGGATTTGGGGCTCTTCATTCACAGGCTGTACTGGAGGCATAAATATTTTTTCAGGGCTTGTATTTTGGCCTGCAGGGATCATCAGGTGACCATGGAATTACTTTCTGCAGATGCAGGCAAGTGCCTAGCTTCAGCATGGAGGTACTTTGCTTCTCCTGTGGGGTTTTTTTTTGTGACCCAAAGACCTTTCCAAATCAAGATGAGGCTCCCAGGAGCCCCCAGCCATTAAGTCTGTGTCAGACAAATCCCATTCAATTGGAAGTTTGCTCTCGGGACCCCCCAGCTCTCATGTGGATGCCCTCAATGCAATCACAGCAGCTCCAGAGGTGGGTCAGAGCTCAGACATACCCTGTCCATGTGAGGGGCTGAATCCATTCAGCATCAAGGATTTCTGATCCAGACTGCAGAGCCACCCTATAGCAGTTGTTTTTTGCAGTGCATTTGGGTTTGGCTTCAAACATTGCTAGAAATATGTTTGAAAGAAATTGCAGATATGTATGTGTAACGTAGAGGCTCTCACCATCCATCATCAAAATATCATCTCTGATGCATCAGGGTTTAATTAAGAAATGCTGCTGGACCTCTCTCCGTTACAATGTAATTAAAAACCTTTGGGATATCGGATATGGAGCTGATGGGGCTTGTTTTTGCCTGAGTGAATGAAATTCCCTCTAATGAGTGATCTCTTCTCACCCAGCCGAGCTGCTTCCTACTTGCAAGGAGCTCTGAAAGCCTTCAAACGATGAGGGCCCGACCCCAATCTGGCTGAAATCAAGGAATAGACTCAGGGCTGGAATGCTTAAGCCAAAAACCTCCTTTCACTGGGATTACAGAATGAACTATCTCAGTGCTTATGTTTCTCCTTTGACCCCTTAAGTTTTCTGGCTAATATGGTTAATTCAGAACTGGCATCAAACGTTTCTTGCCACCTGCTTCACTTCCTTCCATGATACGGCTGTAGACAGGATAACTGGAGCTAAATCCTCCACTTGTGCATTGGCAACACAGGCTAAAAAATCTGCGTTAGGCTGTAGCCTGCCTGGAGCCCAGTGCCTCGTGCTGGACGACAGCACGTCTTGCACAAAGGCATCCAGCCCTCACTTCAAGATGCTTCAAGTGGTGGATAATCCATCACTTTCCCTTCTCATTTACTCCATTGGTTAATCACCCTCTTCATTCAGACTCTGTGCTTTATTTTTAACTTATGTGTGTGCCGAAAGCTCTGTTTTCTTTTTCTCGCTGCATGCCACTGCTTTCCCCTCCAAAGATGAAAGTCAGCGGCATTTCTGCATTATCCAGGTCACTTCCATCCATGGGATGCGGTTGTTTCTTTGAGGTGCATTTTTCCCTTCATGTGTCTAATAGTTCAGTAAACCATTACAAATACTCCTAAAGTGGAAGCATTCGCCTGCTTGCTCTTTTCAGATGTCAGCTTGGCAAGACAAAATCCCAATATTTCCTGCGTGGGCTTGGCTGGATTGAATCACTGAGTGGTGCAATAAAACAAATACATCTCGCACAATGCAAAACAGGAAAACTATCCCCGTTTGGGGCAAACATCTCCATCAGCTTACCCCTTCCCTGAGCAAGGCTGACATTTGGTTTAAGGTAGAACACATTCCTGACACACAGGACTATGATCCGTTACAAAAGGGAGCCCGCTTCCTGGATTTAGGCTAAGGGACAGGGTTCAGGCAGGGGGCAAGCTATATATGTGTCAAAATGAGCAATGTCTTTTTGGGTCACATATACTTTTGACTTCAACACTGCTTTATGTAGGCTGTAAAATTAATAGGTGGGAACTAGATTTATTTGTCCCCCTGGCCTGGTAGTTGCTTGTTAGGTTAAACTCACCGATTTCCTGGTACAAAAGTGCTTGTTAAAATAATCTCCCTGAAAATATTCCTCTGGGACTACTTTATCTTCTGAAATCAAAAATTCCTAAATAATGAAATGTGCAAGATGTGACAGACGGACTTGAGCAAAACAAAACAAAACCCCAGAAAAGAAGAGCTCATTCCCATAAACACTGTTTGGGGAATTCAACTTGTTTCTGGTGTTTCGTAACGAATGCCAGCATCTGTGCTCCACGCAGAAACGCTCTTATGCAGGACTCACCTGTTTCTCTTTCACCCACGGGCCTCATTCTGCCCTCCCCATTCATGCGACCTTCTCCGTGGTGTAATTCCCATCAGGTTTACCTGGTTTGGTACCAAACTAGCCCACCAGGACTGTCCCAAACAGGCAGTGAGAAGATCAGTATGCTCAACAGCCCCTTTTTCTGTGCTATCAGAGGGACTGTTCCCAAAACTTCATTTACTCACATCCCTCACAGCATCAGTAGGGACCCTGAACCCCTTCATTTGCAAATGTCACCCCATAAATGAGGACTCCAGCTCTACGGCTCCTTATCTGTCCCAGTATCCTACCAGCACCATCCTCAAAGCCACCCTTCATCTACCTCCCCCTTCATTTACCTCCATCCTCTATGGCCCCATTTTCCTCCGACACGCCACAAACCCCTCAGACCGAACTGAATCTCTGTCTTTTGCCACCAAAGACACTCCACATTAGCCCCATCTCCCTCCATGCTGTAGTTTTGGTCCTGTCCCCATGTCCTGAGCCTGACATGGCCCTGGAGGTCCCAGTGGGGCAGATGGGACCTGCGGAGCACATCTGCACCAGCAATAAAGGGCTTCCAACCAGGGAGACCTTGTGCAATCAAGTCTGCCCCCCTGAATTAGGAAGCTGCCTCCAGCGGGTGCCCATTGAACATGATTCTTCTACCCCTGCAGGTGGACACGGTACCTGGGGAGCCCAGACATGGCCAGCATGCAGATTTACTGCCATTCCCTCCTCCATCGAGGCCAACTTAACCTCCTCGTATTTAGGAGCTAAGGACTCTGTCCATCAGTGCATTGAAATGGGGAGCTGCAGAACAAGGACCTGAGTTAGCATCTCTGCGTGGCTCTATACACTGCAGACTGTTCTGCACTTTTAATCTTTCTAGACCTTCTTGGTGGTTTGCTTTGGGGTTTTTTTTTGCTTTTTTTGGTTTTTTTGCTTTTCCTCAGCATCTGCAGTGTGTGTGTAAGATGGGGAGAGACCACTCAGGGATTCTTGCTACGGCTGAGGCTGCACAAGCTCATCACACTGCAAAACCGTGCCAGCACCTCTCCGCTCTGCCTTCAGCCCCCCCCTCCCCTTCTCTTTCTTATTGCAGCTCTGAGCAGGCTGTCAGTCTAATGTGGGGGCAGCCCTTCCCCACAACCCCGACACCCCTCCTACCTCCTCCAGGTGTGGGTACTTGACTGCAATCAAATACTCTCTCCAGTAAAAGGTGGTGGAGAGATTTCATTATGGGGCTGGAGCTGCGGTGCTGGGGGATCTGTTTGCACAATGCTCCCATTGTGTGGCTGCATTATTCTGGCTGCTGGAGGAAGAAGCCTGGAGTGCTGGAGGATGCTCGTGTGTGCCGGGAGCTCGTAGGTGAGAGTGCAAAGGGCACGTCCCTAACGTGACCGCGTGGAGGGCTGCGGAGAGGGGGAACGGAGCTCGTGTGTTCTCCAGGGACAGCCTGTCTTTACCTAATAACAGAGATTGAGGAGCTGGTTTGAGCTACCCAGACATTACATCAGCTCGTGGCCTCCCTCCTATTGGTCCCCTTGCCTTAGCCCCTTTAATTCGACAGCATATCCCTACAGTCACCTTAGTGTCCTGACCCATGAATCACGTTTGTGTCATTCCCCTAGAACTGGGGAAGGGCAAAGCTGTTCAAGGAAAAGCTCAGCATCTCTTCTGTTTGGTGAGATGAATCTTGCAGGCAGAAGGAAGCCTTCTTTTGGGGGAGGGGGGATGTCAGTGCTTTTTTTTTCCTCCCATGAGACCCTTTTTCCTGGTAAAACAAACCTCCAAGCCTCTACTCACCTGAGATTAGATCCAGCTGCACTAAAGAGGATCAAGCTATGTGCCATGAAAGCACACGTGAAGGATGAGCTGCGTCCCAAATAGCTCTTGCTCTACCCAGATAGAGGAACAGCATATCCTGCCCCTCCAGGGTAGGAACCAAACCACAGAGAGATTCTTGCCTAGATTAAGGCATAATTTACAGCCCATACACAAGTAAGCAAATAAGCCAAGGGGTTGCCCCGGGGTCCTTCAGTGAGGAGAGAGGTGGTCTGAATCGTATTCCAGTGTTCCTGCCTTTCTCAGCAATGGGATTCCTAATTGAAGGAGCTGATGGTGGCCCTCTAGATGGGATGACTGTGGTCTTGGTGAGTTCTTCAGGGTCACCCAGAGAGCTGGTAGGAATCCTCTTGAAGCCCAGGTCTCCACTCTCCCTCCATGGGGATGATTCCCATGATTTCTGGGCAACCCCTGTCCCCCAAACTGTGCTCTCAAATCCCACAATGCTGAAGGAGAACCAGCTTCTCTGGTTCATGTGGATAGGTTTCTATCACTTGCAGCCATGGAAAAGAATTTGAAATTATTACCCAAGTGTGTTTTTTAAGGTTTAAAATGTGATGGCTAAGAAAAAGAAACAATTAAGAAAGTATAATCTTTCCCTAAGGTCTGGTGGTTTGGGAAGAAGAGGGCTCACTTCAGTGCTCTGTCTTCTGACTAGATTGCTTTTTCCTGTCCTCTTCCCTCCCCATAAGAAAAATCCTCCATTAGGAATAAAACAAGCATTCACCTCCAGCTTTCTTCTAGATATTCTTATTGTCCAGACACTCAGTGAAATAAGATCTGTGACTGTCCTGGTGCCTAGGAATGGCAAATTTGGGGGAGTTAGATCAGATTTGATGTGGTGCACAGGAGCATTGAACTGAAACCCTGACTCTAATTTTTCTGATCAGTTCATCTTGGGCTGGGTCCTTCTTCTTCCAAGCTGGCCAACTCTGGCTGACCATTAAGGAAGATCTGCCCATGATGTTTTAAAGTAACATCTGTTTGCAACAATGGTGTCTCCAGATCCAAACAACTCCTGATTACTTTCACGTTTCTGATATAGATAGAGCAGCTCAGAAGCTTTGGTCTTATAAGGTTCCCAGAACGTCTTCCTCAAAGGACATCATTTGGAGGTAATTGTAGGGCTGTTGTTGTAAACAGTCTCTCCGAAAGCTCCCAACAAAGCAAGCATCCCTTATTGAAAACACTCCATCCAGACAGTGTTGTTTGTCAGTGATGAGCTGCAGGGATGCTGGATCCCTGGCCCTTTTATAATCTTCAGCGGTCACGAACCAGGCTGCTTGGAAGGATCTGTTTGAATCGGGGGACTTCCAAGAGGAACCAAAAAAATCGCGCCAGGAGTGCAGCCTGTTCCATTTATTCCACTTTCCCCTGCTAATGAGGGTGATCTGTGCAAAACATGAGGCCCCAGAAGGGGCTGACATACTGTCTTAGAGGCCAGTTTTTAAAAGGACTGAAGGGCCTGAACTTTCATTGCAGTATGGGTTAAGGAAAGGCAAGTATTAGAGGAGCAGCCACTGCAGTTTTTTCTTTAGCAAGAGAAGAGACAAGAGCACCTTCAAAGCTGATCTGTTCTACCTGTTATAGGACAGGATAATTTGCCCTAAAAAAGCAGCCAGAGCAAACAGCCTTATAACTTAGATACCTCTGTTAGGTGTCTGTGGTTAGCCAGGAGGACTCTGGCCCCTGGCAATTGTAAGTGCTTTTAAGGATCTGTCCTAAAACCAGCCAGCAGCTGGATCACACCAATTAACTTGTCCTGTGGACCAGCAATAAAGGAGGGGAGTAACCCCCCAGTGTTGCCAACTTTTATGATTTTATTGGACATCTTGCAGTTGTCAATGTTCTTTCCATAAAATCCCAGCTGCTGGGTTCAGGAGATTGCGTGAAGTATCTCAGGTTTTGTTCAACATCAAAAGGAAAAAAAAGCTTCTACCCCTTGTGATTGTAAAGCAAAGCTTAGAAATATGAAATTAAAAGCATTCTGCAGGCTCAGAAGCTGGCAGATAAATAAAAAGGACCCAAATCAAGTAATTCTTAAGATAATCTCAAGACTTGCAAGCCAGCCTTACAGTTTTTGGTGGTCAGAGTGCTGGTAGACTGATATGCGGGTTGGCAATTCAAGCTCCCTGTGTGGGGATACTTGGGCTTTAGGCAGAGGATCATAAGCAATGGAATTACAACATTTGTGGGAGTTACCACCTGTGAGCTGAACAACTGTAACCAATCATGTGCTGCTTTTGCGTACTTCAAGCAAAAAGCAAAATACTTTTTATTAAACCCTCATGAAGGGCAAAGACTGTGGAGTGGACGGAAGGAATAGAAAAATGCTTTAAGATTATTTGGGGGGGGAAATTCTTTAAGATTTGTGTGTGTGTGTGTTGGCTAGGAAGACACACACTGTCAGCACAGCTCTGCTGACAAGCGATAACTCATCACACTGATGAGCTATCAGTCTTGAAAGAAAACTTGTGCTTCCAGCTCTGTAGGAAGAGTCTTAGTTGCTTTGAGGCTGAAGACCACCAAGGCTTGTATGGCAGAGTTACGTGACACAGTACGTCCTTGTACCGTGGCACAGCTGAAACACCCGAGGGACTTCCAGAGTACGGAGATGTGGAAGACACCAGGTTTATTCTCGTCCCGTCGATGCCGTTTCGCAGGGTGGTGGGCCCTGGCAACCTGCAGCACCCCGGGTGGAGCAAGAGGAGGGGTACGGGGGGTTCGGCAGGTGGCGCTCCTCCCCTGACTAAATGCTGGCAATTAGCAAATTAACTTAATTAGGCAGTGATTGGGGCTGAGGTTTCCTCCGCCCGCTCACCCGGCTGCTGCCTGCATGTGTGTGGGCTTCTTTGTTGGCCGGTGAGCAGAAGACGGTCTTATCGCGCCGAGCCGCAGAGGGGGCGACGATGCTCGCGGGAGGGCGCGGGGAGATGGGCCGAGGTCGCGTCGAAGCGCGATGCCAAAGGTCAGCCCTGTTGTACGTTACTGCGAGGTGGGAATCGGTGAGGGGACAAGCAGCCAGGGGTCAGAGAGGGCTTCGGGGCGCTGGTCAACTCATTGCTCTCGCCCCAAGCGAAGGAGCTGCCTCAGTTTCCCCATCCACGCTGCCGAGCTGTGGGAACATCCAGCCCTGAGGAGCGTGGCTGAGGAGGATGCGTCCCTCTGTGCTTGGAAAGGGCTGCATGCAGTCATCCTCGCCTTCTCCCCTGCACTCGTCTTCCTCCTTCGCTCACATTTTGAGGCGAGCTCTCTAATGGCTTGCTCTTAATTAGGGTGAACTCTGAGTGCCCTGCTAGCACACCCTTTCCTTTGTCAGCTAATTGGCCAGGCTTTCTGATCTATTATGTAAATAGTCTAAGTCTCTGCGGCACAGTGTCGTAACGCAATGCATTCCTGGGAGCCTGGGCTTCTGTTTCATGGAATTGTGCTCCAGCCCCAGGCAAAAACAGCAGCAACAACAACAAAACCCAGGCAAGCCTTTGGCTCATTTTCTGGAGGCTCCATAAACGAGTTGCAGAAGAAAGTGTTCTGGGCAGCAGTTCAGGGCATGCAGATGGGGAGAAGGGTGCGGGATGAGGCCGAGGGCAGTGGGAAGAGTTAAAGGCTTTTCAACAGAGCTGGCCACTCTCCGTCTCGCAGGCTGGCCTGCGGAGAAGCCAGCATCACCTCCTGCAGCCAGCGCTGTGGTCCAGTCCCCCAGCCCAGCGCTCCCAGTCTGTCACCCCGTCTGCACAGGTAGGGCTGGGGTTGAGTCCAGAGGCTGTCCCATGTCCCGTCCCCAGGGAGGAAGGGAGCAGCTCTGTTCTGCTGCTGCGAGGGGCCGTGCTGTGTGAAGACCTTCTCCTTACAGCATTGGGTCAGTTGTTCCTCCTGCCCTGGGGTCGGTAAAGCTCCTCACCAAGTCACAGGGTGCCTCGTAGCATTATGCATGGAAGCTATAAATTCTTAAGAAAAGCTTGGACATTTAAGGAGCCGGGGAGTCCGTGTGGCCAAGCAGCGTTTATGTGACAGATCTGCTCACCCAGACAAGTCGAGGGGCTCTCCTCCCCATCCACCTTTTGGAGATGCTTCGGCAGCAGAACCTACCATCCAGTGCTAACAGGCAGCACCAGGCCAGTTGCTTCCTAAAACAGATCAACAGACCGAGCTTTTGCCAAAGTGAACAACCACACTGAGGGGTGATTGGGGGATTATTTGGTCTATTTGGAGATTACAGTGGTCTAAATGGGTCTTCTACAATGTAGTGTGTCCTGCAAACCATGCTGCTTTTGCAGGAGCTCTGGAAAGGTACCCCAAATGGGCTTGCCAAGCAGTGTCTGACCTCACTCCCCAGAATATCAGTTGGTATTTTCTAAGGGGTATGTATAAAGGGAGAAAAAGGGAGGGAGAAAAACTTCAAAACTATAATTATTCCACAGACAAGGAGAGCTATAAAATAAATGAGCAAAGTCCCTGCTCCGATAAATCCACTTAGAAATCCAAACCCAGTAGCAACAGTGTAATTTATGTCCCACTGAAAGAGGTCCAGATGAAAATTGATGAAGTCTCTTATTTGTGTAATAAATCAGTTTCCATTAATGTAACCGATACGCATATTTATAAACACGGGCTGTACCCCAGGCTTGTTATTCAGGTCGTTGGAAGGGGGGCTGGGGAGAAAAGGGTGCTCTGAACCATAAAGTCCTTTCTGATAAATCCAGAAAGACAATCTGTGAAAAGATAGTGAACTCAATTTATGACACCTGAAAAAGAGCCAAGCGTGAGTAAATCTTCTGTTCCTGTAGAAATAAATCTGGTAAAGTCCTCTTCTTCATTCATGTCTCTGGAGGGGGCCATAGAGCTAGTTAAAAATTCAAGGTAATTTCAAACAGTTGTTTGCTTTGACCATACCTCCATGCCCCCACTTCCATAAATCCCCTTGCCCATGTTGACACCTGTTGCACACCATGAACAGCTTTCCTGTCACAGGACTTTCTGGGAAGCTGCAAGGTGGTTGGTTTTGCTGGTCGTTGTTCAATGCACAAGCTCATCTTCACGCATGCGGTGAGGTGTGGAGGTTGCAAAGGACCACGCTGCTGGTCATGGGGCAGAAAGGGTGCAACGTGAATTATTGCAGAGGATGATTTGTGCGTCAGAGTGAAGTATGAAAGGTTGTCACATCCGTGGTTTGATTTGTATTTCTGATGGAGCCGTGGCCTGTCAGGATTGTTCAGAAGACGCACAGTATGTCTTTGCTGTGAAAAGGGCTGTGGTGTGCAAACTATTGAACTAATGCCAGCCTGACCTGGAGTGGCAGAGCCCAGAGCAGAGCCATAGAGATGCAGGGATAAGTCTGGGATCACACTAGGGTAAGACTGCACCCAAGGAGTTATGCTGGCACAATAAAAGGAATTACTATGCCAGCCATCCTCCCTGTCTTATAAACAGCGAGCAAACCTTGCAGTCTTGCATCTGAGTTCTCGGAAGGGTAACATGGGCTTGAACCTCCATGACTTTGGTTTACATCAGTATGAGCTGCAAAGCGCAGCAGGCATGGAGCAAGCACACCACCCGTACCACTGGTTTTGCAGGCAACCTCCGGTGAAAAGGCAGCAGCTCAGGCCTAAGGCTTGTCCCTTTGCAGAGTTTGAGAGCTAAATGCCCAAGGCTAAGTCTATACTAATAAACAAAGCGGGGCCAGGATACAGGCTCGCCCAGGCACTTGGTTGTCAGCACAGTGTCCAGTTTTGTCCCTGCCAGCCAACAGTCTCCTAAAAAAAAGGTCTGGGCACATTTCAAAGGATAGCAGAGGCTGTTCTCAGAACTCTTTTGTTGCTTTTTTGAGCGGGGGAGTAGAGACTCCAGGCATGTGGGCAAAGGCAAAATGCAAAGCTGTGCACCTGAGATGCAATAACCCCAAAAGGTCCCTCAGTGCAGGAGCTCCATCATTCAAGTTTTGAGATCTTGACTGGACAGGCTCCTGAGCAACCTCCTTGATCTTTGAAGTCAGCCTTCCTTTAAGAGAAGATCTGGAATTAAGACATCCAAAAGTCCAAACTCAGTTAACCCATAGTCCTGTGCCACGTGCGTGTGCTTGTCCTAGGGGCCTGAGAAGAGACCCTGGCTTGGCTTATTTATGAGGACAGACTTAGCAAGTGTGACCCAGCTGCCTGTTTGTGATTCGAGGGAGGGCTTGATGGCAGACAGTTTGGTGATCACAGAATCATAGCATTATTAGGTTGGAAAAGATCCTTAAGATCATCGAGTCCAACTGTAAACCTAACACTGCCAAGTCCACCACTAAACCAGGTACCTAAGCGCTGTGTCTACAGATCTTTTAAATACCTCCAGGGATGGTGAATCAACCACTTCCCTGGGCAGCCTGTTCCAGTGCTTGACAACCCTTTTGGTGAAGAAATGTTTCCTAATATCCAGTCTAAACCTCCCCATGCTGCACCTGTACGCTGGTCCTCCATACTCAGAACCCAGTCAGGTATCAAAGACCCTGTTCAGGAGATTGCATGCCACTGCTGTTATTCCATCTAAGGGGTAGATGTCTGTTTTCCTTCCTGCACATTTTGCACAAAGTCTAAGCACGTGGCGTTGAGGTGCCAGAGAGACCAGGTGCCTTTCAGTCCCTTCCAGCACCAACTCCTGTGGCCACGTGGGCTGGGGTGCCTGGAGGGGGAAGAGATGAGCCCGGTGGCGTGTGTGGCTTCGCGTGAGTGTGGAAGGCACAAGCTGTGGCTAAGGAGTGCCTGGTGTGGGTGTCACAGCTGGCTGGGGAGTGTCTTCTCATGCCAGCCCAGGGACAAGAACGGTGCTGGGAAGGTGCTCCAACCCCTCCTTGGCACCTGGTGGAGAGTTCATGGGAGCTGCCTGGGGAGAGGAATGCATACTGGGAACGCTGGGAGCCAGGAGGCAAACACTGGGGTTATCACAGGTACCATCGTGAGACTCAGGCTTGTGGTCTAACGAAGCTGAGTGATCTCAGCAGCACCTAATCACCCAGAGAGCTGGGGTGAGGTTCTGGAGATGTTTACCAAAGGAGATGTAGGATGATTTCAACCAAAGGGTTGAGGCTGTAGGAAGAGCTGAGCTTTGGGTCAACAAACAGCAAACACCAGGAGGGAACTGGAGACTGGGAGAAAAGGATGTGTCCTACAAAGCTGGGTCATGGCAGGCCTGAAACCTTCCTATCAGCCTGACTCCCACATATACATTTCATGTTGGTGGCTGAAGGAAGGAATCTGGCAAGTGACTCTAGAAAGACAGGGTCCATGCCACAGTGGTCTCTTGACAGCTAGGCAAGGACACAGGAAGGCTTAGCTGAAGGTCACAGGGTAAATGGTCAGGTCTCCAGAGGTCTCCACCTAGCGCTGCTTTTCTGGGATAGCTGCCTTTAGGGACCTTTACTTTTCCTAAATATGGAGAGAAACTTTCGCTGCATTCCAAAGGGCATGTTAGTTATTGAGCTTTGGCTTAAGGTTGAGCAAAACAGACTAAGACTGTAGGAAGCCTTAATTCAGATGGTGGTTGCATGGCTTCCATTCATGTTTGGTTTTCTTTCCACAAGCCTCTCCTCTTACTCGGTGCACAGGATGGACCTGGTGTGCTTACTCCCCCAGTGTCACTCACGCTGTCCTTAGGCTTGCCCGGAGCACCAGCCATAAGGGAGTTTACACTAAAATCCCTGGATTGAATTGGTCTTCCCCCAGTCAAAACTGAGGTCCAGCTGTGTCCTCAGCTCAACTGGCTCCAAGAGAATTTGAGGCTTTTAAAATGCAAAAGCAAAAGAAAACCACCAACAGCACAAATGGAGAGCAGGACGATGGTGTCCCGCCTCGGCGGTCCACGTTGCCTTCCTGGGACCCCCGACAACCCAGACACCTACCCCAAACCCACGGGTGCAACTCCAGGGCTGCACCCCTGGCTTGGCAGCAACCAGAGCCGAGTTAGATCTCCATTTCACTTTTGAGACCTCGGGCAAGTCACCCAGTCGTGCTGCACTGTGGTTCCTCTCCTATAAATCTACCCGTACCTCCTCTGCCACGACTATTCACTCTGTAAACTGTTTGGGGCAGGGAGTGCCCTTTGCCATGTGTTTACACAGCATCCAGGCATAATGGGACTGGGCCCTGGGGACATCGGTATAATTCCTTATTGTGGAGTATTTTCGCCCTTGCCAGCACAGGGCATTCTGGGAAATGACCCCATTCTGCTCAGTTTGCTTGTTCTTTCCCTGTTTTGGCAGCAGGATCTCTGCTGTGTACGTACGGGTGTGGGGCAGGTTCCAGAAACAGCAGCAAACAGCTGCGGGTTCATAAATCTTTCTGCTTCCATAGGTGTGCAGGGAACCTTACCTCACGTATTCATGTGGTAATTAAAAAGGGAATCAGTGCAGCTCATCAGCACGGGCAGGGCTTAAACAGCTTGTTTACAGAATTATATAATTTGCAGGCCAAAATGACACTATTTTTTTCTCTTTCACACTACATGTATTCCAATGACTTTTTTTTTTTTACTTTTTTTGGGGGGGGGTCACTGACACAAACACTGATGGTTTGACTGACAACACTGTCTACGGTGCGTCTCAAGGGATGCCCCATGTCTGCAAACCATGGCAGTTTCAGCTTGCTTGACACAAAGCATTGACTTGCAAAGCCTTAGCTTTCTCTCCCGAGACAAAAGACCAAAATGAAGAACCTTTTACGATTTTCTTTTCCTCTCTCTTTAGCCATCAGTGGGCCACCAAACCAGTGGTGCACTAAATCTGGCCTCTGCAGGCTACTGTGGGATTTGTGAATCCAGTTCTTCTTGCTGGGGTCCCCAGCTTGGCATTTTCTTCCCCCAAAGTCTGGGAGAGGACTCACCCAGGAGCGTGACCCCTGGGGAATTGCAGAAGAGCATCGCATCAGCCCCTGCAGAAGTATAAATGACAGGATCCCCATGAAATTCAGCAGCTGTTCAAATCTTCACAAACACGGATGCTTCTGTGAACCTCTGGGTTTGCAGGTACAGCTAAGTCCCATTACTCTAACCCTAACAGCTTGAACCAACCCCCAATGCTTGAACCCCCCCCAGTTTATGGGAGCCCTGAATTCACCAGCTTCCACCACCAGCTCTGGGTTTCAATAGATCCTATATCAGATCTGCTGGCCCTGTCTGGATGTGTCAGCTGCTCCAGGACCTCTCAGGCAATACGAGATAACTCAACGTGAGCAACTGAGTCAGGCCCTAGATGTTGTCTTTAAGCAAAAAATCTTCTGGATGTGGCTGATGGTGTCAGCCTGTTCTCCATTATTATACTGAGGTGCTTAAGACTTCATGCAGAAACATCTATAGATATCTGATTCAGGGCTCTACAGTTCAGAGAGGAATTTCCCCTCAAAGTTTGAGATCTACTCAACCACAAACTCTTGTTTGAAGGCAGGGTGCTTGGGTCAGCTCCCGGGACTGTCTCATCCCCTGGAGGTATGCCATTTTCTCTGTTTCCTATGGCTAGGAAGTTACTCATGTGTGCACCCCAGTCCCTATTAAGCACAGTACAAGATGATGTGTATTTTCAGGTGTGTGCAGTGTCCACCACTGATAAACTCAGTATGTCAAAATCAGACAGGGTCTTTTCTAAAACATGAGTAATAATTAAATCATAGGTGGGTGTCATTGTACAGCAGGGAAAGATGCTAGTAATAATAAATCTTTACAACTGCTCTGCACTTTTGAAGTACCTCCAGCCTAAACAGACACTGAAGGCTCGTGACTTCACACTGCACTGCAAAACATCTGCAATTCCTTCTGCTTTGCAAACAAGAAAATGGAGTTTCCAAAATGTAAAGCAAATACTCCACCATCACGTCATGCCTTTGCAAAGTCGAGGAGAGGATCCAAATTCCCTGACTCTGCCTCATGCCTTAGTTGCAAGGTTGCTTGGAGCAGGGGCTCTCATTTATATGTGTGTGTACAGCGCCTAGCTCTATTGGACCCTGACCTAGGGAAGACCCTCTAGCTCTAGTTTTAAAAATAATCATTAAGCAACTTCCTTGGAGGTGTTAAGCAGAGCAAGAAGCTTTTGCTGGGCTCTCTTTGGAACAAGAGCTCCCACCCATAGGGGCACGTGAACCTGCCTCCACCAGCTGGCAGCTCCAGACAGATTCCCTGCCGCTTGCTAAACACAGCCTAAACCAGAGTGCCTGTGTAGCTTGTCAAGTGTTAGTTTGGGACTAATCATTCGCATTATGCAACCAAGTCACATGCATGCATGCGGCGTACATCAAGCAAGCTTCTGCCCCGGTTGCAGCAATAGCCCTACCTCCAGCGGAGCAGTAATTATTGTTACTCTGCAAAGTGAAAGAGGTAAAAAGCTTCAACCACCACTCCCTGCTACGCTCAGAGCTTTATGGTAACCTCAAGCTGGGGAAGGACCCAGTTGCAACTTCTTGTTAACCCCATCCCATCTCTACCTTCACACAGGACCACCCGCCTGACCGCAGAGCTTTGGTTGCAGGTTAGTTGGCCCAGCAAGGGATGAGGGCTGGGGCCTCTGTTCTGCTGTCACAGCCTTCCTTGCAGAGAGGGTGCTTGAGTGTTGATAGTCCTCCAGTGCCTGCCTTCCCCCAGTTCCCCTCTCCACGAAAGAAGTGAGATGATTCGTGGAGAAAGGTCCACGATGCATCAGTTCACATAACACAAGGGCGTTTGACCACAGGACGTCTTCAGCACTGCGACTGCTGACACCAAGGCTGGGCCAACTCACGAGTTCCCCCTTGGGCAGCTGTAACCTGAGTTCATTTCTCAGTGAAGGCATATCCAAAAATGACTGACATAATCTTTAGCTTCCAAGTGTCAGGGACAGTTTGACCTTCCCAGAAAGTCCCTTTTCCTTGCATTTCTGAAGGATAGCACTTTAAACTTGTTGTCATCGAAAACAATAATCTGTTTTCTCTCTAGCAATGGGGATTTGTCTTTGTTGGTCACGACAATAAGTAGAGTGGAAATGGTCCCAGAACCCCCCCTCACTCTGCTCTGGTCACCCATAACTATTGGGACACCCAAGAATCAGGGTGGGCGACCCACGCAACTACGCTGAACTGCAAGTAGCACAGCCAGATCTCTCACTCTCTCTCTCCTTTCCACAAGCCATCCCTCAATCTAGTGTGAGATCTAAAGCAAATTCCTAGGAGGTGAGGGAAGAGGCATGTGTTGTGTCTGCATGCGAGAGAGACGGAGCTGCCTGCCGAGCGGGAACGTCAAACTGCCTTTGGGTCTGCTCAGAGCAGACAGTGGGCTCTGACGCTGGGCAGGATCTCAGTCTGGGCACCCTGCCAGGGTGCTGATGAGATGCTGAGCTTGCCCAGGTGCGAGGCTCCGGAGTTTGTTATCCCGTCTTCCTCCAGACCTCCAGGGAGCTGATGCTAAATGTGCTCTTCTGCTTTATTCCAAAGCTTCACTGCAGTGGGTCATTTTGTACAGGGTTCCTGGAGGCATTACTCCCGTTGTCCCCAAAATTACACCCCCCACCTGCCTAGCACACCAAGTACCTCTTAGCAAAACCATGCAGCCCCAGTGTATGATTGTGCATGAGTGAGTGAAGTGATGGCCAGTCCATCTGCAGTGGAGATACAGCCCTTCTGTCCTTCCTGGGGCAAATGCAAACCCAGAGGTGTAAAGCATCAGTCACGCTAAATGGCCAGGGAAGAGGTTTAAACCCACTTAGCTCCATCGTAAATCTTTGCCCATTACCCACAACTCCTGTTACTCTGTATGTAGCAAGAGGCCACAGCTCTGTTGGACCCAAGAGGAGATGTTCTACCAGGTAACACCAAAGAGGGAATATTGCATGAAAAGATGCTGCAGGGTTTGACATACCTTTTACAAAGGCAACTTGAAAACACTCCACAGATTTCAGTGGATGTTGGAGCACATTAAGAAATGTTTTTGGCCTCAGATGCAAATTCAGTTACGACTTGACTGGAATTTAATCCTGACAGTTGGTTATGCAGCACAGGGGATCATCTTCTGTTTTCGCCCCAGGGGCAATAAAGTTCCTGTCTTTGTTACTGGACGCCGTACTTTGGGACACTGAAGGCAAATTGCGCTAAGACAGCTGAGTAATCCTCTAAGGTGGGGGAGATTGATAGTGATGACTAAGATTTAAAATCTACCTACTTTGTACAAAGAATTTCATCACCAAGTCACTGCCTTTCCCAGTGAGCTTAAAATCCATAAAGGATTGCATGAAATGCTTTGATGAGGCATTCTTAATTGTTTTTGTAGCTCTAGATCCATTACCTTACATATAGGTTAAGTCAATTGCACAAAGGAGTCATAATAATAATTAATTGGAACTGAAATCTGGCTCTTCTTTTTCACTTTCCCAGAACTTTTTATAGCTAATTCTCTTTGTGTTAAAATTTCCCTTACACTAACTATCTCTCCAAAGGTGGATATGTTTTGGGAGAGGTGTGGTTAAATTTTAATAAAATCATGCTAAAAATTTTAATGTAAACACATACCAATAAAAAAGAGAGAAGCTAATAAGGGAAAGAAATAATGGGGAAAATACAGCACATTTCTCCAGATATTCCCAATTACAATTCTTGGACACATAAAAATTAAAAATAGCTCGAGCTATTCTTCAAACTTGGCTTGTTCTGTGGATTTCTAAGGTATCTCTAAGTTTCTTTGTCTCTTTGGAAGGAATTGGCTCAATGGTTTAAAGTCATAGGACATTTTTGCTGACTTTTGTCATCTTTGAAAACAGGAAATTTTGCACCTGCGTCATAGTATTTCCTATGAACTTTTCTTGGTCTGAGTTTTATCATTGTTTGGGAGCTAGAATACTTTAAATATAAGTGGGAAGATTTTTAAAGGCTTTAGGTTTGTGTCCATATATAGGTGTGCATGTGTTGCAAGGCCTGAATTAGGTAGAAAACAAAGTCTTTCATCTTACAGTACAGCCTGAGACCTTTTCCCTTCTCAAATAGAATGCAAAAAAATGAAATTTCCTGTAAAAGTAAAATGGGGAGGAAAAGAGCAAAAGGATGGGACTTGTTCACTGTAGGATTTTCCCACACAGTTAAAGCTTTTCTTTTGCATTCTACCATTTTAATGCCTTACAAGTTGAAACAGAAATATTTTGTGGTGGAATATGGTCCACGTGCTGACCTAGAATTTTGTTTTCAGTTCCTTACTATTTTTCAGCAAAAAAGTGTTAATTTGAGAACCAGCCAGCCAGTACAACCCAGTGTCTGCATATAGGGGTAGCTATGCTGAGATAGCAAGGTGCAGCCCCAGGGCGTAAGACCCACTCGGTGCAGGGTACATAGAGCCCGTTTTGGAAGAGCTCTGTCATGGAAATAGTTGAATTCCCAAATGTGCCATACCCAGACATTAATACCTCAGAAACTCACCCTCCAGATGGACTAAAACTCAAAGAAAAAGAGGGCTTTTAAGTGACACGCGATCAGGCAAATACCAACTTGCCATTCCACTTCTCACAGCTTGCAGGTAGCGCAGCTCCGCCAACACAGAATCCAGGTTTTCAGCAATAATCTGGGCTCTTAATTATTGCATTTTAAAGGCTGTCATGTGGAAAGTCTTAATATCAATTTAATCTCGTGTACTTTGAGAAGAGAAGCAGGAAGGCTTGTTAACAACTTGCTGCAGAGCGGGAGGGGTAGCGGGTGGTGAACTGCTTCCATCTGGCCACAAGTGCTAAAATACAAGGGTTTGGATGCTAATTCGCGGGGCTCAAAGTTCATTTGCAAACACTGAAAAGCACATCCAAGGACACAGTCAGAGAGGTGTAAGGAGAAAGGCTGAGGTGGCTTTAGTGAAAGCTGACTGTGTTTTAGGTCAGCCGTCTTCCCGATGGTAGATCTCAGGAGAGGCCAAGGAATAGCCGAAAGGTTTATGATTTCCTTTGGCAATCTGCAAGAGCAGTTTATATTGCAGGCAAATAACAAAGTTTAATGAAATGGAAAAGTTGAGAAATCAAATGCTCAGAAATGAAGAAATACAGAATTAAGAATGTAAATTTAACCTCAAAGCCATAGTCTCCTCTTTATTCCTTGAGACTTTCATGTTATCTCTTAGATGACCAAGTAACAAAGCAGATACCTTTCACAGCTATGTAAATGCAGAAGAGACATTTTCTACTGCATATCTTCTGTGTTAAGAAATAATTTAAAAATAGGTACTTTTTCAATAGATCAACACCTTTTTCTACTCATGGGCTGAAAAGAGGTCAATTAAAGCTGCAGCAAAGCATTGCTTCTGAGAGGACTTTAAGTGCTCTGGTGTGAAGCAACCATGGTTTCTTCAAGGAGATACTAGGCCTGATTATTTGAAGATTATACAAAGCCAAATTCTGATGTGGCAATACTTTCTATCCGCTTTGGAGGGATATAAAGGACTGTACCACAGAGAAATGGCTTTGCAATATATCGAGCGCAACATTATTCAAATGTCAGCGTTTCATAACCATCTTCAGCTCACCCGTGTACTGCTTCCCCTTGCTCCCTCCCGCATTTCCCAGCTCTCACGCTTCCCACCCGCTCCCTAGTTCATCTAAAAGCCAGCGCTCGTTTCCTGTTGTTGGGTTAGTTTTCAGTAAATCACCCGCAACCATCTGATGGTCAGAACCAACCTGAAGGAGTTGGCAGGGTCATACAGCCAGGTGCAGGCAGAGGGCACGGCTGCCCTTTTCGGCAGCTTTTATACAAGGTATATGCAAGATAGATAGATAGATATACACATATGTATATGTACAAGATTTTTATACCAAGGTTTTATATGCTTCTGCAGCTAGAAGTGGGTCTGTCCTATGTGAGTCACCTCCACACGGCATCGGACGCGTTTCAGGTCCCTTGGAGAAGGTACTGAGAAAAGCGTGGGAGCGGGCTGCCAGCAAAGGGAGCGGGGTGGGTTGTCCTGGGGAGGGGACCAAACGAAGTCGGTGGGTCCTCAAGCAACATGATGAAGCAAATCAACTGCTTTGGGGTGGAAACCCACCCCTGGCTGTGTCCCAGCAGCAAGCCATGCTTTGCCTTGAGCCGGGGCCAAGGCAGAGCATCTCCACGGCCCCAGAGCAGCCTCAGGCTTTGCTGCTTCGGCAGGTACATGCAGAGCAGAGGCTTCCAGGGTTTCCAGAGCGTGGATCAGCACTGCTGTGGAGCTGTTTCAGAAGCAATAAAGCAGGCCAGGGTACGGCCTGGGCCTGTGTTAATCCTGTCCCTGCTAACCCCAGATCTGGAAGAGCCGGGAATTGCGGTTCGGAGACACAGGAGCCGCCTGGATCGGGGCCAGCTGAAGGCTGGAGGATGTCCAGCTGCCTCAGCCCAGAGGTAATAAACCCTTCTGAGCAAGAGCACGGCGGCCTCGGGCTCATATAATCGGGATAGATCTGGGCCTGAGCTAGGCAGTCTGCGCTGCAAGGGGCAAACTCAGATGTCACAGGCTGCGTTTCGTGGAATTGGCCTCCCCAGAGCATCTCCTGCCTCTTCGTTCAAGGGGGCATCTTTCCGCAAGGCACATCACGTCCAGCACATCCCAGCAAGATTTAGCAATTGATGGGGTGTTTCTATTGTTTCATTTTGTTTTCTTAATTAAAATACAGGGAGTATTGCAAAAAAAAAAAAAAGAAAGAAACAAAGAAAAAAAGAAAAAAGCAAGGAATCAATTTATTTTATTTTATTGTTCTTTCTCATGGAATAATCTCCAGGGAAATAAAGGAGGTTACAAAAAGAGAGGAACAATATCCATGCAGAGACTGTGGGTTCCTGTAAATTAACTTTGTAAGGAGAGGACAGGAAAGAAAAAAAGGACTATGCTCCTGATAAATGAGTGCTGGACTTGTGAATGCCAGAAATGCGCAACGGGGTGTTTTCTGCTGGACCCCCTTTGTGGGGAGGGGAAGGCAGAGAAAGGAGGCTTTTTGAAGGTGACTGTCCTCATTTCATGGCTGAGGACTGCAGGAAAGGGATATGAATGCAGCCTCACAGATCAGGTAGGCATGAAAAGCAGGGTGATAGTGTTATGGCATGTGGAAATTAGCAGCGTTAGACATGGTTTGCGATAACCCTGCCCAACCCAGGGGTGTGGAGAGGAGGATGCCAACACTCTGGAAGTGGAAGGGGTCCTGGCTTGATCTGGAAAGCAGAATCCTGCCCTGCCATCCCCTTCCAGGGGCCTTCCCCAGAGAAGGCATCACTCAGCCTGGGCTTTTTGCAGAAAAGCTCCATCCCTTCCCAGTTCTCAGGTACGTGGCTGTGGCCCCTATCACTCCCTTGCAACACCCCATTGAGGGGAAATCAAGTTCAATGGCTCTGCTTCACATTTCGGCAGTGCACTCACTCTGTTCCCCGTGCACATCCCTCTGTATGCACATTCCCAAGGGCAGGAGTGGATCCGGGAGAGCTGCATCAGCTCCCCACCTGGCGTGGGACCCTCTGTTTTCCCCCTTGCCCTGAGGGCCTTGAGACAACTCCTTTGCATCTGTTTTGGGCTCTGCCTGTGCACACCAGGGAAGGGAGTGAGGGGATCTGGCATGCCTGGCTTGCAACCCACAGCATTTCCTTCCACAAACCTGACTGCTTGCCCAGGTATTGCTCACCTATGATGGGGCTATGGGGTTTGGGAAGAGCCAGCTTGGGCAGCTGGAGGCTGGGCAGGGCTGCAGCGATGCTCAGTCCTTTCCCACCTGTAGCAAGAGCCCTGCCAGCACTGTCCCCAGCCCACAAGCTCTGCACTCCTACAGACATCATTTATTTTAATTAATTTATTATCACCTACATTTATTTATTTATTTATTTATTTATATTATTATTTCCAACAGAATACCAAGTCTACGTGGTCGCAGGGTCTGTCTTTTCTCCTCCACTAAATACTGAACAAGCAGATCAGCCACAACCAGCTTTGAAAGCAGAGCAGAGGTCTTAAAGGTGTGCATCTCCAAGTGTCATGAAAATGGGGAGAGAAGTAGGCTTTCATGGTGCTTCACTGAGGGGAAATAATTGAGTACAAATTCATTAGACTCTATAGAGAATCCAATGATGTGGACATGTGTCCTTAATGAGTCATGTCATTTTTCACTTGGCGTTTCTCTGCTGTTTGCATACACAAGCACAGTCCGTGCACCAGGCTTGACTCCAACAGCTTCGCAGAGCAAGCCCTCCTTCCCCTTAGCATTAGCACAAATTTTCTCCTGCATTTCCCCAGCCTCACTTAGAAAGCAATGTGAGAACCATGAGATTTCTGAAGCTCTGGAGCTCTCAGCCTTTTTTGCTGTTGAGTCCTAGCAGGATGGCCCAGTGGAGGATCTCTTCACTAGGAGGAACAGGATCCTTCAGATCACTTTGTGTTAATTCATGTGTCGTTAAACAACATGAGCTTTAGGCCTGAAATCTTCATGGGCTGAGCTGGCAGCAGATTTCCAAAGTCCTCTGTCTCCTGGTTCCTTGCTCAAACCAGAGCAGCACTTGCTAGGTCTAACTCTATTCTAATGATTAGCCTACTATAAAACAACCTGCATCTGAGGAAAAGGCTTAAAAGCCAGATTTGCCAAAACAGCTGGAGGGAGTTTGGAGAGAGGGGGTTGGCTTGGGTTTTCTTTAGTTTGCTTTCACTGTGAATTGTCTTGGAGGAACCAAGAAAGTACTGAACAAAATCCCTAATTGCTTTGGGGAAAAGAAAACAGAAGAAAAACAGTAGTTCAGGATACTTTCTGATTATAACACACAATCTTTTGAGAGAAATCTCTCTCTCTTTCTTGCCCTAATGAGGAATCCCGCAGCTAAGAAAAGAAAGACATTTGGTCAAATTTTGGGTTGGAAAAAACAACAAAAACCAAAAAACATAAAAGTGTCGTTATCAATGAGCTTCTAACAAGCAGAAAATGAGCAGAATAAGCCTTTCTCATCAAGTCTAATGAACTCCTCAGATTGTAGAACTGGTCTCACATGCAGTTGTCTGAAGAAAATAAGACCGAGGAAAGAAAAGATTAGTGTCAGGCTAGAAGTATTAGATGATTAGCATTGTTTTAGGAAGCAATCTGAGATGTCATCTGGAGATATGCTACCGATCCATCTGGGGCAGAAAGGAAAGAAGACAGAGGAGAGAGAGGGAAAAAAACTCAACCAACAACCCTGTTTTGTTTCTCATTACTGCTCTAATTCTGGTGTAATTGAAAACGGACTGAATGTGTTTAGGAACATGTAGGACATCTGTTTCTCATTGGAAGAGCTCCGCTTTTTCGAGTGGCGCCTTCCATCTTCATCACAGTCCAAAGATTCCCACATCACGACTTGTCCTCTTTCTTTCTCTACGTTTTTTTTCCTTTCCAGAAAATGTGAGGTTGAACTTTCGACTCCATGTAAAACAGTTGGAGAGAAACCATGATAAGTCCTGGGGGACTCATTAAGCCTTTCTTCCCATTATCCTACTTGATTCTTTGCAGCTTCTCAGTTCTTTAAATACAGCCTTGAGCTATTTAATGCTGGTGGCATGAAGAAAAAGGGGAAGGGACAAGAGGAGGGGGAAGAAAATTAAAAAAATGGAAGAACAATTTGTAAGGTCAGACATCAAAATGGAGAAACAAAGACAACTAGACTGAAAGCTGTCCTTAAGCTGGGCCAGGACACTGTGCTTTGCCAAAGGGATAGATCTACACAAATACTGGTTCATGCAGTTCTGGCTCTCCTGTGTGTATGAAACAGCAAGGAAGGAGCCCGAGATCCAAGAAGATTTACTTGTGGGCTAAACCAAAGGGCAATATCCTAATTCTCCTCTTGGACCCACACACTATGTCTCCAGTGTTCATTTTGGTTTGGACGACTACAGAATTGTCTCTCATAGGAAATTCTGGAGGCTCCATTGCTTAGAGAGAGATTACAACTTGAGCAGACAATAAAGAGATTGTGGGAAACATCACTACCTTGGCAGGGAGATGGGCTGCACGGTCTGATAACTCATAATTCTCCACCATTTGGAGAAGATCTGCCTTTAGCAAGAGGGAGCAAAGCAGCAAGAGGCATAACCGCAAGCTAGAAATGTGCCTTGATTTCATAAATGGCTCTGTTCAGCTTTAGTAGCACTTTCCATCAACAGAGTTAATTCCCAACCATCAGCCCATGTGAGATAATGACTTGCCTTTCCCTGCAATGCCAGCCGCACCACCCTCACCTCCACTTGATGAAGGAGAAAGCCCACGTCTCTGGTCGTGGTGCATGAAGAAACACAACCACAGTGAGATGTAGGAAGGACCTTGGTAATGCCAGCCATTAACACCACCGAGGAGAGTCCTTGCCATGACCTTGGGCCATGCGTAACTTTGAGCCTGCAGGAGAAATTCTTAAATTAATGTAACAGCCCGTGTGGTGTCTGCCTGGCCAGTGTCACCATGAAATCAGCACATCTGATTCTCTTGGGATGCAGATCTATGCCCTTCTGACAGTGCAAATGAGCCTCAGCGTGGAGAAAATATTCTCCCGTTTCTAAGCCTGGTCAGGTGAAAACATTCCTCCTTGGAAATCAAAGGCAGATATCACTTTTTATTT
Source organism: Buteo buteo (assembly GCF_964188355.1). Classification (NCBI taxonomy): domain Eukaryota; kingdom Metazoa; phylum Chordata; class Aves; order Accipitriformes; family Accipitridae; genus Buteo; species Buteo buteo. Next base: position 1,313,783 of record NC_134171.1, read on the forward strand.
CAGTTGAACTCAGGATTTTGTCTTTACAGCAAAGTAGCTGGGACTGGAATACATTCTGCCTGAGGAGTCTGAGGTAGAATTTGTAGGAACTTGCATGTTAACGAAATTACAGCAAATAGTTAAAAGAAACTCTTCCTCAAAAGGAACTGTGGAAAGAAATCAAGCTAGATCAGAAAATGTTGATGAAGGTATTTTGCCATTAATGAATGCCATTTTATCAAGAGTCAAGTGTTTTGTTGGAATTTTTAATAGGAAACCTTAAGATGGTTTTTTTTTCCCTTCCTTTTTTTGACAGGAAAGCATTTAATTTGGATAATATTTCAGTAGACACATTTTGACATGTATTCCACATAATTTTGACATGTATTCATGTTAGTATCATGTATTTGTAGATATGCTTCGTATTTTAGAAAACTAAATACTAAAATATTATGTTTTGACATTATCAAAATCAAATGTCATCACTTCTTGAAACAAAATATTTCTGTATCATCAAAATTGTATATGTCCATTATTTGGATTTTTTTTAATCTGCCTGGTCAGAAGACATTGACTGGTTGATTTTTTCTCCATCTAGTTTGAAAAATGTTCAAGAATTCAGAATTTTCCCAGAAATGAGAAAGTCAAAATGTTCTGCTCCAATCAGTTTTAGGAAGCTGATTCAGTGCCCATGTTTTTCCCACTGCATTACACGGTTTCTGAGGTGTAATTCAAAGGAAATTCAAACTAAATTAGTCCATTAGGGGACTGAGTTCCTTGGCCAGAAAAAGTGTTGAGTCCTCTGAAAAAAGATCATCAACTTGAGGTTCTTTGAGTCTTGGTCATTTGGTCAACACAAGCAACTGTAGGACCATCAAAATCTCTCGTTCTCAAGTCTGGAATTTTAGCTGCAGCTAGAACATGTATTTCTTTTAGGAAGGACCCAGTTCAATGCTTAGTACTATGCAACATGATGGCATTTACACTTACAATTAGTCAAGAAAATAATTAAAACAAAAGTAAGTTTCTGAATTTATTAATTGCTGTGTTGGCCAAGGTGGTCAATCATTACACATGTGATAATGTTCATATGGTTCAGTGCTTCATGTGGAAAATAAAGATAGGCATGACAGAGCTACACAACAAGAAAAAGACATCATGTTTTAGGAAAAGTTGTATTTAAAGAACCTGGGAACAGGCCAAAAAAAAGAAAATAAAGACATTCATGCATGGAAAAGTGTTCATTACTAGGAATCTTTCCAGAGTAGGTGGAAAAGCAGCTTTAACCACTTCCTTAGTGGAGGGCATCAAACTTCTATTGTATGCAAAAATAGATGGTTATTATTTATCACTGATATTAGAGCCAAGGAGCAAGCCTGAGGTGGGACAGAGTACAAAGTTCAAGGGAATCTTTGTGTTAAAAGCCTCCAGCTGTAAGTTCATGAGATAGGTGAGCTCAACAGCCAGACTAAACAGTACATTTGAACCTGTTTGCCACAAGATGATTGCAGTGGCAAAAAAGTGAGATAGATTCCGCCAAAAAAGGGTCCTTCATGCAGATAACATTAGAAATATTAACAGATAAAGACGAATTTTAGAAAGATAGCTAAAATGTGCCTGTTCCTTATCTGCTGGTCCCACCATTGTGGTCCCTGATCTTATGCAGCTCTGGGTATTCTCTGTTCATGGGTATGAGGATACTACCTTCCTGAGACTATCCCAAAGGCGCTTGAACAGCAGTAGAGGACTCTTGTGAAAGGAAACATCTTTTCCATCTTGATTTTTAAGCTTAGCTCATCCCAGCATTGCTTTTGAAGAAATTACTTCTGCTGTGAAAGAAAATATGGTAAAATTTTAGTTAAATTGTAGTTTAAGTTAATTAGTTAAATTGTAGTCAAAGTTCAGTTCATCACCATTTAATGTGATACCTATCCACCTTTACATTTTTCTCCTTATTTAGGTATACATTTGCATTATTCTGCCTCCTATTAGCATCACATTATTAAAGTTTGTGGAAAAAAAAAGGCTTGGCTTAGCTTGACTTAGCTTGGCTTGGCTTGGCTTGCTTCCTTTTCTCTTGGAAAATGTTTATTTCTGTGCAAATTTCTGACTGAATTTCTGGAAGAAACCTGAAGGTGATGGATGAGCAATTTCCTCAAGGTAATTTTATATTGTAAGACCAGTGAACGCTAATCATTACCAATCCATGAGGCACTCAGAAGAAAGAGGATGTAACCAGGGCTGGCTATAGCCACCGGGAGGAGATGGAAGTTGCGCGGAGGTCCCACCTCTCTTCCTGACATGACTTAAAAGTTTTTCCAAAATGCAGTGCTGGAGAGATGGCCGTGCAGGATTTAGCCTCTCCTCCCAGCCAACGAGGTCTTCTCATTGCTAGTGCCACAGCGTGATCCAAACGTGAACCAGATGTCTCAGCTTCTCTAGACTGAGCTCAACAGCTAGACCATGGGCTTCAAAGTGCAGCCGCCCTTCTCGATGGCACGCAAGCTTTCCTCAGCAGATCCCAGGGTGCTGTAAGTGGTGGCCCTGGGTATTTGAAGGACAAGAAGCTGTAGCTGGGCAGTTGGTCTTTAGCCATCATCTTTATCCACTGCAAGAAAAGGAACTGAAGCAAGAGCAAGAAGAGACTGATGCTCACACGTTCCCATTTTCCCAGGAACTTCTACTGTTTTCACTTGGAATCAGAACAAAACCAACTACTTTTGAAACCGCCTGGATGAGGAATTTTCACTCCAAAAACATAGTTCAAGAAATTCTTTGGTTATTTTATGGGGTTTTAATAGTATTTTATTATATTTATATTATCTATTCCTATGTTATGGCAGGTACTCCTGGCATGCCATAATGACCGAAAATTGTTTAAATATTCTATTTTTATTTTCTTTTCAAAATCATTATGAGCAGCTGCTACTTAGCAGTGAGTGAAATACCTTATCTTCCCTTCCAGATCAAAGTATCTCCTGTTTGTATTGTAATTAAGGTGTTTCATTACTTATTAATTACAACACAAACAGGAGACACTTTGATCTAGAAAGGAAGATAAGATATTTCAGTCAGTGCTAAATAGTATTTGCCTTAAATGATTTGAAAAGGCAAACAAAAGAAAATAAGAGAATACTTCCACGACTATATTATGACATACTGATAGTCACATTGCCTAATGAATCCTTTACCGCTGACACACCATGGAAAATTGTAAAAATGATCACCCCAGAACAAAGATAACACACGTAAAACGAATCTCCAGAAATCTAAAAGACGATTCAGAAGGGGTTTTTTAAATTCTTTTCTGAAATTTATCTTCTTACACTGATGTTCTTTCTGTGGGATCTTTCACTGAAATCTCCATGCTTCCATGAAAAAGGCTCTGGAGGTAGGGGGTGGGTAGGACTCAGCTGTGTCCAAAAAATACTGTTCTCAGTTAAAAATTATTTTGGCAGATGTTTTCTAACCATCTCTCACAGCCAGGCCTGGGGCTGACTGCCTGTAACATAGTGCTGTGAGGGCGCTTGTGTGGTAAGTCAGCTGCCTCCAGGACAGATTCCTCCTGCTTTAATCTTCTTGTCGTCCCTTGCATGGCAGACCCTGCCCCAAAATCATGACAACAGTGTACCCCTCCACCCAAGACACCTTTATTTAATGACACCTAGAAGAGTGAAGTATTAAGAGCTCTTTTTTTGTTTCTGCACTGACCAAATAAAGAAGGAAAAATAAAGGTTAACTGAGTCCAGATGCTTAAAACAATTAAAACAGAGGTTGAGGCAGAGGCCAAAGTCCAAAGTGGGGAAAGAACAGGCTACAGACTGTTTAGGTAAGTTGGATGCACTGGAGTGGGCAGATCCTGGAGTAGTCAAGAGCCAAGCCAGGGCCATCTCTGACCTATTAGCAATTACCTGGGATAATTCATGCTCTTAACACAAAGTATGAGTGCATCTCTATTTGCTGGGCAGGGCTTTTTAAATATCTCTTTAATCTTCCAGCCTACAGGTTCCTAATGTGCCCATCACTGTGGAATCTAGGCACCAATCAATCAATTTCTTCTATACTTGCCAGGAGCATCCAAGCTCATAAGATGCTTGGTGACAACCCAGATGGCTAAGGATGCAAAGTCGTGCTTCACAGGCCTATCTTCTTCAGTCTCAGCCTGGGAGGACAGAGAGATAAAAAGTACAACGTTGTAGTTTTGCCCTTAACTCATGCCTTCTGGACATTGGGATCCTACACGCTCCAGCTGGAGTCTACCAAGGAGTGGCAGAAGGTAAGTATGCACAAGCGTATGAGAATTCAAGAAGTTGTTTGGGAAAGCTTGTCATAAACTCAGCCTTTAAAAAGGTGGAGGGAAGGGACAGGAAAGAAAACTCCAAGTGATTGTAGAGTTGTCACCTTAACTTCAACATCAACAGAGATACTGGAATAGCTGATTGAATATACCTTGTTCAACCCTGGAGGATAAGGAAGTGATAAGAAATAGTTTTCCTAAGAACAAATCACGTCAAACCAGTCTAATTTCCAAATCTGGAAGGTTACCAAGCCTTGTAGATAAAGCGGAAGCAATAGCAGCAATATCCTGACTTTAGTGAGTCTTGTGGATCCCTCCCAGGTGGTGGTTTCACAAGACACTAAAGGAAAGAATTACCTAAATGGCATTTCCGCAGTGCAGGGCACATCCCATTGAAAGACCACACTCAGAGAATCGCTATCAGGTGCTTAGGGCAGGATTCAGACCACAGATCACCACACCCATATTTGGGTGCCTGTACGTGGGTGTCTAATTCTCCGCTAAGTGCACAAGCTCCCCTCGTACTTAGAGGGGGACTAATCAACATGGTCTAAGGAGCAACGCAGTAGGTTGTCTACAGCAATGCAAGAGGGGTGATAAGTAGCTCTTCATTGAAAAGATTGACCTGGGATGCCTTTGGTTGCCCACACAGCCATGTGGTGCTATTTTACCCACGGTGGATATTCCACCTGGCCTCCAACGGCTGCTCCAGAAGGTCACAAGTCTCCGGCAGGTCCTGTGCCAGCCCTGTGCAGATGTCTCGCGTACCTTAGAGTATCTCAGCTCGCACCACACACCTATGTGCAGATTGAAAACAGAGCCCTAGATCCCCATTTGTTCAAAGGAGAACCATTACACACCTGGCTTATGTAAAGGCCCATGGACAGACTCCTAAATTTAGATATTTTAGTTTCCATATTAATCTCACTTTTAGGGTGGGATTCAGTTGCCCAGACATAGACATCTGGTACCATTTCATGCATCATAGCTGATTTGAGAAATCCACATGGGACTGGTGGATACAACACTACTTACAGGAAACTTCTACTTTTTTGGGAAAAGCAGCTGGAGGCAAGACGCCCTGCAATGTCCAATATGACACTGGATGTCTCTGTGGGCAAAAGAGTCTGACCTTTACTGGCAAGGTGGGAGGACAGCCCAGGTGAATTTGATTACAGGTTTGTCATGCACCTATAGTACTCCACAGTGACTTAAAGGCCACACTAGATGTATGCAGACCCATACACCATTTTCAGATGGTGCTAGAGCATGAGAAGGTTTGCACGCAAGGAGCCCCATTCATCTCTCAGACTGAAACATCTCATCAGTTAATGTATTTTCTTTCCTCACATTCTGCTCTGGATGCAATTTAGGCTCATTAGAGCAACCAGTTGGCTCCTGTAGCTTCTATCTAGCTGGGACCTGTGTCACAGGTATTTACGTTCTCTTCCAAAAATATCCTGGTATTTCATCTTCCTTTTGAACTGTCACCTACTAAAAGTTCACTCTACCACATTTTCTTTGAGGGCCTGGTGTCCTTCCCGCTGAGAGCATGTTTCACCCAATGGAGATGCACTTTCAGGTTCATTGCCTCAGCGCTGTTTGTGCAACCACTTGGCAAAGTTTCTAATCATTTGTAATTTTTTATCTCACTGTTTTGATATGGAGAATAGCTCAAAGGCACTGTTTATTAAATTTCTCCACCCTTGGCATTACCTTGAATGTGTCCTTTGCTGCATCCACAAGCAAGTGGAAATCA